>NC_090932.1:499332886-499639516 GCF_040938575.1 Ambystoma mexicanum
TCTCCGTACGTCTGTCAAATGCACCCAGTATCTTAGGCCCTTTACCTTTACTGCTGTGGGCGTGCAAAACACTACCTCATAAGGGCCATGGAAACGTGGCGCATTCCATCTTCGTACAAAACTTCTGACATATATAAAGTCACCTGGCATTAGCTGTAATTGTTTGTCAGGCAGTGGTACCCGTTCTGTTGTATTCCCCTCCTCTCTTGTAGAGGGGGGGGCGAGTTGCTTCGCTATAATGCGTGCTGCCCGTGTTAGTTTTTTCAAATACTCTGTGAACTCCTCTCCCAATATCGCTGCGCTTCTGTGTGCATCAGAACGTTCACGGAGAGGCGAGTGCGCTGTGTGCATTCTCCTTCCCGTGACGATCTCATGCGGAGACAAATGGTGGTCTTTGCTTGGCTGATTGCGCAATTCGAACAGGGCCAAGGGTAGGCAGTACATCCAGGTCTTTTTAAGGGAAAAACACAGTTTTGACAATCTGCTTTTTAGCAGGCCGTTCATCTTTTCCACTACGCCATTACTTTGAGGATGATAAATCGAACATAATTTGTGTTTTATTCCCAATAACGTAGTCACTTCTTTGAACAGTTCATTAACAAAATGTGTGCCATTGTCTGAGCGAATAACTTCGCAAATTCCCCAGCGCGGGAACACTTCCCGCACTAGGAACTTTGCGGCGCCCTTCGCATCAGGACGCGCACAAGGACCTGCCTCCACCCACCTTGAAAAGGGACATACAACCACAATCATGTAGCGGGCCCCATTACATCTTTCTCCCATGTCTACATAATCGATGTGGAGCTCTCTGAATGGGCCATTTGGTTTTGGTATCGTACCCCTTAGTGTGCGCAATGTCATACCTGAGTTATAAATTTGACATGTCGTGCATTCCAATGCCAGTCTTGTGATGTGTTCCTGGAGGCAAGGTGCAAACCAATCTTCTTGTATCTCCGCCATTATGTGTTGTTTTGCGTTATGTGCGGGGAAGTGTAGTTGTTGAAATGCTATTTCTAACAATGTGACTGGCATCACTACTTTTCCTGAACTTTCTTGTCGCCACAATAAATCCGTCGGCGATTTGCTGCATCCCCTCTTATTCCACAACACTTTCTCTTCTGCACTTGCTCCCTCTTGCAGCTCTATTATTTCTTGTGTAGGCATCATGTTGTATCCTGTGGTGACCTCTTGGCTTGCTGTGTGGTGTAACATGTACTCTCCTACCTCACCTTTCTGAAAATATGAAGCTTCTTTGGCGGCGGCGTCTGCTGCCGCGTTCCCCAAAGATATAAGATCTGTATTTGTAGTGTGGGCTTGGCATTTTACGATGGCCACTGCCGTGGGTTCTTGCAGGGCCTCAATCAGTTCTTTCAATAATTCTGCATGCTGAACCGGTGTTCCATCTGCTCGTCGGAACCCTCTCCGCCCCCACCGTGCCAGCCCTCCGTGTACTGTTGTTGTCATGTATGCTGAGTCTGTATATATCGTCACTGCGCATCCTTTAGCTGCATGCAATGCTTCTATTAGTGCTATGAGTTCGGCTGCTTGGGCTGAATAGTGTGATGGGAGGCGGTGTTGCACTAGTGTTTCGTATTCACCTTCCTCCAATCGTACCACTGCCATACCCACATGTTTCTCTCCTGTCTCCATGTCTATTGAGGCTGACCCGTCCACGAAATACACCTCTCCTTCGTTGAGGGCATTCTCAAAAATCACCTGGTCCTGACCTTCGTCACCTGTGTATGTTGCACAGTTGTGGTTCTGCATGTCTTCTATGGTGCACGCCTCTGTGATGAATGTGGCTGGGTTCACTGTTTTGCATCTTACTATATGTATGTTTGCACTGGACAATATTATTTCATATGCTGTGGCGCGTTGTGTTGTCAATGTGCTCTTTGATCGCTCTAATATTGCAAAGAGTGAGTGTTCCACAAATAGTGTCACAGGACAGCCCATTACTATCGTGGCGCTTTTTTCAATGGCGAACGCGGCTGCAGCTAGTGATTGCTCGCACGCGAAATGACCTTGCATTACTGCATCTAGGGTGCCACTATAGTAAGCCAGTGGCTTGTGCCCTAACGATGTCTTTTGTGTCAGCACTGCTGTCATCAGTGTTCCTTTGCAGTGCGAGAATAGGAAGAATTTGCGCCCATAATCTGGATTTGCCAGTACTGGAGCGCTTGATATCAGCTCTTTCAGTGAGTTAAATGATGTGTTCATTTCTTCTGTCCATTCTATGTGTTTGTTTTCCTGCTGGGCTTCTTTGAGTGCCTGTAATAAGGGCCTTGTGTATGCTGCATAATCCAATATCCATGCTCGGCAGTAGTTGCACATGCCCAGGAATTTCTGCATCTCTTTTACTGTTTTGGGCTCCCCAACTGCTCTAATCGCCTGTGCTCTGTCTGGTATAATCCGCTTGCCATCCTTTGATGTCAGCTGTCCCAAATATAGGACCTCTGTCAGGCAGTATTGTAACTTGCCCTTGTCCACTTTGTACCCTTTATTGGCCAATAATATCAGGAGTGTTATTGAATCCTTTCTACACTCTTCCTCAGTTTGTGCACAAACCAATAAATCATCAACGTACTGAATCACCGTGCTTTCTACAGACAAGTTCCCCAGATCTTCATGTAGTATCCTGTTGAATATGCTTGGGCTCTCGCAATATCCTTGTGGTAATCTGCAATGTTCGAACCTCCTCCCCCCTAGTGTAAACGCTGTTAAGTACCTGCTCTCTTCTGCTAAGGGAATCGAGAAAAATGCATTTTTCAAGTCAATGACCGTGAAGTGGGATGCTGTCTTTGGAATATTGCATAGTATTGTCGCCGGGTTCGGGACTAAAGGGAACTCCTTCTGAATCACATCATTGAGTGGGCGTAAATCTTGTATCATCCTCCATGAACCTCCCTTCGCCTTTTTAATCGGGTAAATGCATGTGTTACATGGGGAGTTTGAGGGCACTATTATTCCTTGCGCTAACAGTGCATCTATTGTCTCTCTGATCCCTTCTTCTGCTTCGCGTGACAATGGATATTGTTTTACCCGGGGTAGAATTGCTCCCTGTTTCAGTTTTATTACCACAGGCTGAACCCCATGTAATAACCCCACATCATGGGGGCCATTTGTCCATATGTTAGTGGGTACTAACCTCATTTCGTCATCAAAAAATGCATGTGGTGCTCCTACTACTGCCATTAATTCAACTTGAGTTTTTCTGGCTGTAACTACAATGTCGCACGGCATTGCTAGTTCCATCACTATTTCGCCATCTCTCTCAGTGTCGGAAAATAGCTCCTCGTCCGATAGCTCCCGCAGTGGGATATTTGCATTTGTACACAGTACTGTCCGCCACTCGCATCCTTCCATGTCAATGCCAATCACACATATTCTGTTTGCTGACACGTGTACTGCGTGTAAATCCAACGATAGCACTGACCCGGGAGCTGTGTCGGGGCTCACTATGGGGCGGAAAAGGAATTCGGCTGGGATCCTCCAATCCATCCGTTTTAGTTCTGGTACTATAAGAGCCAATGTTCTCATGCCTTCAATAAACATCTCCTCGTTTCTTGGTAACCCTCTGATCTCCTGCATGATTGTGTGGCCATGTATTACTGCCATTATGCGGAGGGGACATATGCCAGGTGTTGAACATACGATACCACTTTCTGTGAATGATATTGTCATATTTAGTTTGCTTAAGAGATCTCTCCCCAGCAAATTAATGGGCGAGCGTTCATAATACAGTAAGGGTGCTTTCACTGTTTTACCCCCCACTGTCACATCCAATGCCTCTGTGTAAGGAACTTCAATTACAGCCCCAGAGAACCCCTGCGTCTCTAAAGTTTTATTAGATAACGGGAACCGGCCCTCTTTAATACATGATTTTTCCGCTCCCGAATCCACCATGAATATGAATTGCTTGTCTCCTATCTGCGCTCCTATCAATGGTTCCTCTGATGCATTGTGGGTCGTAGATAGTACCGGACACGCAAGTGCTCTCTGTGGGCTGTCCTATGCGGGGTGTCTCATTGCCCCCCCCTTGATCAAAAATGTTCCCCGAAACTACTGACACGCCGCTATAAGGTGCGGGGGCAGGCGCTCCATTAGCTACTGTGGCGAAAGTGTTACCTGGCGTGTATTGTATATTGTCATTACTCTGTGGGTGGTTTTGTGTTCTGTACTGATGTCCGTGTAGTTGTGCGTTACTTCTTTGTCCTGCATTTTCTGGTTGCTGGTATTGTCCCATGGGGAGGCCGTATGGGCTTCCTGGGTGGGGGTGACCGTACTGCTCTGTCTCCTGAAACCCGTTGTTTTGTCTGCTTCTGCACTCCCTTGAGTAATGTCCCCATCTCCCACAATTCCAGCAGCTCCCCTGTGGACCTCTGGGACCCTGCCACCCATTTCCTCCCATTCCTCCATACCCTTGTCCTCCTCTTCGGCCCCTGTACCCACCTCTACCCCCTCGTGGGGCCCACTCTTGCCACATTGGACCTCCGTTCTGCTCCTGCTCAGTCCACTGTCGTTGTCCTTGCCCTGCCCAATTTGCTGCTATTCTTCCTTGTATTGCTATTTGCCCCTCCTCTCCTTCCTCTCCCTCCCTCATGAGTGGGAGCCCTGCTACCACTGCTGCAACCTTCACCAGTTTTGATTGTACCAACTTTGCCTCGTCTGCCAACCTTTTCTGTGCTACTTCCCTCTCTCTCTCTTTTATCCTTTTACAATGGTGCACTATTATACTTTGGATCTCTGGCCACCCCTTTGCCTCAATGCCCGCTATCTTATCGAGTGCCTTCTGCACCTCTTTTGGGAGCCCCCTCTTAATGATAAAATAAAATAGAGATGTGGATTGGTGCCAGGGTGTGCCCGTTTCCGCTCTCCACATCTCCTGCACCCGAAGTATGTAATCCATAGCATCCTCCCCGTCATTCATTGTACACTGCATTACTGACTGTAAATCTGGAGTATCTGGGAACGTCTCCCGCAGCGCATCCCAAACCCGTGCCCGCACTGTATTAAAAGATGCTCCATCATGACGGTCACAATCTAATGTCACGGCCGGGAAACCAGCCTTAACCCATACTCTGTCTGCTTGATCTCCTACTGCTGATACTAGTAGGCTTTTCACATCGCCTACTGCCAGCGGTATGCCGGCAGTATGTTTCTCGAATGCATATATCCACTTGCTCGCCCCTCCGGACAACGGGGGCAATAACTTCATCAAATTAGCTTTATCCATCTGGGCCCAGGGTATATAGTTTGGCCTTCCTCCCCCTCTGTGTATTAGTGGAAGTTGTAATTTTCCTTTTAACGTGGCGCCCTCACCCACTTTGGTCGTTGCTGACCCCAATGGCGCCATCCTCCCCACTCTATTCCTTAGTCGCCCCATCCACTCGTCGTCTATTGTTCCTAGTGAGCATCCACCGTACAGCTCCTCGCTTTCCCCTCCTACTGCCATGCTCAACCTATCACTCTCATCTACTTCGCCTCGGACATCACATAGCAGGTCCTCTCTGATCCCTGTCTGCCGTGATACATCACCGATGCTCCCCTCTGGTGTTTCCACCTGTATTATTCTTGTCGGTTCTTCCTCTATTCTGAACAATATTTCACCCTTTTTCCATCCTTCCTCAATTTCTCTACTTTCACTTGATGTTCTGGATACACGTCCTGATCGAGTGGGAGTGCCTGCTGTACGCTCACATATGTCTTTTATTCTTGAGAGTTCATCCTTTGCTATCGAGAGCCTCGATTCTAAATCGCTCGTTAGCTTTTCTATGTCCCCTCTTTGCGCGCTTCTCTGGGCACGCTCTCTAGTGCTTTCGTATGGTGGGGGGGCTGTTGGTTTTAGGGGTGTAGTAGTTGTAGGGGGAGGCACATAAGTAGGATCACTATATCCTGCTGCGGGGGCCGGTTTATGTAATATCGGGTACAAACTAATCACCTCTACAGGTTGTTCTGTATTTAGTTGTTCCTTCTCCTCTCTTGGAATCATCAATGGGTTGTCTGTGGTGGAAGGTAGATCGACATTTGGCGCCGGAGCTTTGGGTGGGGGTATTTCCTCAAATAGTCTCCAGAGATCTAATATCTCCTTCCTGTTTTGCCACTGTTTGCCCTTGTACTTGAGGTGAATGCACGTTCGTACCATATCTAGGACGCTTTTTTCAAAAGACCCCCCCTCAGGCCAAATCTGGGGCAATCCTTCCCCTTTTAATTCTGTTACCCATTGATCGTGGTATTTCTTGATTCGTTCAGCGTATCCCGGTAAGCTCGTACAAATATGTGACAAGGGAGTTTCTGCCCCCATATTCTAAATCAATAGCACTGACCGTGTTCGCCTACTTTACTTTTGATTACGTATAGATATGTCTACGTATATTTTTATGGCCCAGGCAAGAGCAGACTTCTCAATGATATTACGCAAGTTAAATTCACTACTAACATTCTTTCTTACTCGCCATTCCTCATTCTCTTCGCATCCCCGTTCAAACCCGCGCAATTTTCATTCACAATCAACCACCTGCTAGTTATGGTCCACACTCTCTGGCACCCCCTCGCGGTCAGTCGTTCTTCTTCACTATTCACACGGTGCGCGCACCCCTCACAATGCTTTCCCACTCACACCTCACTTTTTTCCTCCCTTTCCTCCCTGGCCAGCTGTCCCTGTTTTTCTGCTATGGTTACTGTGTTCACGTCTGTACGTGCTACTACTTAATCCCCACTCCTACAAATGTGCTCCCTACTTTATAGTTCTTCTACAAGTATATTTATCTTATACCCTTTTCACTTTCACCCCTTACCCCGTAGAACGGAAACAAAAGAAATAGAAAGAGTAGCAATCACTAAAAGTATCCTAAGTGTCTCCCTTTGCCAGACACCAATAACTTATTTTTTACTTCTTCATAAATTCCCAGTACTAGTTTAGATAGCACTATGCGGCGCCGCCTTCCACCCCCTTTCGGAGCTAGGTTCCCGTCACTTCTACTTCTTCATTCACTTCTTACTCCTAATGGCCATATGCAAAGAAAAAGATAAAGAAATTTTTAAGACCCGTCTTTAGTAGACCCCCATTATTCTTCTCCTCTACCTGTCCCCGTTCCTCTGTTCACAATTTCCCCTCCCTTCCCCTTTACGATCGCTCGCACTCGGTACTCACGTGCCCGTCTTGAGCCGATAGTCTCCGAAACTGGGTCCGTCCAGGCAGTGTCACCGGTAACTCAACGGTCAGCCCCTGGCTCCGGCGAGCGGCACTCAAAGGGGATTTTTTTCCAATCGGGATCCCGTACCCTTTCTCATTGAGTGCGCACTTCTTATTGTGCCGGTCGCCGTTGGCGGGCAGCCTCCCGGAGCCGGCTCACCGTGCGTATCCCTTCTCGACCGGAGATTCTCGTGCCACAAGGGGGTCGTTAAAAAGGAGTTAGGAAAAATAATTTGGAGATATCACGCTATCGGGGTCACCACTGAAAGGAAGCGCCCCCAAGTTAGCACGATCCTCCCCGCAATAGGAGACAATGATGGACACTCCCGTAATGGGAATAAGGCCAAGACAGAGTGCTGGTGAGCGTAAGTGGGAGTTTATCCAAAGAATAGGGCATGCAAAGAACTCTGCAACCTCCGAGAGCGCTCTGTCCGACAATAGCAAAGACAGGCGTATTTCTAATACAAAAAACGTCATCAAAACCTACACACTATAGGGGGCACAAGTTAATTGGGATTGGGTGGCGTCGACTAACTATAGGTGTTGCTGCAGCTTGGTTGGTCCGAGTGGGAGGACGTCACTGGTCAGCCTCGTGGGTTGGGTTGGGCCTGGCAGGCCGGCTTGAGGTCATCCGGGCGGTGTTGGTATGCTGGGGCAGCCTGTGACAAAGATGAATACCTTTCCTGACTCGTTTGCCCTAGGCCATGCGCACTGCAGTTATTCAAGAAACGACATTTAAGTTCATCAATAAATCGCTCAGCAGTTTATCTTATAAAATAAATGCAACACATGAGGAATGCACCTCGTGAGAGGTCTGGTAGTTGTCGGTTGGGGTGAGATTTACCTGTGTCCTATTGACCGGTATTTTAGGTCGAGGGGCTGGGCTCTGGGGCCTGGGCCGAATGCTCTGTGTCTTGTCCCAGCTTTGCACGGGGTCATGATTCTTGGGGTGGTCTAGGGGGGTTGTGGGATTTATGAGAGGGTGCTGGTAGATCTGTGGATTCAAACGTGGGTTTATTACAGTGCTGTAAATAACACAGGTGGCGGGCTGTGGCCTTGGGTGCGGTACCGGGGCCTCTGACTCTTTGAAGCGGCTCCAGCTTGGTTGGGGGAGGTGAGGGAGCGTGGCACATGCCTTAGCTTCTTTATCTGGCAGGCTTCGTAGGGTGGGAGGGAGAATGGCCTTGCATATATTCACAAAGGTTTTTTCCTCGTGCGTTGCTGACTTTTGAATGCAGAACTTTTATAATGTTTTGCCTTATTTTGATCTTATTTAAACACACATCTATATTTCGACTTCGTTACACATTTCTTTAATACAGTCGATTCGAGTACCTTTTCATTACATGGTATTATATGTACTGCAGTGTTTAAGTATCTATATACATTCGACGGTACATGAGGTAGAACTATATTATGGATCACAGAGATTGTCGGTTGCCACTATGGGTGACTTAAGGAGACATATAGGGGTTCATGTGTCTACATATGACTTAAAGACACTTTCTCTGTGATCTAGCAGCATTGGTACAATCACAATGTGAAGTCATATAAACATTTCACTTTTATGGCTAATTCATGGTTTGCAGATTCTGTTTAAGAAAAGTAGTTCACTAATACCACTACTTGAATTCATTTCTGCGTTGCCCTGGCCTCGCGGACCAGGTCGCACGGGATGCAGTATTACATTGTGAACGACGAAATGTTACAGTGTTTAGCATCTCGGGTTATCTCATACCCGGCTTTCTCATGGGAACGCGCTCGCAGCGGATCTACCATAGTGCTGCGGCGGCAGAGATGCTTGGAAAGTCCTCCAAAGGTGGGGGGGGCCGCGCTACAGTGTGCTAAACTCACGCCATCTTTGCTAGACAAGATGGCTTCTAGGCCTAACTGAATTTTTGTATATGCAGGGAACGGATACGTGTGGGCAATGTCGTCGGCGGGTGAACCCTCCTCCACCTGGGCCCGGGTGGCATGAGGGGACGCCCATCGAGCCATGGTCCTCACCTGGGGAGAAGGCTGTAGGTGAGGAGGGCCTCGCGGCCAGTCCTCCCCTACAGTATGTTAGGAGACATAACATAGATGCAGAGGAAGATAATGAAGGGATAAATATCTAGATAATACAGCTCACCTGGGAAATAACATGTGGTACCAACACATGAAAAAGGTGTGGTAAAGAGCATCTGATGAGAGTTGCTATCTCTGTTCTCTCATCCCCTAAACCATGAATACAGTAAGGACTTTGATTTCAAAGGAGGTTTCAGCACACAATGCGAAATACCTCAGCCATCTTGCAACATATTCTACTCAAGGACAGTTCCAAAGAAGTTGGGCGACCTTGCGATGGAGATCAAAATGGTTGTTTCTATACCAGGATGACTATATCAACACCCTACAAATGGTGAAGGAGCCTGGATGGAATAGTAAGATGTGTGTGTATCCTGTTTCAGCATCATTGAAAAAATGAAGAGAATGAATTGTCCTGATGTGACAGAAATAGCAGGATCGCCTGGATGTTGGGAAAAAACCCAACTATTGATCTATGGACGAGTGCACACCAAGATTGGGTGGGAAGAAGGAATGATGTATTGTGCAGCTCATCTGCTGAAAACAGATTATGTACAAGAAGTGCAGAAAGTGAATTATAGATGCTTAAAGTCATGGGCCGAACATGTCAAGCTAATGACATGGAAAGAAGACAAATCAGGCCCAGTAGTTGTAATCCCGTTGGCCAATGCAACACTATGCTTTTGTAGACATGGAAAGAACCATGTGGAATATAACAAAGAATGCAAGACCACAATTGTCATTCCTATATGAAGAGAAGGGACAGCCATCCTTATGGATCGATATTGGGCTTATGGATCCAGAGCCTATATGAAGTTGCCCAAGGATTGGGGTGGAGTGTGTTCACTGATGCTCATCCATGTTCCAGCATTAGTGATTCCTCAGATCGATCTAAACATTAGTGTATTTCCAAAAGTGGATGACCATTTGAGAAAGAGAGGATCACTTGAAATCATACGAATGAAAAGAGAAGGTTATTTCTCAGCCAAATCAATAACAGTGTATGAAACTATTCCTGATGAGCACAAGTTGTTCAGCAAGACCGCTATGATAATAACAGCTATATTAATGCCTGGAATTCAGACAGTGGCAAATGTCAAATGGTTGAAAATCACCAGATGGGAAATTCTGCAGACAATGGTACCATAAAGGGATTCAATGCCATTAAACATGCGCTGAGGGCCATACGATTGATGACCCTCCAGAATAGGTATTTCCTTGATATGATCACAGCGATGGAAGGAATAGTGTTTGCCAGAATTGGACCATCTTGTTGCACATTCATACCTTCTCACGATGACCAAAATGGGACCTTCACAGAGGCCATAACGATGTTGACAGACCTGCATACCAAGATGGAAGACGAGAAAGATGACATTGAAGATGACAGTTGGTTTACCTCCTTGTTTTCATGGATTCCTCAGTGGTTGGCAACTGTATTCAAGGTTCTTGGAGTAATACTGGTGCTAGTAATATTTGGATTCTGTATAGTCAGGATGGTGTCTACCCAATGCGAGAAAATGGCAAAGAAGGTGGTAGGAACGAAGATCATGATTGATGTAAAAAATGAACCAAGCGCCAAGGAGCTGACTGATGACACTATCATAAAATACATAGAGGCCAGCATGTATTGTACCCTGAATGGAAAATGTATCTACATGACCTGGAGTGTAAATGAACATGTCAAATCACCAGGCATCCTGAGGGGTGATGAAGATATGGATACTAAAGAAACACTTCTTCAAAAGAAAATATCAGGATGTAGAAACAATTCAGGAGGTGGTCAAGGACTCTACCAGAGGGGGGGGGGGGGTGTAGAGGAACAGCAACATGCCTCTGAAGGAAACCTGTCATGATCTCTGCTTCCAAAAGGTCAGGGTTTTCCCAACTCCCTTGGAAGCAGATCCATAACCCAGGTTCCGAGTGCCAACCAGTCCCAATTGGGACCTTTTGGACCCAGTGCTGGCGCCAGTGGCACCAGGCTCATAAATATGCCCAGTCCCAGCGCTGGAAGCGCCGGGCTCATAATGCTTGGGTGGACTTACCTGCAGCAGACCATGCTGCTTACTTGCCTGCCAGTTGAGCCTCTGATCCTCTTCTGTTTGGAACTACTTTTCCTGTTGGGTGGGGCAGGAGCCACTCCCTTGATTCAGAACACTGGAACTCTTCTGGAAAGCAGGAACTCTTTTCTTACCTAGGCGTGGCTGTGGAAGGAGA
Organism: Ambystoma mexicanum; assembly: GCF_040938575.1. Classification (NCBI taxonomy): domain Eukaryota; kingdom Metazoa; phylum Chordata; class Amphibia; order Caudata; family Ambystomatidae; genus Ambystoma; species Ambystoma mexicanum. Next base: position 499,344,366 of record NC_090932.1, read on the forward strand.
CACCTAAGCACTACAGGAGGCTATTTAAACCACACCCGATGGATGAATCTTGCTTTGCGTTATTCTGCATCTTCTGCAGCAGAACGCTCATCGTGTCTTCTGCATCTGAGAAGGCTTACCATCCTGAATCCAGTCTTCAGCAACACCTATAAAGACAAGAAAGAACAGGTTAGCATTACGGTCTTCAGTGACAGCTCTTCACTTACCTGGTCCATCGGCTGTCACCAACGCCTCGCGCTGCATTCCGGCATCTGAAAGACAAAGGCTTACCTACTCTTCGTGCGCTCCGGAGGTCTTCACACTGCATTCCGGCATCTGAAGGACAAAAGCTTACCAACTCTTCGCACGCTCGGAGGCCTTCGGCGCTGCATCCTGCATCTGAAAGACAAAACAAGGTGCGTTTAAAGACATTGGGGAACTTTTATACTCACGTGCCATTACTCCCTTCCACATCTAACCCAGTTGGTATTCCGGCACCCTGCAGCCGCTCCGAACTTGTACCTGCAAAATAAAAAGACAGTTAGAGCGCATCGTGAAGCAGGCAACAAGCACTTACTTACGTGCTTCCAGGCGCTTCTATTCATCACACGGGCTCCATCTTCAACTCACTTCAGCCCGTCATCCGCCATCGCCGGAACCCTGCAAAACAAGAAACATCATAACTAAAGACTTTAAAGACATTAGAATTACTCGAAACTTACCGTTCGTGCAGTAAACGACGGACAGCAGTCCTCTGAAGTCAAGAGGCCTGCTCCCCTTATCCAGTGAAGAAACTGGTTACAGCACCCTGCCCCGAGGCAGATGGAGAGCACGGCGTTCACTTACCTAAGATGAGAGCGTTAACCTTTGGGGTTCTACAGGAGAAGAGAAAGGGAAGAAGAGAGAGACATTCAATAACCCAGTTCCTTAATCCCATATTTTCTATCTGCAGACATCTTACCCTTCGAGTCAGACATACAGTGCACAGAGGTCCAGCCCAAAGAGCCAGCCGTGTGTTACACATCACCTTTGAAGATACGGTATACGCCCAGTCAAGACCGGCGCCTCTACGGGAATCATGTGAGCGTTACAAAACCCTTCCACCCTTTCTCCTGTATGTTGGAGACCTGAGATTGTGCCATGTTGGACACCAGCATTTTTGCAAATACTGCAGCGTGTCTTCGAGAGAAGATACACATTGAGACAACCCTACCAAATGTATCCCTGAAGTGATGACAACCTAAGGGAGGAACTCCCTGAAGGAGTATGAGAAACAGCAAATAAAAGAAGATAGTGACATCATAAAAAAGTATGTACAATATCCTGAGATACTGGCTGAAGAAAACATATAGATTCTAAAGGGATGAATGACGAAGTAAAGAATCAAGTGAACTTTTAAATACGAAAAAGGATATTACACGTGCATGAAGTGCTGCAGAAAATCAACCAATCAATAATTGTATGGATGATGAAACGCACGGTAGACTAAGTCATCATAGAAGCTGGCTATATGTAGTGAATAGGGTGTAGGTGAAGCCACCATTTTACAGAAGCTGGACATCGGTATCATGAATTTAGTAAGCCAGGACCCATGAAAAGAGAAGGGAAATACTGTGTTGCAGCAACAATAAGCAGAATCGTGGAGATGCAAGGTGAGCTTGTGTGGCCTGGAGTCAAGACTGAAGCAGCCAAGATCAGCAATCTATTCTGAAAAGGAGCGAACATGCAAAGAATGAATCATCCCTTCTTAAATTGCAAAGAAAGAACACCAAGAGTGCCAAGTTTAATTCATTCAGAGCATTTAAAACCTGTAAAATGGACCAAATCGTGGTCTCCTGTCATTTGAGCCAAGGATGAAAATAGAGTTTGAACTTGGAGTCTCAGAACACGATAGTGAGTGCTCTCACTTCCATGTAATCTAAGGACAAGAATACTTTGCAAGGCTAAATTCAAAGACAATCTTCATGGCAGAAGGCATGGGCGAAAAGAGATGCTGGGCTTATTGTCTGGGCTTATGTGCTGCTAAGTGAACCGTATGTTCCAGACCTGGCACAAGCATGCCAACCAATTGTAGTAATCCATATAATGAAGGACCATATAATCTGAAAATCAATAAGAAACTGTGTACCTAATGTTTCTGAAGATGACATGGTTTAGAAGTAGGCATATGTTGTCCACCTGATGGTGGGCAGCCAAACATAATCCTAGTTCCTATAGAAAATATACTTAGATGTTCCCCTAAGTCAATCTCAACCCTTGGTAGGTTTTTTCATTATTGCCACATAGTATGATGTCATCGCTGATGTATTTTTGATATATAAACTATGTTTTGTGAAAAGATCGCTGAAAGAACCTGAGCGTACATCAATGTATGTTCATTGTAAACTCCCTGTTTTAGATAATTGATAATAAAACAATACTTTGCCCTTTTCCTGAGTTGATTCAGTTCTTTGGACTCATAGCTTTTCTGTGTGATCCCATCAATTACATATGGATGTTCCTAAAGGACCCTAAGCTCAATGGAGACCCGAGTTCTAGGAAAACCAACCCTGAGGAAATTGATCAACCTCACAGGATCTCCACCTTTAGACTGGGGGTGGCTTTTCATCCTTTAAAGCCCCAGGTCATTCCCCCTGAATGGAAATAAGTAAGGGGCAATAGTTATTACCTATGATCTCCCCAAGATTATCTAATACCATGGACAGATAAAATTGTGGCCGCTCTAGACTTATAAATGGATTGTTCTGCCACCTCAGCTGTCTATGTGGTACCCCGCAAGAAAATTAGTATAGAAATATTTCTTGTGGAGAAGAACTAACATTCTTTTGCTCAATTTCTCTTCAACTCCAAGAGGTATCCACAGTGGGGAAACACTGAGTACCCTTATATATGAGAACATGTGGAATCCCCCTCTAATGGAACCACTAAAAACCAGGCGAGTTGGGTGAGCCTTAGATAGACCATCCCTTCCATCCCCCTGAAGACCAAAATCCTGCAACACTGGAATTGGAAGCCCTACTAACCTCCCATCTCCCTTGGCATGGGAAGCATAAAAACCTGTCGCTAGAGAAACTACTCGCAAACTAATTCCAGCAAATCAGAAAATGTGTAAAAAATACACCATGTTGCAACACTTTAAGAACTGAGGAAGATAACAATATGGGAAGTCTAGAACACGAAACACCTAGGGAACCCGATCTAGTAGAAAATATGAGGGAACTATCCATAGAGAATGTGATATATGGGACCTTGGGAGGAGTGTCATCTCATGAAACAGCAGGAGGTGGTCTAGAGACCTCTTTTTGAGAAAACAAAAACCCAGGACCCCATTCTTACTATTCAGAGAAACTAATCAGAGGCGAACAAATGGGAGAAGAGGTTAGACGCTTGGGCAGGAGGATGCCAGGAGAATCCTATATTGACCCAGAGGAACAAAACTTAGAAAGTAGTGACACCCTGAAAATAATGTTTCAGCCCCCTGAATAAGGATAAAAGAAGATCAACATTTCTAATATATTTAGATAAGTCAGAGACATCCCAAAGAGATCAGTGCTTATTTTGTGGTGATTGAAGCCATATTACAAGAGGTTTTCCCTGGAAAGAAAGAGGAGGAAACTCAAGAGAGGGGGAGGAAAATAGAGAGAGAAAGAGAGAGGAAAAAAACATTTGAAATCCTCTCCTATGCAAGCCTCTATCCATCAGAAAGGGTTAAAAGTACCCGATAATATGCTGGAAGGTTTGTACCTACACTCTAGGTGTTCCATGGTGGAATTTCCACATGAAACACCACATTCCAACCAGCATAGTGAAGGATATGTCAGAAACCTGAAGGTATTCTCCTGTTTTTATGCTTTATGTTCTCACTTCTAATCTTATACTATATTGTAATGTATAACTTGTGTCAGTATGTATAACATATAACTGTAACTAAGATATGCACCCAGATGCCCTTGGGCCAGGCGCGCTATACAAATAAATAAAATACAAATAGACCTTGAGAATCACTTATTCAGGTGACCAGGGAAGGGCTGGAACTCTCAGATCCCAACCCTGGGGGTGGACGAGGAATGGAGGATCACCTGGACAAAGGAGCCCAGGGTTACACCCGGTGGCGTATACCAGGCGAGATGCAGTATTATACTGGGAAACAACAAAAGGAGGGCAAAGTCCTTGAGGATTTCATAGGTTGTACCAACTCAATTTCACTTCCCACCAATGAATCACCCTTACCAGAATCCAATCACCCCTACAACTCTGGTAAAGCTATTAAGAGCTCAAACCCCATCACAGTAGGAAACAATCTCCCTCAGAATCCCAGTTTTTCTGTTGCCTACCGAATACTCCCATTTATTCTTTATTTCCCAAACTCCCAATCTGCTTTAATAGAATACTACTGTTCCCATAATCCCCCTGTCTATTTCATAAACCATACCGATTGCTAAACGCTAACACCCCCCACCTTCTGACACAAGCACTTTCTTACGCCATGAAGGACAACGGACTAATGCAAAAACTGTTTACCTGACAGGTCCCAACCCAAGAGTCAGGAAAAGTCTGGCAATTGACCAGAATCACACACACCTGACAGCCCTTTCCTTTCCCCACAGGGGTAAAAGGTGATTCACGAGAGCGCAATGCGGGTAAGGCAGACCACACGACGAGAGAGCTATGCAAGCATGGCAGTTTAAGAGGAGGAGAAAGGCGGCGAGAACTTAAGGGGCAAATACGAGAGAAGCGACCATACCTTGTCTGACCCAGACCCGCAAAGTCTTAGTGGAAGGAAACATAAGACCGCAAACAATAGCCAGAGTGTGTTGCAGCAGATGTCAACAGTACCCGGAGCATGCCTATGGTGATAAGCAGGACAGAGAGAGAGACGCCTGCTACAGTGGCACCATCCTTGACTCCAGATACAAATAAAGCCATGCAGTTCATCACAGCCAGTGAGTCTAGGGGAGAACCGATAAGAAACAAAACTGTGTTGAGTGAAAGGTGCAAAGTGGGAAATTAAGAAAAGTAAAAAAGAACTGTGAACATTGACGGAAACCAGCTGCAGAGGGGTCCAGCACGACGTGTGTGCTCACTCAAGAGACTCTGGTTGATCCTATGTTTGTTGAACTACTGATATCCGGAGTGATACCAGGAGTGGAAAGCATTCACCCCACCAACACATGAATGCAACAGTGAAATCTTTTGACTAGAAGTCTGAGTAAACCCAAAGGGGGAAGGCTGATATTTGAGAGGGGTCTGAGCCCCGAAGAGGGTACAGAGGGGGTGAAGACTAATCATTGCAAGTGCAATCTGAAATTAATTTTTTGTTTGTTATATTTGAACCTATCAGGCCCTCAGAAGTAAGCGAGTCAACCACCAAAGGCCCTGATATCAATAGGAACTATTTGTGGATCTGAGCCCTGAATCAAGGGTTGAAAAGACATCCCCCAATGTATAAGCCAAAATGAACTTTTGTTTATTATTTTGAACTTATCAGGTCTTCGGAGGCAAGAGACTTTTTGTAGAAAAGAGACTTTTCCACTGAGGCCCTGCTATCTGAGTAGAGAATTGTAGTCTCATGCCGGGAAAGCTTGAGCATGTTTAGTCCCAGCTTGTTCTGTGCTCAAAATGGAAAGGGAAGACCTCCGCCTAACACATCCTGATGTTTTATTTGTGAACATCTATTTTTTTTTTGTGTGAATCCTATCCCACATTTTTGTATTTAGTTTTAAGGATTGGCAACAGGTTTTCATTTAGTATAGGCATTTTATTTGACAAGACACCACTAGGGCTGCTTTATTATTATTTGATGGTCGTAGCTTGCTCCCATGTTAGATTTTGTTTTAGATTAGGCATTTTTCCAACCTACATATACAGTTTAATAAACACCCTTGAACTGTGATCACTTGTGTCTGCCTTTTCTGTTGCCATCACGAGTTCCTTACACCCTCCACCCCCAGTTAAAATAAATGATTAAGTCAGGTAGTTCCCCCACACATTTTATATTATTCGGATAGGTTTACATGGGAGATCTGCTATTAGCTCAGGAGGCCAGTGAGGTATTAGGACCCTCTTTTGGGAACAGGTAGGAGTCAGCTCACACATTAGGCAAGGATAGCTTCACAGCAGGGCCGTCAGGTTTTTTGCTGTCTCCCATAGATGGTACTCCCAGTCTTCCAAGCATAAATCTCCAGCAAAAAGACTTTGGCAAACTCCATGAAGTGTCCAAGTGCCCAATGTAATAGGGGATTGACCATATATAGCACCTATGATACCATTCATATCATGAATAATTTTTGCAATGCCAACCCATTTTCCCACACCTTGGATTGGACATTCATTTTCTCCTCCCTTCAAAATTCCGGCCTCTGGCAGCTGATGGGGCAAGGGGTTTATGAACTCTATATTAAGGATAGTGACGGAAGGAGAAAACAGATTGTCTAAAATGACAATTTTAAACTTAAGCTTTAGCAACACAAAAAAGTTAAAACATGACAACTTTTTGTAACATACAACTAAACACAATAATACATATATTTTCTGTTTCAGCTATTTTTGCCGGTCCTAGAACAACTAATCGGGTCCTGGCACAACCTTCTTGGAGCACATTATAATTTTCTGCCCTATGTACCAAAACTGACATAGTGGGCACTATGAAACATTATAATCCAACAATTAATTTCACGTTATATCATCTGTCCAACCTTCAGATTTCTATAATTTATAGGAAAATCAGCAACACATTTGGATCTATAACTCAAATTCCACACCTTCCATAGAGTTGATATTTACATAGAACTGATGGGCCTGTTCCCAGCTTTACCATGGTGTAGGTCCCAACTCTGTGTGTCGTTTCCCTTTTTATTAAGGACAAACATGTTCATTGTTATTCAATAGTAATGCATTAATATGGAAATAGTTGGTTTCACATCCAGCAAGCTCATTAAGTTTAATTTCTCAAAGGTCACATGACATGGGTCTGTGCTTGGCTCAATGTTGTTTCAGACCTGTAATTGAGTACATTAGAAGGTCTATGTTTGAAGCTAAAACACACTTTATTGGGATTATAAAACAGTCTGAGGTCAGGCCTGTATTTCCTGATCTGACCCCTCCATGGATTTGTTCTCAAAACTGTATATTCTTACATTTTGCTGAAACAGACCAAGCATCTCTGGGGTCAGAGGTCCAGTTACATAGTCCAGCAGTTCAATTGGGGATGCTGCTAAAGAAATCCACATGCACAATCTGAAAGCAATGGCTTTATTTAATTAAGAGGTTGCATTTGACATGTAGAGCCTTTTATTTCAATACATTGCATCTTGGCCGTCTGTCCATGTGTAAGTATATTTCTTTAATCTGACAGTTAACAAGACATGACAGTTCATTTTAAATTATCCAAACATGGATTTATGTTTAACATGTGAAGCCTGTGTCCACTTTAATACAAAGTAGGCCCTTCCATTTCAATAACGTTAGTATGTTGGAGAGTAAGGGCATCATCACGAGTTTGTCAGTAGCCCATTACCGCCGCATTTAAGGGTCCGCCCCAAACATGGGTCTGGAGTGTTTACCCCAAACTCAGCGCTGGGGGTAAATGCACCAGACAAATTCTCATTTTCGGGTGCAATGAGCGCTTCACAGTAAGCGGGCACTAATTACAAGGAAATTCCCCAGGGGAATTACAGTTACTGCCCAACCCTTGATCCAGCACTAATAGTGCCAGACCGGTTGGCGGTAACACTTAACACGGGCGGTAACACAGCGGTAATACTGCTGGGATACCGCCCAACTTGTGATGAGGGTCTAAGTCTTTCATTTATTTCAAATGAAATATGTTGCTTGGCTTGGCTTTCAGATGTAATGCACAGTTCCTTCATTTTATTTTATTCCCAAATACACAGTATTTTCGTGGATGGGTGTTTCATGTGTAATGCTGCTGTTTGGCTTTCTCTGTCATGATGTGCCTTTTCCCCTTATAAATGAAGTCATCATTTGCAGAAGCTCATATTTTTAAATCCATTGGGCACACTCTGCTGTATTCATGTTTTAAGACACACTTTCCTTAACCTGTATGCCTTTCCATTTTGGTAATGTTCAGTGAGGCCCACTTTTCAAGTTCACTAGGCCTTAGTGCTGTATCAAGGTTAGAGTGGAGGTCTTGCTTGGCCTTTCAGTGTATGTCATTCTGGGGCTGAATTTACACCCCACAGTCTACTGTGATTTGATGACTTAATTGGAGCTGTAAACATTCTACTGGTGTAATAAAAATGGCAATCATGTCTGTCTTCAGACACTCGATTTGTAAGCACTATGCGTGCCCTTCAGTGATGTCCTGTTAAAAACGAGCATTAGTAAAGCCAACAGTTATGGCGTGTTTATAAGTATTAAGCATTTTCCTGGCACTGCTACTGTATGCTCGGTACTCACACCATTTTGCAGCTACTTTTGATCGATGGCCAATGAATGCGACTACGGCAGAGCCTGACAAATGCCTTTCCCATCCCTACAAAAAAAAACTGTTGCCATTGCCAAAGCTTGTTTTTGGATTGCAGTTGGAGCTGTATAAATCAACAATAAATAGATAAACTGATGCCTTTGTAGAGACCCTTGTGCATGTTTTGCTATTTTACCAACTGTAGAATAAAACTAGGACATCCTTATTGCTAACAATTTTAAGGGTAATGATGTTGAACAATAACATGCAGCAATTTTATTTACTTTTAACACCTGATATAATAGTAATCGCAGTGCAACAACGTTTTAATGTGCATGCCTGAAGCTTCAGAAGACAAGGCATAGCTATATGTGAAAGTTGACTGAATGAGTTAGATTGAGTTGTAATGCAATTATGGTTTCATATTAAGGCTATTGGAACAGTTTAAATAATTGCATATATGATGATTTTTAAATTGTACAGTTGCTGAAAATGCTTTTAAACGATTTTATTTACATATTGTAGGAATCATGTTTGGATGTTGCATTGCACATTTATGGAAATATATGTTTCTGAAATAAAGTTTATATCGATTGATTGGCTAGACTGTGTGGATGTCCATTTATTGCTGCGATATTACAAGTACAGAAAATGAGCTATGGACTCCACTACGCAATGATCATCCGGCTTCATTGCACAACTTAAGGTGTCAATCTAATTCCACCTATGTGGGTCACCTCAGAGCGGGGTAGGTTGCTGTTACAATATGATACACTCCATTTTCATGGGGTGCACTTGCAAATTGTCTTGGATTCATACACAAATATAGGTAAAAAAGGGCAGCCTGTATTGTCTGAGTGGGCTTTAGCTCAGTGAGCTTGATCTGAGGCGTTGGAGGGAAGAATGCCCACATGATTGGATAGCATTTAAGAGAGATGAGGGGAGTAACAGGCAGCAGGCTATCAGGAGAATAAACAGTGGGGTGTAGGTGATAGACCCAGGAGAGGTGGAGGATATGGAGTGCCTCAAGCCGATGGTGGAGAAAGATTACCTCATTAGGTTGAAAGTGATAGCACAGGGAGGATATGGAGAACCTGTGGGTGATGGAGGAGAAAAAGTACCTGAAGAGGGTGATGGTACCAGACGATTGGCAGGATGCTGCTACCTGATTGTGATGGAGGAGGGAGTACCTGAAGAGTACGAAGGTGATAGCCAGTGGTGACTGGTAAAACATGTATTATTGGAGGGGCATTATTTTTTCCCGCACATATACCAGAGGGTCTGAGCATAGTGAGTGAGCCCACACCACCCAAGGGATATTCGAGGTCTCTCTCCCTGATACATTTTTTTGAATAATGGGTTCAAATATTGCATTTTATAGCACACTTTAAGTTAAACTTTGGGTAAAAAGACAGTTTGCAATTGGTTTTGTACAGAGCATTTCCCAACACATTTTCATGATGCCCAATATATATGCAAGTATAAAAACAAGTTCTTGCTGGCTATTCCCCTACATTTGAATGCTTGATGCACCAATATATGCCATTATTCCGATATGAGAACATTCTCATGTTTGCTTTGCGCATAGTGCCAGTAATGATACTAAAAGAGAACCTGTCCACTCTGGTTATGTCACTATATTGCATTATCCCCACATAAGAAGATACTCCATTTGAATTTGACATTATTAATTCCATGCCACAATATGTAAACATGTCCAAACTGGCAGCACCGAAATGATAGGTGTTATTATATGGATAGACTGGCATTTTGGTGCAGACAGTCTAGCTATTCCCTTGACATGGCAGTTGAACTATGCATATATGATGAAGCAAGCATTATGTGCTATTAAGGATCTGGACTGGATTTTTCTGCAGTCAGACTAGCTCTTTCTTACTGTGGCATGACATTTTTACTGGGCATGTTTGACAAAGAAAGCATGACACGTGTTATCATGCTGATAAATTGGCAATCTGGAGCAACATGCCTAGCTAGTTCTTAATTTGACACAGCATATTTACTAGGCATCTATGATTAAGCAAGTATGGTGTGTTATTACAGACTCTGTAGCAGAATAAACTCTCCCAATTGAATAGGGAGATTCTGTACCAGAATAAAATCTCCCCCTTGAAGGGGAGACGCTGTATCAGAATAAACTCTCCCCCTTGACAGGGGAGGTTCTGTAGCAGAATAAACTCTCCCCATGGTGGGGGATATATTGTATCAGAATAAACTCTCCACCTTGATGGGGGAAACTCTCCACCTTGATGGGGGAGACTCTGTAGAAAAATAAACTCCCCACTAGAAAGGGGAGACTCTGTATCAGAATAAACTCTCCCCCTTGACGGGTAGGTTCTGCATCAGAATAAACTCTCCCCATAATGGGGGAGATTTTGTAGCAGAATAAACTCTCTGCTTTGAAAGGTGAGACTCTGTACCAGAATAAAATCTGCCCCTTAAAGGGGAGATGCTCTGTCAGAATAAACTCTCCCCATTGAAGGGGGAGATTCTGAAGCAGAATAAACTGTCCCACTTGATGGCGGAGACTCTGTAGCAGAATAAACTCCCCTCCTCGAAGGGAAAACTCTGTATCAGAATACACTCGCCACCTTGATGAGGGAGATTATATACCAGAATAAACTCTCCCCCTTAAAGCGAAGACTCTGTCTCAGAATAAACTCTCCCCCTAAAAGGGGGATACACTGTATCAGAACAAACTCACCCCATTGAACGGGAAGACTTATCATACTCAACACTACCCCTTAAATAGGAGACTCTGTTGCAGAATAAACTCTCATCCTTGATGGGGGAGGCTCTATATCAGAATACTTTTTCCCCTTTGAATGGTAGACACTGTAGCAGAATAAACTCCCAATTTGTTTGGGAAAACTCTGTAGCAGAATAAACTCCCCCCCTTGAATGGGAGATTCTGTAGCAGAATAAACTCTCTGCCTTCCAGGGGAGACTCTGTATCAGAATATACTCGCCCCTGTAGGGAAGGCATGGTATTGAAGCAACACAGACACGGATTACCACAGTTCAAGGGTGTATATTGACATTTTAACAAGGGTGTGATAAACCTAAATCTAAGATGGGAGCAAGCTATGACGATCAAATAATAATAACGCTGTTTTAGTGGAGTCTCATCAACATAAAAAGTGGGTATACTAAATAAAAAATGGGCCAATCCTTACAGCAAATTTACAAATAGTGTAGGATAATGTTAATGAAAAATAAAGAAGTGTTCACAAAGAATAAGTCAGGATGCTCAGGCCGTGGGCCTCCCTGCCACACGTTTTCAGCACGGGACAAGGAGGTTCACTCGAGCATAGCACACACTCTGGCCTATTCGCTACGAGGATAAAGTTCTAGTACCAGCATCAGGGCCTTCTATGCGCAAGTCTCTTTACTTATCCGTCTCTTGATTCAGAGGGCTTGATGTATCAAAACAAAGCACCAAGTTCTTTTCCACTCACATGTATTCAATTCGGATGATTTACTCTTCACCCTGGATTCCCCTCTGTCCGGTTCAGATCCATTTTTACAACTAGTTCTCGGGTGACTTACGGTTCACCCCAGATGCCCCTCTGTTGGTTCAGATCCCTTTTTACAATTAGGTCTCAGGGTGACTCACAGTTCACTTGCAACCGTTGCATCTAACTCACACCCATCTGCTATCAGTCTGCCCGACTCACCGGCTGTGCTGAGTTTATTGGAGTGGCTTTGTTGCAGGAGCCAAGGGCAGTGCCACAGTGGCAATCTCACCTCACTGTCTCAGCTATTGATGGAGGAGAGCCCTGTGTACCTTTGATGCACAATGCGTCTTTCTTCAGCATTAGTCCCCAGTCCTATGTTTCTTATCCTCGAGGGCTCTTGAATGTAACGATTTCCTTTAATTGAAAAAGCCAAGGGCAATTCCCTCTTTGCTTCACTTTCTGATCTCGACCTCTTTCTCCTCGTGTTAAACCACCATGTCTGAACTGCTGCTTCCTCAAGTGTTTTGCCTCGCTTAGAGTGTGCTTCCGTGCTCCATCTTTTATCCATGTAGGGAAGTGTTATGGAAGTCAGGTGTGTATAATTATCAGTAATTGCCTGACTCTGCCCGACCCATCTGTTGGAACATGTCAGGTATACGGCTCGGCTGTTAGTCCATTTTGTTTCATGTTGGACTGTCCATGAAAAAGTGTTTGTGTCGGGAAAGGGAGGGGGGGCTGAGTTCCTAGGTATCCTACTTGGTAGGATGGAGAAAAGGTGTTATTGGGAAGGGGATACTGCATCTCAACCTTCGGTGCCCCACTTCCATTCCTGACTACCCCTATGTAGGTGGATATGCCTGTTTTTTTAACCAGGTTCTTCGTTGTTAAGACCTGGAAGAGAACAGGGATGAGATATGTCCAGGAACTCTTGCATATTCAATTGATTTTCTTTTGCCAATGTAGGTAGAGGTGGAGTGGCTTTATTGCTCTCTCTAAAGTATCCTATGAACTGGTCTCTAACTGTGGACTTTGGTTTTATAGGTTCTTTATATCTTGAAGGGGTTTCATGGGGTTCTGATTTTTCTCAGTCCCATATTAGAGTATTTTGGGAGCAGTAGGTTGTACTGCCAGTAATTCTGGGGTTAAAATTCTCCAAAGGGAGGTGGGGTTTCCTGCAAGAAAGTAGAAAAGGTAGGGAAATCCCAACACAGTATAACTACCTCCCGGAATGATGGCTGAAGATAAAAAACAGGACTTGCCCCAAGTTCTAAAGCTTACAGGTATTTTGGGGTATACTTCATTGTCCCCATGTACACAGATAAGTATAACTATGTCGGCATTCTCAGGATCTATTGTTGTGACAAAGTCAGCTCCTATAGCAGTTTGTTTGCTACCCGAGTCAATGAATGTCTTTACTTGCTTCCCATTCACCTAAGCCTTTTCATATGTGAAGTCAGCAAAAGACTGACATAAACATATGCTAAAGGTCTCTAAATCCTCTTTGGGTTCTATCCACCCTTCCCTCTTTAAAAATCCTATTTCCATAGGTTTGTCCTTTAAATTCTTCAGGCAGTGCCTAGCTGAATGCCCCAAATCTCTGTACAGGAAAAGCAGAAAAGAAGACGTGGTCTGCTTCCTTTAGTTTCCCCCCCTTCTGCTTTTGTCTTTGGTTTTAGTGTCTGATCTCTTGATTTCTTTTGGTATCCTCCTTGATTCCATACAACCCTCCTTGTTTGTCTACTCCTTGAGGTAGAGATCAGTAGAAAGGTTTGTAATCTCTCCATTCCTACCCTTGATGTGCCAAGTGGTAGTGTATAGCTGCATCTGAGTGGTTTTGTGCAGTTTCAATGGCCTTGGCTAGGGTAGGTCGACTTAACTGCAAGACAGCTTTTTGCAAAAAATGGGCAAGGTATTAGTGAACTGTTATAGGGTGATCATCTCTATTAACTCTCCAAATGGCAGACAGGCACGCAAAGCCAGTGACATCACCCCCGACCATCCTGGAGCTCTGATGGGCTGCATTACAGAATTTCCCTCAGGGAAGGGATGGGGACCCTGTCAGGGCTCCCTGGGAATGATGCTGCACTTGGGGATGGTCAACCAACATGTGAGACAACCACCCATGGCCAGGGACATCCCCCCTGACCATCCTGGAGCTCTTGCTGGGCTGCATTAGAGAATTTCCCTCCGGGAAGGTATGGGGACCCTGCCGGAGCTCCCTGGGACTACCGTTGCACTTGTGGACGGTCAACACATTTTCTTTTCCACCCAGGTAGGTGCACCCACACATGTAAGGTACCATTTTCATTGGGACACCTGTCGAAATGTGGGAAGGTAGGACATGTGTTGTTGGGGGTGTGTTTCGGAGGTTTCCTAGTGGCAAATGTCTGGAAATTTGTTTTTTTTCCCCAAATTCAGGACTTTGCCAGGCCTTGTGAGTAATACATTCTAGGGTGTGTCACGCATGTCGACCTCTGTGGATTACCATGGGTATCTTATTTTCAGAAATGAATAGGGTTCCCTGTTTTCCTTGGTGACTGTGACACCATAGGCCCAAATTTGTAGGTTGTCCACAAGACCAAAATCCTAAAAATATCTTCTTCCCAAACCCTTTGGGATAGCAGTGGTTTAGCCTTTTGCCTTTGCGTCCAGGTAGGTGCACCCACACATGTGAGGTACCTTTTTTTATCAGGGACACGTATGGGAATGTGAAAACATAGGACATTTGTTGTTTTCTCTTGGTTTTGATAACTTTTTCATACATTTGCTACTGCACTTTGTTATACAACCTTTTCATTGCCCAAATGTAACCTACATTTAGCTGCTGCTTTAGACACTGTACGCTTTGGTAACATGCAGAAGTCACCTATCCTTCACAAGGTCTGCCTGTGCTCTTTCAAAAAATGTATGTGTGCCATTCCTCACCACATTTTCTTTCCTTATTTTCACATGCTAAATGTGTCTGTTTAGGCCGTCAGCATAAAAATCCTGTCTCCATTGGCTAATTTCTTAGCCTGTGGTATTGCTTGTTTTGTGAAATATTACGGAAAATGTGTGATTTTCTAACTAGAAGAGTCAGGGGAATGTAGCAGTGCATTGCTTTTCTCAATATTCACAGAAGCCGTTAGAATAGAAGGGAGCACAGTCTTTGTCTGATTCGGCGCTACTCCATGTGAGGCAATTGTGAGCGTAGAAGCAGCGGGTCAAAGGTCTATTACCCTCAGATTGTGGAGGGAAAAAACTATGGTATTGAGCGAACTAGACCTTATTGCAGCCCGCGCTTTATACAAATAAATATAACAGTCAACAAAATATTTAGAAAGAATAAACATTTCACTCAAGAAAAATAGATTGGTGTAATTATCTTAGCCTCAATTTATTCCAATTGTTGTCTTGGATATTGTCATCATTGAATTGCAGTCATTCAATCCATTTCATTACATATTCACCATTTGAAAAATTGGTTTCATTGATTAAAGTTCATTATGTCCAGCCTAGTCCCTAGTCCCGACACGTGTTTCCACGCCTCTGTTTTGGCGGTTCCACAGGGGTTTAGTGGCTAGTATGTAATGTAAAAATAGAACAGATCATTCTCTTTTTTGAGGTCGTAAATTAAACATCATCGTCATGTTCGACATGCGTAGGGTCTGTAGAAAAGTACTTCATAGCTGAAATGTGGCGATATGCCTTCTGAATTGAATTGGTGATGGCAACTTTAGTTAGTTGTCATTTGTCTTGTTTCGCGTATATGTGCAAGCGGTACGATTGCCGTTGGTGGTGTAAACACACAGAAGCCATTACCTTACACGTCCAAACAAGTCCACCTTTTTTTGTGTAATTTTTAACATTTTTTTCCCAAACAATGGGAAATCTACCTACACATGGGCCCGATTCATGGAATATTAAGTGGCGAAAATTGGGGAATTATGTGCGAATTCGCATGCAAATCCCTGTTCATCGATTCATGGAAAGCAATGCGAAGGATTTACCTGGGACTTGCAAGGAATCCGTGCCAGACCGCCATGTCACTGCAACTCGAGGAACCCCTTGTGTGAGGCTCCAAGAAGAGGGTGGGCCGGGCCTGCACAGCCACCTAAAAAGGCAGCAAAATTCACAGAACGAGGAAGAAGTTACGAGGGACCTTCCATTGTCAAACAATCGCACCACCCATACGCGTTCAAAACAAACGTATTCATGTAATTGAACAGGGAACACCTACGCCATGCGATAGCAGGCATAAATGTCAATGGGCAACGGGCACCTTAACAAATGCATATAAATGCATATAAAGCACGCAAGCACAACAAACACACGGATGCAACCACAATGGATGCACCATTTGGAACAGCAATCATCCCGGGACACCGCAGGAGGAGGAGAATGTTGCACCTCGAAACACTTGTGTATATGTGTTATAAATGCCATATCATATCATATCATATCATATCATGGCCAGGGCCCGGATATTCCACCCACGCGACAGCCTTTTTGGGATGCCTGATGACCAGGAGTTGGAAGATGAGCTCACATCACCCACCATGTGCTCCCAAGCACTGAGCCGCTTGCAAAAGGTGCTCACTGATCTGCATTTTTTGGCCACTGAGTCATTCCATCAGACCGCTGCCATAGCAGGTGGCATCTCCCAGGCCACGCAGTCTCGCTGCCTACACCAGGTGTTGGCAATCATAACTGCATGACCTTCTGTACGCCGGCATATCTATATACCCAGGACACAGGCAGAAAGACATGCAGTGGTCCAGGATTTTTAGGGGGTGGCATACTTTGCAAAAGTGCTACGTGCTATTGATTGCACCCATGTTGCTCTATGTCCACCTGAAGCAACAGAGCACATCTACCGCAACCACAAACATTGGCACTCCATCAATATTCAGGTTGTGTGTGATGACGAGGGTTTCATTACTGAAGTGTATGTCAACTATCCTGGTAGCACACATGATAGTTACATCTTCAGGATGTCCTCGCTACACCGTGCCCTGGAAGCTGAGAAGCATGCCAACACATGGCTCATTAGTGAGTATGAATGGCCATGCACATGCATGCATGTTGCACACTGATCAATAGACACTTTAAACAAATGCCAATGACAATGATTCTCACATCTACAGGGGACAGTGCCTACCCTCTGAGCACATGTATGATGACGCCCATACTCAAGCCCAACACACCTGTCGAGATAAGGTACAACACTGCCCATATTGCCACTCAGGGCATAGTGGAGCGCAGCTTCGGAGTGTTTGAGTCATGTTTCCGCTCCCTAGACGACTCTAGTTGTGTGTTGCTATAGGCACCACCAGTAGACTGCAGGATAATTGTGGCAGCACGTGTCCTGCACAATGTTGATTCATAGCGTGGCATCCTGGGGGACATGGTGGTGGCACACTATCCACACCCACAGGCACACCGCTTGCATATGGCTGGGAAAAGGGCCATTGGAGGGGCTGCATGTACCCAGCTTGTGCAATCTTTTTTCACCTAAAATCCTTGCCCTGTGGAGTGCACATGATCCAGCTAAATCGCAGGTGACATGTAATGATGATAATAGGCCATTCCAGTGTGCCCACAAAACCACCCTGAGAATTTGTGTGCATCCATTAGAATTAAAAAATACATATTTTTTTTTCCCAAAAGAAACACATTGAATAGGGAGTACACTTCTACCACCATGGCAACCATTTAATGAAATCACCGCTTAGGCACAAAAACATCCCACATGACTAACATACCGATCAAATGTATAAGCACCGATACATCCTGAAACTCATCAAACATCATGTCTGAGCTACAAGCCATTCATGGCCTCCAAAAATACAAGAAGCACAATGGAATATTGCTGCATACATGTCTGAGAATGTGCATGGTGTGCACAAGCATGTCCCTATTGTGGTGTGTGGAAAAACAGTGCAGTAAGGATCCACATGTGACAGATACTGGCAAGCAACATGACCACAATAAACCCCATCCCAAATGAAACACTCAACTAGAGGTAATTGACAATTGCGACAAAGAGGGCGATACACCAGAATTGCCACATGCAGCAATTAATGTAGCCATTCCATAAGGATCAAGATAAATGCACATCTTAGCTGTCCCCTGGGCATGCAGTCGATGGTCAACATTCATCCCATGGAATAGCCATCATTCCTTGATGGAAGGATCTGCAGACAATGAAAACATACAAACTGAGTGCAACCAATACATCCATGCACCCGAAAAGCACAGACCCACGTGCCCCCCTCAGTGACATGCAACACATGCAAACAACAACTCACAAGATAACAATTAACATGCATCCCAGCACACATGCAGCAACACCTGCACACTGCATGCAATTCAAACACACAAAACACACACACTGACAAACAACCACAACCCACACACTTCCTGATCCCCTGAGTGACATGCAACAAATGTGCATGTCATATATCCCCATTTCCAAGCAGATGGCACATACACAACACACACACCGGTCAACATTTTGCTTGAAAATGAGAAGATATCCGAAATGCAGATAATTGAGCACTCAAAAAAGCTGCGACCCCCCTGGAAGACAAGCAATGACATGACAAGGCATACCATCACCAGCATAGTAGTGGAACACTACAGTGAACACAGTCATGCGAGCACATGATGCAAAGTACAAGAAGGCCAGCACAGAAATACTCACCTCTTGCACTCCATGCAGGACCATGCTGGAGGCAGCATTTCACAGAGGCCGATGTCAGACTGGAAGGCTGGCTATTGAGGCAACTGCCATGGAAGACATAAGCAGACTTGACAAAGCAATATGAAACTACCAACATGGATAAATGCACGCAAAAGGTAGGATGCAAAGGAAAAGTGCAAAGTCAATGCAGACTTCATTGTGACAGCATACAATTGGTTCAATTGTGCATTCTACTGAATGCATCAGAACCATGCACCGAGCTACGGTCAACTTGAAGTTGCAAACATCATGGTGCAGCATGCATGCGAAATGCATGTGAAAACACTAACACTATACAATGTAGTGTGCCTGTACACAAGATAGCTTCTCAAAAATGTGCGTCAATGGTTACATGTTTGTGAATCGTAACTGAGGCTGCACACCATCAATGTTGGTAGTCTCGGGAGGATAGCTCAGGGGCAATGTGCTCACCTTGGAAGCAAGACGACATGGAGCAACACAGGTTTGAACCCCAGGTCAGCGCTTAGAAACCTCTGGGTATTTTGCGCGTTATAAATAACCTATCATATAATATCATAACCCTGAGCAGGAGAGGCCACATGTGCCATAGTACGATCACCCCCCAAACATTGTATGGGAGGCTAAGTGTCAATTAGTACACATGTGCAAAATGCAATGAAACACACACCAGCACAACCATCAACATCTGTCAGAGGCCACAAACAGCTGGCCCTGTCACCCACTCCCAACCACTCAAGAAAGGCCCACACAGCTGCACCTCCCACATTTTGGAACCTGCAAACGGTGTCCCAATGAATCCATAAAAGCGACTCCATACCCATACCAATGACCAGAACCACTTCATTTGACACATGCAACCATGAAGTTGTACTAGCGTCCCACAAGACAAGTCAATCCAGTGATTATACACAGTGCAAGATTCCCAGCCAAACACCAAACAAGTTCCTGCAAATGCCCTTCACTTACCTGCACAGGGACCCACCTGCCTTGCATACGATGCAACCCACCGGTAGACACATCCCTTAAATGCAAAGACATGCATAGTAACAACAGAAAGAAACTGCACATCCATGACAACACATGAATGGAGGATGAAGAAATGCTGAGACCACGCACTGCAGAAGGACCACAGGGTGCATGAGGATGACAGGACATAGAGTGTGATATGCCCATGAGTGTAGTTTAGCACAATAGACAGACAGAGAGACTGAAAGTGAGAGGGAATGCCAAGTGAAAAACACATCAAGGAGTACACTATCTGGATTGGAGATGGCCAAGAACATGCACTGCACCACAGTAGGTGTGGGCATAGCTAAGTTACCAAAGGGAAGATGACAGTGATGTGAGTGCCACTTGCAAAACCACCGTTGCATGGTAGAATGTAAAGCACGTATCAGTAAACTTCCACATGCAGCAAACACTGGGAACTATGTTTCAAGCTCAACATGCAAGACAGTGCTCATGCTTATCTGCTGACTGAGCCTGCATGATGTGAATACCGCATCGCCTTCACCAGGAACTGTGCCTCCAAATGAGTGACAGGAGGGCCAGTGCCTGGTGGAGGGCATGGGGAGCATGGATGTCAAAGGGTGCAGGGTGCCTCCCCGGGACAGCAGTCACTACCTCATTACAGAGTATTGAAACAACATGGAAAAAAGACATTACAACAGGCATAGTCAAGTACCATTCACACAGCACACATGTGTCAGTATACACCAAAACCATAGTTACCTGCATATGCCATCATGATGACCACCATGCAAACATGCAAGTTGACCTCACTCTGCATGCCTGCATGTCCACCACTGCATACATCATGGCCCTGAGAGGGCAACTGCACAACTCAACTACAAAAATTTAAAACAAATATAAAAGAATCCTGGAAAGGCCAACTGAAAAATAAAAAGCCAACATCCAGGCCTGGGGTCTACAAAAGTTGCAAAAATAATAATAATAATGTCCATCATGTACATGGGGTCCACCCACGAGGGGGAGTGAAAGGGTGCATGTCAATGACCACATGGGTGGACGTCAAATAATAAAACATAAAATGATCATAAAAACAAAAACTCCATGGGCTCATGGACCTCGCGGCTATGGCGGACTAGGAGGCATGCCTGTGCTGGCACCCCCTTCCTGAATTGAATCTGCAGGTGGAAGTGGTGCTGAATGCTGACCACAAAGTGCCCCGGCCTGGTCCTCAGTGGCAGCCGCCATGCGTGACAATGATGAATGCACCAGCAGACTATTGGGCTGTGAGGTCACTATGCACAACCTCATTGGTTGCCTAGAGTTCCTCTGAGATCGTCTGCCTCACTGCTAACACCTCATGTTGGAACATTCTTCTGGTAGCTCCATGTTCCTAATGGATTGTCACCCTCTGAGCCAACATCTCACCCATTAGGCCATCCCTGTGTGCATGACCCTCTGCAAGCAGTGATGACTGCAGACACTGCAGATCTGCCCGTCAGCCCCTGATGTTGGCCTCTATGCGCAGTCTGTGGGAGCGGCATGTGGACTGCATGCCCTGCAGCTGTTGCACCACCTATGTTGCTGGGGGGGTCATGGAAGTGGCCACCCTTTCCATGCCCTCAGCCAAACTGTCAAAGGCAGCAACCTGACGGTGTGCGCAATGCAACATCTACTGCTCCCACTCTGTCTGCCCAGGCTGCACATGTCCCCCATTTGTGCATTTCCACACCTGCCTGATGCAAGGGAGCATGGCCCTTGCTGTGATACCCCTATTCTTGGCTGCAGGTCTGCAACCCTCCCGAACCCAGGGGTCCTTAAATCAGCAACAAGTCATGCATGGATGGGATGCAGAATAGCTCTTACAGCGAATAATCAGACCGACCCAGGAAGTTGGCAAATTCTCATCTTAGTGCTTTATTATCAATTGTCTAAAACAGAGAGTTACAATGGACATCAAAAGACGTTCGCTCAAGTTCTCTCCTCACATTTTCCATAAAAAACATATTTATATACTAAGAATTATTCATACATGACGTCCTACTATGTGGAAAACAAGAAAAACCTACGGGGGTTGCGGTTGGGTCAAGGGTAATATCTAAGTATACATTCTATACAGGGACGGGTTGTGATTGGGTCTCTACAGTTTGGTGGACAACTTATGCCTGCCCCTAGTGCAAGTCATCTTCAACTGTTATTAAGTACACAGTATATCATTGGCTCTCAAACTATAAGGCCCTTCGTTATAAGGGCCTCTACAATTGGTTGGCATGTTTGTGCCTTTCTGGAAAATTTGCCTCACTAGCAGCACCTAAGCTTGCACCCCAGTTGTCAGTAGGTGGACTTGATCGTGTCTTCCCACCAAATTAGCCCAATATCTCTCCTCGCTCATGCCTTCTGCCATGAAGATTGTCTTTGAACATGGCCTTGCAAAAGTATCCTTGCTCCTGGGAATATAAGGGAGTATAGGCACCCTTTTATCACCGCTCTGATCTGCATGCCCAAATCCTATTTCCATCCTTGACTCACGTGACAGGAGACCATATTTCAGCCTTTTTTGCAGCATTTAATTGTCTTGAATTAATAAACTTGGCACTCATGGTGTTCTTTTCTTGCAACTTAACCTGATTCAGCGGCTCACGTTCACTGTTCTTTTAAGGATAGACAGTCAGTTCTTGGCCGCTTCATCCTTTGACATCAGGCCAGACATCTCTTCCAGGCCTTTCCATGCTCTTCACTTCATGTTGCTGCGATACAGCTTTCTGATCCTTCTTTATCCATGGGTCTGAGCTTACTAAATATGTGACACCGATGTCCAGCTTCTATATAATTGTGGCATTAACTGTAGTCTATACACTATGTATGGCTAGCCTTTAAGATTACTTCGTCTACTTGCTTTGCTGCATCTGTACAGTTATAAAATGGCTTGCATTTTCTGCAGTGGTCATCACACTTGAAATCTTCATTCCGCATATGAAGGTTTACTCAATTCTTTACTTCGCCATCAGGTTCTGTAAGGTCCATACATTCTCTTCTTCAGCCACTGTTCTCAGTGCGTCACGCTTGCTTCTTGTGATGTCACCAACTTCTATTTTTCTTATCTTCATATTCCTTCAGGGATCTCCTCCAACAGATTGTCTTCTCTATGGGGATACATCAGATAGGGTTTTCTCAATGGATACCTTTTCCTGAAGGCTCTCTGTGAAATAAGCACCATCACTGATGTCGCTCTTGTCACAGTCTCTGGCTTCCAACATGTAGCACGTATGAGGGAGGGACTTCCTGCAGAGGCATTCAGCTCCTCCTCTATACTCCTTTGGACATCTGTACCAGGACCAAAAACCAATACATTGGAGGGTGGTCTTGTAGCCGTAACCACTGCAAACAGGGGGGCACCACTGACTGGCTTTGTTGCGGTACCTGACCTCATGCAGACTCACGGCCATAACTGTTCCACCCATTGGTGCACTCACCTCCACCAGCATTGAGGACTGCACATCTTGTTCAGCATCAGGACCAGCTGAGTCCAAAGATTCCAAAAGAGTCTGCAGCACTGCTCAGGATGGTCTGGAGCACCAGTGTTTTCTCATGGCCTACCATGCCACGTCCACCACTGGTGGTCTGAAGCACCACAGACTCTTCTTTATCCTCCTCCTCCTATGCATCTATTGCATCCTCACCTGCACATGGACAGAAGAATACATGTGGAGTCATGAACAACGTGTCTACAGTAAACATGTGTATAACATACCTGTCATAGAAAACAAAATGCAGGGAAAGTAGTCAGAAGAAATACAGCATCCACACAGTATGGCCAACAAGCAATGTGAGCATTGCATATGCAGACTGGCCAACACATATCTTGCCCAGGGTCATGGTTTTACTAATCCCAGTGAAATGGGCATGGACATATGTCTCTGTAACGTGCAATTACATTACATGGCAACAGGCAGCCACACAAATGCACATACAATGCTGCATGCATCACATGCCACACTAGCGTTGACTTAGTACAGGGACAGTAGAGAAAGAGAGCATGTCGTAAGTTAGGGAAACAGCAAATAGTCTCAGGTGATGTATGGTTGTTAGAGGACCACCTAGGCAAATCCTCTGAAGTGGAGGGAGTAAGTTAATGGAGTTGTAGATAGGACAAATGTACAGTGACCCACAAGATGTAGAGGGACATGGGCACATGGAGTGTGGGCTGAGTGTGGGAGGGTAACAGGGAGCAGGTGTCACAATGATTTGCCTCTGGAGTTGTTGCCATTGGGGCAGAGGGGATGTGTACAGTCTGAACATATGCACACTCACTCAAGGCATGCCATAAGGCGTGTTGTGTGTCAGCTTGGATGGGCTATGTGGCATGGCAGCACATACGTACATGTGTGAAAAATATTCAATACCCTGCATGGCACGAATTGTACCTAGGATTTGGGACACATGCAAATGTCTAGCAGAGCAGGGTCACCGACATGAAGGGCGCTGCAAACAACTGTGCACGTAGTGGTATCGTGTGGAAAATGTTGGGGATGCTTGTGTGAGATGAGTAGTGTCAAACGGACATGTTCCACTGATGTACACCACATGGTTTGTATCCACTATTGTGTCCACTGGACAGGAGTCAGTCCACCACATGACATGGTTCTAGGGCAGTCATTCCAATGCAGCCAGATGTGCACCACAATTATCCTTCTTGCTGATGCATTACATCACATACTCAGGATGCACAATGTTGGTCACTCACCCGTTGTGTCCTTGTAATTTTCCTGGCCTCCCAGGCCTTGCACATGCTCCAGTAGTATGAATTGGCTCAAAGCCTCTTCATGCTGGGTCAGCTCCTCCTCCGGTGATCCCCCTCCAGTTGTCAGAGCAGAGGCCAGGTTGACACCCAGCTTGGATTTGGTGCGACAGTTGAGATCATTCCAGCACTTCACTACCTGTGCAGCAGTATGCTTCACAAACTCTAAGGCATTCATCTTGTGCATGACATGCTGCCAATGCACCATATGCAGCCTTCTTGCCACGGGTGCCTTGAGGTGTTGGTGCCACCCCTGATTGGCTGGGACCACTTTGGGATCCAGGTGCCGGGCCACAAGTGGCCTGGAGCATGGCCTGACCCACTGGGGCTGGGGCAGCTGTTTCCACAGCACGCCCTGAACCCTTGGGGCTGGGGCAGCTGCTACCACAGCACGCCCATGACCCCTTGGGGCTGGTGCAGTTGCTTCCACAGCACGTCCCTGACCCCTTGGGGCTGGGGCAGCTGCTTCCACAACACACCCTTGACCCTAGCCCCCTCTGCCCCCTTTCCCTCTTGGGGCATTTACTCTCATATTCCTGGCGTATTGGAAATATGGAAGGCACACCAAGAATTTGTCCTGGGCAATATGAGTGAGGGGGCAGTCTACATGATAGAAGATGTAGTTCTGTGGTCCAGCCAGGCTCAAATGTACCCCAGGTGTATATAGTAAGGTACGTGTAACACACAGGCAACCTGTAAAAATAAATGCGTACGTAATATCAGGGTAGCTTCCAAAATAAGAAAAAAGCAGTACACACTATGCATTGGCACCCAGCAACACAGAAAATGCGTACGCGAAGCCCAGAAAGCTACCAGAAAAGTGAGAATAATGGCACACGATACACAGGGGCACCCACAGTTGAAACAAAGGTGTACCCAACTCACCATTAGCCATGCAAAAATCAAAAGTAAATGCACGTATGTGTGAAGGCAAAGCCCCAACCAAAATAAGAAGTACGTATGGTCTCTGAAGTGAAGGGAATGCATGGCACCCCAAAAAGTGCTTGTACTACACTTGTCCATCTCCTTCCCTTTGCACGCACGTCCGGAGTTGCTTTCACACATACTTCTGAATGTGGCGTGCTGAACGACTGCACGCAGGGCGTGTTACATAATTTACACGCTCAAGGCCTTTCCTCTGTTTTCAAGTGTCTACGCTTTTCTCTGTTTTTATGCGCAAAGTCCCTTCACTCTGTTTTCGGTTGCCTTCATTGTGAGACACGGAAGACCCATGCTCCTGCCTCCATGCCATTTTAACTGCCTCCTCCTGCCCTGTGTTGCCTCCAACTTTGCCATCTGCTGCTGCCTGTACAGTGTGTGTGCATGCTGCCCACCTGGACTGAGTTTGTAGTGCCTGCTGTCCAGTCATTGTCTATGCTCCTGTCTCCAGCCCTGTGACCATCTCAGCTGCTTTGTTGGACTCCCACCATGCCATACCACCACCACCGCTCCACAGCCCATCTCCAGGACCACCTTGCTCACTCAGACCTGCCTCAGCAGTTGCCATGTCTGCACCATCATCCTCTGACCAGAGCGATAACGCCATAGCAGCCAGGCAGAGGGCTGTCAACTTCAGCATCTGGGAAGTTGACATCCTGGTGGAGAAGGCCCTTGAGCATTATGATGCCATTGTCAACCCTGTGATACAACGCAGCAAGGAAGGATGTCAGCAGATTTGATATGGGTCATGGATTCCATGAATGCTGACGGGGTGACAGCCCGCATCTTTAAGACGTCCATAAGCACTGGGAAGGTCTGAAATCCAGGAGCCACAGCAAGGCACTGCGATACATCCCGGCCAGTGCTACCATTGAGGGGCACCGTGCACGCAGTTGCAGGCTGTTGGGTAACAACATGCGAGTCCTGGAGAGGTTCTACCCGGCGCTGCATTCACAGGTCTGTGAGTTACACCAATGTCTGGAGTCGAATGGTGAGTAGCCATGTGGTGCACTGCTCTACGGAGCATTTGTTTTGTGCATGTACAAGCATGTTTGCAGTTACCCCCTTCATGCTTGCAACAAGTATGTTTCTGAGATGGATGCATGCATGTATGTCCCAGACATTGCACTCCATGTGTGCATTCAGACATCTTTGGATTTTAAATGTGTTCTTACTTGCATTGTGTGTTGTAGTGTGGGCTTGTAGACCGTGCCCATGCAATGTTACTTGTGTCTGAAGCGTGCCAGGATGGCAAGTGGGCGAGTTGAGGTAGTGTTGCCACCATCATGTGCATGCATGATGCTCATGTGTATGTGCTCAAAATGGGAATGTGCGACTGGGCATCACTCATGCCTGGATGCAACGCATGCATTCAGATGTCTGGCTTATTAACGTTGAGCATTGCAGTTCCCGGGGATCTGATGTGATTGGTCAGGCGCTACTTAGTCCCTCTGAGTTGATGTGTGTGCATGACATGTGTATTTGCTTGGTGCCATGGCATGCTCACATGTGCATGTGCAATTGATGCATGAGTGTATAGCACACACAATTGATTGGTTGGGATGATGGCATGTAGTTTAATAAGATTGTGTGGAGTGAAAAAGAGAAAAATCGCCTACCTCGGATGTTAACCTTATAATAATATGTTTTCTTTGGTTTCACCTCAACCTGTTCCTAAATGGCGAATACAGAACAGCAAACCATTTGTTCTTAGCTCTTGAAAAAAAACACAGGCTTCTTCATACATAATTTTATTGCCATTTTCTGAAAAAACACATTTGCTCTCTTTTTTGTTAGTTTGTCTCACCCCCATACAGCACACTATGATTCCTTGGTAGCGTTATGACCCCCTACATGTGGGAAGAAAAAGAGCCAAATGGGGCCGAGATTTCTCATGCAACAAAAAAGTTACAAGGGATTGAATGGGATCCTGCAGCACGCACCTTTGCAGCACGCAGAGAGGGGGAGAACTAATTTCACAGGGGCCGAGAAAGTATTCCTCCCCCCGGAGATTCTATTTCAGAATAAAGTCTCTGGGGGAGTCTCCAGGGATACTTCGTTCTGAAATAAAATCTCCAGGGGAGAGTTTATACGGGGGAGGTTTATTTCGTGACACCTGCCTACAATGGCCACTTTAACTCGGAGCCCATTGTTACACAGGAAGATGCTTGTTTTATTTTAAGAGACATATAGTCCAATTAATGATATGACTACCGAACAAAGCAGTATGCAATGTCTATACACTCCTTAGCAAAGGCTCACAGGGAGCAGCCACTTAATTGGGTAATATCTGTTCCTAGTTTAAATCCTATTTCTTTGAGGCTTTGTAGAATTAAAAGGTACATTTGACATTTGTTTTAGTAAAGGCCCTGCTGGCAAAAAAATCCTTTAACTTAACATTTTTAAAAATCAGACCTTTGGGCTTTATTGTTGCTATGTTTTTGTTAAGTATCATATGTTTTGAATAGTTTGGGTTATTTACATGGAGTTTTCAAATCCTTGTTTTTATAGCATAGGCCTAATAAAAAAATAATGAGCCCTTCCTTTTTTTATGCAAACCTTATAATGCAAATATGCACGTTAAGAGACAATTAAATTCATGTTGACTGTGTAATCACATTGGAAACTGAACTTCTTTTTTAAACATATTGTTCCAGCTATTTTGTGTATCTCATTTTGTTTGCAGAAGTGTCAGTGAAAGGTTTGCCACACACAATACATCTCAATTGCGCTATCCTCTAGTTCTCAGTTATCTCACACTGAGAGTTCAAGTCTGGCCACAGAACATAATGCTTAAAGTTTGTGTGTGTGCTAAATATATGTTGGTCGTACTTCTCTGGGTATAGGGTCGTCTCTGTGTGTGGATTTATATTTAATATGGCATCATGGGCCTTTTCTGCGCAGGCATTTTAATGCAGTATTAGCATTTGGAAAAAAGTCACAGGCCATTCGGGATGTCAGGAAGGTGGGATGAATCCAATGATATAAGTCTGCACTCCATCCTTAGGCTGTCACCTTTCCCAATGTACACCATGCTCTGCAGCCCATAACGCTCATCACCATCAGCTCCCCAAGCCTACCCTGACCCCCACAAGATCCCCTTACCATGTTTGCCCGCTTTGTCCTTCCCCTCACTCGGCCACTCACCCCCACAGTTCTAACAAACAATTTCCGTCCCATGGTCAATGTCGTTTATGAAAGATTTTCATAAGAGACTCAGAGCAGAAGGAGGTGCTTGATGCTTTTCACGCCTTATTGAGACAAATAGCATTCACCTACACATCTTTATATATAAAGTGGAATATATGTATGTGTGTATGTTTGTTCAGCTAAACAAATCTACACCGTTAAACCCACGTCTACTAAATTTTGCAATGATTCCTCTTTTGTCTGGGGCAAGATTGTAGTCTATGTTTGGATGCAAAAAAAAATCTTAGATACAACAAATATTTTGGATGTGTGTGTTTGTGTGTGTATGCGTGTGTGTATGTGTGTGTATTTTTGTCCGACTATACAAATCGACACCGTTTAACCAACTGCTACCAAAAGTTCCAGTGATTCCTGATTTGTATGGGCCAAGATTTTAGTCTGTTTGGATGCAAACAATTCACTCCGTAGACACCCTCATTTACTGATGCTCAACCCAATTCACTATAGTAGGTACTTGTCATGGGCATCAGGCAGGTAGTTGTGGCAAGCTGGGTGGAGGCTTGGCAGGCCTGGCATAGGCACACAAAGAACCCATAACAAATCCCTCTTTTAATTCCTTCCTAGTGTTTGCAGTAACTTCCTGGTTACCACTTCCTGTTGCCAAACAGGAAGTGCATGATAACTCATGAGCTCTCTAGTGTTTGGGTGTGGCTAGTTATATAGGCCACACCCAAGATTCTTCCAGTGCTTCGTGTTGCTTACTGTGAGCTGTATCAGCAACACACTTGCCGTGCTCTGGATCAGCCAGCATCTGCTTACCTGCTCCGGATCATCCTGCTTCTGCTTACCTGCTCCGGATCATCCTGCTTCTGCTTACCTGCTCCGGATCATCCTACTTCTGCTTACCCACTCTGGATTATTCAGCTTCAGCTTCAGCTTACCTGGTTCTTACTCCACGCCACAGCTATTTCCAGTCAAGAGGGGACTTCTACACCGGCACCTGTAAGAACAAAGACGAACAGCGTTAACACGCGCACATCAGTAACACTGCGCATACTCACTGAATCTTCCTGCGACGCTGGAATCCAGGTTAGTTGCACGAGCGCACAAACCCCTGTAAGAAAGAAGAGACATTATTCATTGTGCTCGCTCCAATAACGCAGACACTTATTTCACTGCGCTCTCTCTATCTCTCTACGTGGTGCATACTTACCAAAAGCCTCCGTGCAAACTTACCTAACCACCAAGTCTCCAGTAGCGCTGAGCCCGGAATCGAGGCGCTAATACCACATCATTTCTCCTGCAAAGGAAAGGGAGAGACATTACCAGGTGCGCTTGAATTGAAGGCGCTGCGCAAACCTACCAGCAGCTAGCTTCTACAGGCAGCGCTACTCACCCACTAAAATACTGGCAAACAAAGACAATATGGACAATTTTGGACACTCAACATTCTCCGTGCAATGTTCTCTTGTGGGAAGGACTTTCTAGCCAGTGAAGAAACTGGCGCCTTGAACTCTCGGCCTCGCTGTGAAGGCATAAAACAGTGTTTGGCATCTGAACTCAGCCTACAGACATTGGCACCAATCACATGAGTGAATCGAGCCTCTGCAAATGCAGGATGGAGTGCACACCCTACTAAAGATCAAGGTAAGCCCATAGGGGGGCATCACAGCACACAGTAAAGAGAAGGGAAGGGCCCAGGGGAATCGGGTGAATTCAGGTCTGAGTGTACACCTTGTATTTGACAGGTATTCCTCCGGGTGAAACAGGGGAAGTGATGACTCGGGGTCAAGGGAGGCTCGTCCAATCGCTCCTGCAGAGACACAGGTGAGTGTGCCAGTACTAGAAGGAGGCAACATTTGGAAAAGTGTCTGAAGCAAAATGTTCGGTGTGTTGGTTATTCCTTTGAAATGTATTACACTATATACAGTTTGAAAGTATTTATTAAAGCATTTTTAAAGAGAATTAAAAAAATGATATTTTGTTTTTATCACGCCACTCCAAATATAGTAAATGGAAAGGTTACAGTTGACCTAAGTTCATTCAAATAAAGAGAGCACACTCAATCAATCTTTCTTGGACATTTTCTCAAATGTGCTAAAACTATTGAGTGACTGAGACATGCCGCACAAAAAACGAACATCACTTCGAAAAGCTCCATCTGAAGCAAAGCAAAAATCAATATCAAGAGCTTCTGAAACACAACAACAAACAGCAGCATGTTTTGCCGACCAGAGGACAAGAGCAACTTTCTCCAGGGCAAATGAGATGCCAGAACAAACTGAAGCAGGACTTGCTGACATGAGGACAAGAGCAACATCCTCCAAGGCACATGAGACACCAGATCAAACTGAAGCAAGACTTGTCGACAAGAGGACAAGAGCAACATGCTCCAGGGCACATGAGACACCACTCGATCAGGACACGGGCAACGCCGGGTACCCCAGGTAGTATTAAATAAAGAAGATCAGGTGAAAGCACAGGTAATTCAAGGCTGCTTCTCTGTCAAGCTGCAGAAGCAATGCAGTGCAAATCTGTCATCTCATTGACAATGACCTTCAAATTGGGCCGAGCCCATGAGTTATCTACAGAAGAGCAAAACGGATGGACAAAAGGCTTTTTTCCATGAGCATGGAGGAGTTAAGTGCTGTTTCTAAGGCCAAGCCAAAGGAGACTGCCAAGCAAAGGAAGGTGGAAGTGCATACAAGACCTTATGGGAGTTGCAACTACTGTGGCGAAGGGCTACCAAATACTGGCTCCTGCCTAAAAAAAAGACAGAAATGTCAGCGCTGTGGCAGGCCCGATCATTCTATGGGAGTGCGAAGGTGTGAAAGGCCCTACTCCTTCAACAGAGTTCATGCAGTACAGCCCACCCCTGAAGAGTTGTTACGCTTTTCTTTAGCCTCTCCATTTACGCTCCGGGGGACTTCAAAATGAGCTCCTCTGTGGCAATGGACGGCTAGGACGAAAAAAGATTTCCAAGACATTAAGAGAGCCCTTATTGAGAATGCTGTCATGGCGTTTTTTGCTCCAGCTTGACCAATGGAAATTGTTTTTGATACAAGCCCATTTTGACTAGAGGCAGTTTTGATGCAAAAGTATGAAATGGAGAGCTAATACACAGATAAAAAGGATGGCATTGGTGGTTCTTTGGTGCTGCTGCCATTACTAGATTAATATATATGGAAGCTGGTATCGGTAGTAACACACCACAAGCCTCTATTACCAATCATGTTATGAATAATTGCTCCTAAAACTTCAGGAGTATGATGTGGCACTGATGTACAGTCGGGGGAGTAACAATGCATCAGGCTACCTATCTAGTTAGCCCATAGACGAACACACTGAGTCTGGCCACAAGGAATTACAGGCAGAACACCGCATCTGTATGGTCACCGAGGCAGCTGTTCAAATATCCACAACACTGCATGAGAACTATGATGCCTTCAGTGCAAGTGAATGTTTTCAGACAACTTCAGAGGCTGCCCGGATAGGTAGGCGCAAAGGAGTGTCTGGCCTTTCATGAGTGCTGTCCAGCACTACAGATCCCGTGGAACATTCAACATGATATCCGTATCATTGTCTAATCGACGTTGATTCTGAAGGTGCTGGCTTTGGCACACAAGAGCCATAAAGGCATGGCTAATACAGATGCAAGTCTAGGGGAGAGGCTTTAGTTTCCTGAGTTGCAGTCTAAAGTCAGTTTGTACAAAAATGCATGCCTTAGCACAGATTGCCCACTCACCACCTACACAATCACAGGAATGGAGGGAACTTCTGTAGTGCATGTGAACATGGACAAAAGACCTATCAATAAGGAGCAATACTTCTTAGTCGTGATTGACGAATAGTCAAGATATCCCAAAGACGAACTTGTGAAATCTTTCAGTCCCAAGTATGTTTTTCCAGTTCTTGAACCAATGTTCTCAAAGTATGGCCCAGCTGAGGACAATATGCCTTCCTGCCGTGAGCATTGTACCAATAGCTTTTTTTTTTTTTCTTTTTTTTTTGGGTTTAGAAAAACCTTTACAAAACATATTCATTTTCATTACAGAGAAATACAAAGTAAAAACAACGAAATAGCAAAGCAGAAACATATTCACATTTTCAAATAAGAAAACACAGTTAATCTCCTGTATCTAACATATTGACCCTATTATCAAGTCCATATGCACCCTGGACTCCTGGAAGGCCCTCCTGAGCGACATGCGCTTCAACGCAGACCACAAGCCTCCTTGACAATCCACAGCGTTTTGTAGCAACTGATTCCTTGCACCAACATAGAGACGATGTTCCCTGAAACTGTTCCCTCTCACTTCCTGAGATACCAGAACTTTGTTCTAATGCACCATCCGAATGCCACATGCAGTATCATACGAAGACTGTTGTTGGTTTTGTTGTTTTTCTTCGTTCTTGTTTTAGTTCGTATGTTTGTATTGTTTTGTTCTAACTGCAAAAAACCAATAAAAAAAAAGAGATAAATAAGGCATCCATTACCTGTGTGTCTGGCATGGAAAGCATTTGTTACGTGTGCCGAGAAAATAGTGCAAATGTCATCGATCCTATTGCTGTAATGTCGGATGGAAGCATAATTACTATGGGAACGCGTGTATAAAATGATGACCATATGAAAATTCAAAGCGGATAAACATCTTTTGGAAATCCTTTAATCCTTCACAATATGCTTTACTAGCACAGCATAGCCCATAATTACGTGGTTATTCTCTGCGAGCCGTGATTCACCTCATTTACACAGTTTTTTCATTACTGCCGGCCTATCCACAGCGCCAGGCAGTCACGTGATGCATAAATAGAACCGTTGCCTCTGCAACGGCTGTAAACGCCAGTCTGAGACTCTGCTCGACTGCGTACTGCAGCTTTCTATCGCTCCAAACTGCTCATGGTAAGATGTTTATCCGCTTTGAATTTTCATATGGTCTTCATTTTATACACGCACAAATTTCCATAGTAATTATGTTTCCATCTGACATTACAGCAATAGGATCGATGACATTTGCACTATTTTCTCGGCACACGTAACAAACGCTTTCCATGCCAGACACACAGGTAATGGATGCCTTATTTACCCCTCTTAGTTTCGTGATGAGAATCTGCACGTTAGACTAATTATGTTTTTCTTCTTTTTCTTTCTTTTGGCCCATCACCCATGAATGTTCCAACTAAATGGTATGTGTTGTTTTCATTTACATGTTATGTTCTATGTTTTTATGTTTTGGCGTTGAATCAACCTTGATGAAATGTATGACTATACTTACCCATAATGTAACAGACTTGCCCTGAAGAAGGAAACTGTTTTCCGAAATGCATTGGCACACTAAGTGTGATCTATGAACAAGTCATGGCAATTGTTTCCTCACTAAGAACTGATTAGTGACAGCACTACTTTGTTTTGGATAAATTATTTTTGTAAAAGTAACAACAGACTCTTCTTACTTTGTGTGTGAATACAAGTATCACATTGGATTTATTACGTAATCTACTGCAATTTAAGACTTTTTACCCAGTTTGGGTCCAACGGAGAGCGGCTGTGTGATCCAGTATTGTTACTTGATCTTCAGCTCCACATGTATTTTGAGTCAGGGTATCTCCAGACTTATCACAGCCAGATCCCTTTAAACTATTTTTTGAATCTAATGGAGTATTTTTACTTTGGAATTAATACAAGAAGGTTTTTTACATAGTGGTGCCCGCTCATTTTCCTCTTTACCTGGACCCTTATGTGCCTTACTGGGTCCAGGCCCTCATCATCCAGTCTACCACAGCACCCCTCACCAGCACTTTGCCTCAGGCACCTTTCCTGACCAGCCTGTTTTTTGGTCTACCGCCTCCCTGCTACAGCCATTCCTTACCCCTTTCTCCTCATGACACTTGCTCTCCCGGGACCCCATCAGCATTTGCCCAGCCCTGGGCACCCTGTCTTCCTGCACTTCCTGCTCTTGCCCTCCCCCCTTCTGTCCACCCTTCCATCACCCCATCCCTTCCTTCCTAACCTTCCACCTCCCAACTGCACTTATTGTCACTGCACTTGCGCGATCCGAATGTCAAAAGGCCTAGTAGGACCGTTCATTGGTTATGCTCTGTCCCCCGCCCCATTGACTTGTGGCGCCTTGAAACACGTGTGTATAGGCGCCATATAAATGTCCAATAAATAAATAAAAATAAATAAATAAATAAATAAATAGCCATACCACCATAGTGGCAGCTACCAATGCTAACAAAGCACTGCCATACCTGCAATATTTTCCTTGATGTGGTTGTGCTGTAATGTTCCACCTCCCTTTACTGTACTCTCACTTTGAGTAAACGGTCCTCAGCAATCGTCCTGTCTCCTTCCACTTAATGACATTTTCTCTCTCCCTCTCTGGCCTCAGGGGGTTGGGCGTATTCCTCCTTTCTAACATCTGGTTCCCTCCATTCTGTCTTCTCTTATGATGGCATCTAATTATTCTTTGTGTTGTTTTACTCATACCGAAATTTCCCTTAGTCTCATCTCTGTCTACTTTCTTCTTTCTCTCCTGCATAGAGTTTACTGTCCCTCCTGGGTTTCCTGTATCACTATCTTCATTTACTCCACTCCAGATTGTGTCTGTCATTGGAATGCTATCTGCTAGAGTGTCTCTTTGAAACCCATCTTTCCTACCTGAAACCTCACTCTTTCTGGTTCTCTTCTTATATCACTCTCTGGTTAAATTCACTCTCCTGCAATCTGGTTCAGGTTTTCATCTCTCTTCAAATGAGATGTTCTCTCTCTCTTCTACTCTCTTTATATTCCACTCTCCTCACATCTACTTTCCTCTCTTTAGAAACTATCAAACTTTTATGCCTCTCCAAGATGTTATCCTGATCTCTCTCTTCCCAAGTGATACCCCGACTATTCTTGTACCATACATCCTGCTTCCTTTAAACATGTACACTCTTTCTGACTACTCCCAGTACCAATAAAAATCTCTTCCCTTACCCACACTTCTCTAACCTTGCATTGAACCAGGACACCCTTCCATGGCCCCACTTCTTGGCTTTCTTGTAGCCAGGCGTATGCCCTACTCTTTGCTGCTTTCCCTGGAACCGGCATGAGCTTGATGGACTGGCTGATTTTGCAGGGTGATCTCTTTCCCATATGTGGTATCAGCAGCCATTGGTATCACCTGAGGGCCTGCGGCTGGACTGTTTCCTGATTGGGCCATGTGCTCCCGGTCATGTGATATACAAGGGGGTGGTTTGAAGTTACATGCGAGCTGGTGGCCGTTCAAACTCACACAGGGACTCATTCCTTTACAGAGTAAGAGTTATGCTGTCAGAGTCTCTATCCTGGTCTGGTGAGTGTTCAGGAGGGGACTCAGGGTTGTTGTATGCCTGGTTTTCTGTCTTTGTAATGTATTTGTATCCATTCTCACCAGCCTCTGAGGTCACAAACCTTTGTATTACGTTGGCTGACTTATTGCAAATGTTTGCTGCAAGTCTGTAAACTTCACACCCAGATCTGCATAGGCTCAAAAAAGGGCACAGGAGTATTTCCCCAAAGTGAAAATCATAGTATGAATGGGCTTGGCCCTGAATTTTTGGAGTTTGTACAGATCACGTATTTTGAAATAATTAAAAAAGTTGAGTCACTTCTGCCTATGAAATGTATCAATGGCTAGACTACTTAGCCCTGCTCAACTACACTATAGTGTGTGACAAATCTGAGGATGATGTCACTTCTCTCCTTAGGGGAGACCTTTCCCACAGGGCCACAGCAGTACATACACACTACACTAGTCCCCCTGGGGGTGGTGAACCAAGGGAGGATCATATGGGGGAGGAACCCCTTTATGGAATTTGGGACAACCATGTTCATAGACCTCGGTATTCCCCTGTGTTAGTACATCTAAACCCTTCTCCAATGTTAAATCCTTCTTCCCCTTCCTTTGATAGGGCCAACATCTGTTATTCTCAAGTTAGCCAACCTAATATACTTGACAAGTGTAACACATCAAGGTGTGCTGCACATAGCTATGTTTCAAGTATTGTGGAACATAATCTACTTCATGAAACTGAAACATTAGAGAATGCAAAGTATGCTATATGTGATTCTGTTGTGTGTACTGAGAAGAAGATGACCAGGAGTCCAAGGATCACTCTGGTGAAGCAGAATGAGCGTTCTAGCTTCTCACAGAATGTGATTGGCCCAAAGCAATTCCATTTTTCAGCACATGATTTTAAACACATGACGGCAGAAATACAAGGGGAGAACTATCCTCCAAGGAGGAATCACGTGGGCCGTGCAGCGGCGAATCAGACAAGAGCCAGCAGCAGGGAAGCCATGAACAGAGGAGGAGAACCTGAACACTGTCCAGGAAGCAAGGACGGCAGGGGTTGTTGCTGAGAAAAAACACTGGGCATCCAGAGCACTGGCGAACCGTCCATACGAGGGGATACTTATGGGATGCTGGCACATGTCCGGAAGAAGCAACAAAGTATGCAGGTTACCTCTGGGGGATAAAAAGGGTGAAGGCGGAAGCTGGAACAAGAGGGTCTGGGGCCCACACCCATATGTGAAAGAAAACCATGTATCTCTGAATATTACGAGTCTGGTACTCACGCCCAATGAGGGACAGTCTATAAGAGAACAAATGCTTGGCAGGAGAGTACAACAAGCCATTGCGAATTTTGCGGGTCTGGGACCCACACCCAAATGACAAGTTCATGAGAGGATAACTGCTTTGCTGAAGAGTGAATCAAGCAGTTATAAATATTGCAACTCTGGGACTCACACCCAAAAGAGGAACAGTCTATGAGAGGACAATTGCTTGGCAGGGGAGTAAACCAAGCCATTCTGAACACTATGAATCTGGGAGCAGCACCCAAAATAAGCGAAGAAAACATGGTGAAAGGAGTTTTCCATGTTGGAGGGATAAACAGGAGAAACATAAGGAGCATATTCCTGTGAATTGCCTATTGACATTTGTATAAGAGAATACTGGGCTGAGAGGCCCAAAAGGGAGAGAAACACTACGAGAAGCAATCTAGGGGAAAGGATTGCGACCCTAACCTTGGAGTCCTAAAGTTTTGAAAGTGTCTTTATTTTTACCACTTATGATTACCCAAGAGACTCAGAACGTTTATGTTGGTTGGCTCTGCAAAGAACACTTTACTTTGGAAAGAGATCATCCTTGCACAATTGATTTATGTTATTAGTGTTATGGATAGAGGTATGCTTTTTAAGACGCGACAGTGGCAGACTTATAGTTTTCTACTTTCTGACAATTTCATTATGTTTCCTTTGCAGGAAGGAAATGCCTCCTAGTTTTAGGAACAGGGAGGCATTTTTCCCGCCATTTTTCATATAATAAAAGTTTCTGACGAAAAATCATGCCACCATTTTGTCCGAGCCTTACTTCTGCACCCTCACAGTTATTGAATAAATGACTTGTAGGAAGAGTGCTCAGCCACACAGTATCCCCACAGTGCAGGGGTACCAACCTTTAAATGTACCATGTGGGGTAGAATCTGATGGGGCAACCTTTGACTCAGGAGATGTCATGGACCATGGGATGTATCATTAAGTGGAGTTAAATCACAGAACATGACATCAGATAGTCATGCCTGTGAGTGAGTCAATGGCTAGTCCTTGTGGTTTCAATGGAACTCCTCTTTCCACCAAAATTACAAGTATTATATGGGAGGTTTTAAATGAATCATGAACACTACCATGTCTCTTGGCAACCTTACAACCCATCATTATTTCAAACGTTATCTTTACAGGGGGGGTACCATCCATTTCCAAGCAAGTGCTGTTCCTGATTCTGATGTCATGCAATGTAATGGTCATTTATATAACACCAATGGAGCAGTACAGAGGGAACTACTAGGTTCTAGCCCCCGTGAGCACTAGAAGCTCCATACATGTTTCCACACTGATGGACCTTATAAGTGAGATGCTGTAGGGAAATGTAATAGGAAAATACTTTTCCTTATTCTGAATTTCAACAAGGGTAGCTCCACATTTCATCATTCACATTTTGCAAAGGTTTGAAGTTTAACTAGGGCCAAGGATGTGAGACTTATGTGTGTGATTCAAGGGTGTGAGACTCAGGCTGAATCCAATAGATGCCAATGTTGGGAATGCACAGAACACATGCAAGAAAAATAATCACTTTTCTCCACAATACCATGGTTGTGGGCTGAGTTGCATTTAAAAATAAAACTAACATGAAACTAACATACTAATTTACCTTATCCATTTAACGTATAACAGATTCCCATACTAACATTTAGTGCAAACCAGTCCATGCTGGCTATATAAACTTGGTGCAGACTGATGGAAGTGCATTGTAGTTTGGAAATCAAATAAACTAAATGTGCAGGCTTAAAGCTGTGCTGTGTCTGAATGGGGACATGACAAATCAGAAGTGTGGAATGTGATATCCATTCTGCTAAAGACATTGCATTGCTTAAAAAGATTTCAGAGCTTAAAAGTCAGTATTGAGATTTAACTATTATATCTGCTGCTAGGCGGTGGGGATGGACACCGTCAGAACATTCTTGGATTGGCTGGCTGACAAAAAGGGAGGTAGTTTAAATGACACATGAGGCCTTAGAAAAAGGCTTGCAGCAGAAAGGGCTGAGTCAATCATTCACTCACAGGCCCGGGAGGTCACAGCTGTCTAAAGAGGGCTTATTCCAGGTGCTATTTTCCTCTTGCTGATATCTGGAGCAGAAATGCTGGTTCGTTCATTCCACGTTAAAGGGAGTGGACCAGATAAGATTTCTTCTGTCCGACAACTAGTTTGGGGTCCCAAGCAGTTCAAGACACACACGCAATTAAAGATTTATTTGGTAAATTGAGAAATTTTGAGAAGCATGCTGATAAGTGAATGCTTGACATCAGATAGTGTAGAGTAAGTCGTTTCATTTTTAGCTGCTGCACCATGACATTTTAAATGTATATGTAAACCTGTGTTCATGTTTCCCTAAGTTTTGCTGCGATAAAATTCAGATGTGACAGATGCCCGTGCTCTGCTAATTTTTTGTTTGCGAAGTTGAAGGCCAATTTTGGCTTGACAGAAATCTGGCCATTATCACAAATATAATATTTTGAAACTTATTGCAGGAAAGGGTTTGCTTATGTGTGAATTACTACCAGGATGCCCATGCCTTTCCGTGTAACTTGCATATTTCTAACTTCTGATAAAGAATAACAATTCAAAAAGGTGAATTAGCCTCAGCGTAAATTATTCTGTGCTCAGCTTTATTGGGTTGGCATACAGAGAGATGCAGAACATGCAGTAAAAAATATAAAAGCAAGTTAGTCGTCGTAAATTGTGTTGCTCTGAGAGGCTCTGAATGAATGATGGTGTTTCATTTGCATGGTAAATGTATTCTGGGATGAAAGCCAAAAGGACATAATGTGGTATTGTAAATAAGATACCACAGGAGGGGATGAGTTCATTGTTTAGAGTGTACTGCAAAATAAAGTCATTAGGGCAGCACTAGGGATAAACAAGTTTGAACACATCTCTAAGAACAGAAAGGATGCACACTGGCTACCCATTAAAGCCAGAATCATCTTTAAAACACTCTGCATCGCCCATAAATGTCTTACAAATAAAGCCCCTACCTTAACAATACTTTACATATAAAAAATCCATTAGATTACTTAGATCGAACAATAATCTCACACTGGTACCCCCGCGCTACAAATACACGAGAGCAGGGGGTAGCAGCTTCATTGTCCTAGCGCCTAAACACTGGAACACACTCCCCCTCTACATAAAAAATTATTCCTCTCTCTCAGGCTTTAAAAAACAACTCAATACATGGTTAT
Source organism: Ambystoma mexicanum (assembly GCF_040938575.1). Taxonomy (NCBI): domain Eukaryota; kingdom Metazoa; phylum Chordata; class Amphibia; order Caudata; family Ambystomatidae; genus Ambystoma; species Ambystoma mexicanum. The sequence goes on from NC_090932.1 coordinate 499,384,635, forward strand.
TCAACCAGTACTAAGAATTGGAGCTGTTTCTCACTTGCTAGATCGAACACCCCTGTGTAACCTGTATAGAATGACTGATTATGATGTATAATATTCCATTGTTATGACCTCTTGTGTACTGTATAATATTCTGTTGTTAAATGTACTGTAATTTGTATACCATTATTTCCAAAACTGTCTGTAACCACGCTGTGATACCCAAGGATCTGGGCGTGTAACAAATAAATAAAATACATTAAAAAAATAAAAATAAAAATACTGGGTCCAGTATTTGATCACCATTATTGATTCTGGTAAAAGAACAATTATCAGGAGGTACTCTGAAGTTAGGCTCCCCAATATACCAAAAAATACCACTATACCAAAAATACCACTATATCACGAAGTACCAAAAATACCACTATACCCCAGAAATACCACACAATATCAAACATATAGCCAAAAAGATCACTAACATCTTGGTGCATTGGCTGAAATTGGATCTGTAATGGGGGAGTTGTTTTCTATTGAACAGCTGCTTTGTGAAATCCAAGTGGATGCAAAAACACGTTCCAAAATTCTGAAAAATGTTGAACAGCCTGTGACACAATGGAGTTTTGATACTCCAGATCATGACTTTAAGGCATAAAAGGAGGATCTTATTCTAGACTCATTTTACAACCATTTGACAGATGCAGAACAAGATCCTCTGAATAATGAGTACTGCAAAGGGAAAGAGAAATTGAGGGGGTTATTAAAAAACAATAAGAGAATTAGTTTACAAGATGGACTGATGATTATAGAATCCCCGACACGCCAAATCCAATGCGTAGTGCCTTTGTTATAAAGGGGATTGGTATTACATCATGCCCACGATGCCTTAACTGCAGGTCACATAGATTCACAGAAAATGTTTGAATTTTAAAAGATTACACATATTGGCCACACATGTCTCAAGATGTTGAGCTCTATACCAGAGGATGTTTAGTGTGTGCACAGTTTCAGCCTGGGTCAACTGCTCATAGAGCAACATTAATGAAAAGGGGGTTGACACTATGATGGTACAATCTGCAAGTAGATTTTACAGGGCCTATGAGGAGATCAGCAAGGGGAAACAGGTACATGTTAATGGTCATTTGTTTAATGTCTAAATGGGTGGAGTGAATTCCAGCTACAGATTGCAGTGCACAAACAGCGGGCACTTTACTTGTGAATCATATTTCTTGATCTATTTATCAAAGAATAGAATCAGACCGTGGAAGTCATTTCACTAGTGCAGTAATGACAAAAATGTGGCAAATCTTGGGTGTGATGATGAAGATACACATTTATTACCGGCCCTCCTCTTCAGGGGGAGTAGAACGGTGTAACATATTTATAGTTCACATGATGAAAAAGTTTGTAGCTTAAACTGGATCTAGTTAGGATCTGCAGCTTCCTCTGGAATTAATGGCTCTCAGGTTGACACCCTCTAAATCAACAAATATCAGCCCCCACAAAATGTTGACATGTAGGAAAATGGTGTTGCTGCAACACCTGCTCTACAGAACAAATGAACAGGTTCTTGTAAATGCTTCCACAATCCATGAATTTGTGGAAGAACTGAGAAAGCACTTGTAATATGCTATTGCATTTGCGCAGCAAAATCTGGAAAAGGCTGCTGACAGTGCAAACTCATATTATGATAGGAAGCCAACTGTGAGAGAATATGAGCTAGCGTACCAGGTCCACAAATTCAACTTTGGGAAAGGTAAGCATAACAACTCTAAATTTCTTGCAGCATGGCATGGGCCATATAGAATTGTAGATAATGTTTTACATGTAGTCTGCAGAATTGCTAGAAAGGAGAGAGAATTAACAGTGAAGCTGTTTGCCCATGTTAATCAGATTACGTCCTTCCACACAAAACATGAGGTGAAAAGGCTAGAGAGTGAACCATGTGATGAAAGTAAAACGCTTACATATTAAATAGACTTACCATAGCAGGTGAATAGATGTAAATAGTTTGAAAATATCAAAATGGGGTTTGGAGGGATACAAGGGGAAAAATATATCAAATTAGTGAACAAAAGTATAAATAGGTATCTAAGAGAAAGCTGTATTGTAAATAGGTAAAGGATTAGTTAATTTGCATTATTTGTATTATATGTTGTGTCAAGATTGTTTGTGTTTGAAACAGTTTCCTGAAAACCTGCTTTGTTGTATTAGTGTGTTTGATTTGTGTTATTTTTAGAGGGTCTTAATGAAATGTTTTCACTGCATTATAAGCTGAGCTTTATTGGGATGGCATACAGAGAGATGCAGAATGTTCAGTAAAGAAATATAAAAGCAAAGTTAGTCATTGTAAATTGTGTTGCTCTGAGAGGCTCTGAATGAATGTTCATGTTTCATTTGCATGGTAAATGTATTCTGTGATGCAAGCCAAAAGGGCATAAGAGGTATTGTAAATAAGATACCACAGGAGGGGATGAGTTTATTGTTTAAAGTGTTCTACGTCCAGTATTTGATTACCGTTAGTGATTCCGGTAAAAGGACAATTATCAGGCGGTAGTCTGAAGTTAGGCTCACCACTATACCAAAAATAGCACTATAACACGAAGTACCAAAAATGTCACTATACCACAAAAATACCATGAGATATCAAAAATGGAGCCCAAACGATCTCTAACAGTGCTGCTCGATTCCCTTGCCATTAAAAAAAGGGACTGACTTTGGAAGATGCTCGTCTCACTTAGGGCTACAAACTTAAATCAATAAAACATGGATGGACAGCCCTGTATCCATAAAGACTACTAGTATTGATCTGGGATGTCTTCTTCCATACCATCATATGCAAATAATGTGTTGCCTTGCCATCAATGTGAGCAGTGCATCCTGAACTGCGGACCACGTTCCAAAACAGGGCTGGAATCACTTGTCCTCCCATGCAGAGGGGTTATGGACTAGTAATTCAGACTGGGTTGCTTCCATAGTGGCAGGGTTGAAACATGTGGCTTGTTCCCTTATTTATTTATTTATTTATTTATTTATTTATTTATGTACTGACCTTCTCACTCCTGGTCAGTGAACAAATGTCGAATCGAAGTCGTCCCCCACTTTAAATATCTGGGAGTCATCATTGATGGAACAAAGCAGGAGAGAAAAATGCAATTATATCTGTGGGACAAAGCTAAAAACTTGTCCTCCCAACTGCGGATGATTGATCGAAAGTTCGGGAAATTCTCGATGATCCCAGCCATAAAGTTCTACAAAGGTAAAATAGTACCTGCACTAACTTACGGCATGGACGCTACCATCACTATGCCCAACCTATTATGGCAGAGACTGGAGGGATACATCTGGAGAATGGTTCTAGGTCTACCGAACTCGATCCCGATGGCGGCCGTCAGAAGAGACCTCGGTCTCCTGTCACTGGAAGCCACTGTTAGCATTTCGTCCCTAGCCATGTACAGAAAGACGCTCATTCAAGATGGCCTTCCCATTTTTAATACCATCGCCAAAGAGCTCGAACTGACGAAATGTAAGCAGATTCAGAACTGGATCAGACGACAGGAACATAAACTGGAAGAAGTAGCCTGTACCAGTGAGGACTTAATATCTTGCCCTCAGAGAGTGACCCAGAAGCTGAAAAATTTAGACTGGATAAAGACCGGTGAGAAAATTAGTGCGCTCAAACTCTTACAACACCTTCCGCCTACATATAACAAGTTAAATTCCCCGCTGGAGTACTGTAGAAAATTCCCAGACAAGAAACTTCGAACTAACTTCTTAAGAGCACGTTTAAATCTCCTACACACCAGAGAGATTTTGGGGATAAGAAGTTTAACTAGCGATACAACATGCAGACTGTGTCATATCGAGGACTCTAAAGAAACAGTCCGCCATCTTCTGTTAAACTGCCCGTCTCTTAACCATGAACGCACAGCCATATTGTCGCCTCTGTGGGTGAACTCTGTGTTGCTGGAAGAAGATACATGGTGGTGTCGTCTCATCTCCGGGGAAAAGGCTCGTTGGGCAGTGGCTACATGTAAACTAATGGAAGCCGCATTTGCTAAAATAAACGCAAAGGATCCCAATGATCAATCACAAACCAACTTAACCAGGACCAACAATAACAATAACAATATAACATAAACAGGTGGTTTGGTTTATGCTGCAACTGTATCCTCTACGGATGCCCGGAAGTCAATGGATTTAATGGATTTAATGGAACTAAACTAATAATCTATTGTTATCTTCACACGGAAAATTTGTACCTTGCTTCCTTGTAAAAATCATTTTTCTTTTGATTATATACAAGTAATAAAAAAAAAAAAAAAATATGTATTTATTTATTTATTTAGACATGTATAAAGTGCACCAAATTCAGGAGCATCTGTGTGCTGGTTACATGAGGGCTGTGGTTGCACATGTTTACAACAAGATTAGAGACATAGGTAATACATATGTTACAGGTATGGTTATTAGTAGTTAGTTACAGGTAACAGGTACAAAGTTATAAGCATGAATAATACATATAGGTTTCTGAACAGGTCAGAAGTGGCAGTGCCAAGGGTTGTCAGGGTGGGAGGGTTCAGTTAAATTTGGGGTTCTTGTGCGAAAAGCCAAGTATTGAGTACTTTGAGGAAGGATCAGAAGGATTCATAGAATATTAGGGCTAGAGTGAGGGCATTCCTGAAATTGGCCGCAATCACCGGGAAGGTGCTTCCCCCTGCTTTCTGGCATCTGAATCTAGGAATGTCAAGTAAATGTGAGTAGGCAGTATGGGTGGGTCTGGTCGATTGGGCTAGGAACATTGGGGCAGTGTTCGAGATACTTTTGTGGTCAATGCTAGATTTATTTTTTCAAAATATACATTTTATTCAGGTATTAATCAGTAACAACAAGAAAGAAACGCATTAAACAGTAGACATTGGAGTTAGCGCATGATTGTGGTGGAATAGTTCATTACAGTGGAAGGAATAGATAATAGGAGAGGGAATTTAGTATGCAACTCATTCATAGCAATATTTGGGAAAGATAATGGCGACGGGGGGGGATATCTCTATACTGGACCAAGCCGCGTCCATGCGAAGTTCAGTTCAAACAGCGTACGCTGGGCGGTTTTAGTGTGAGGGCCGGGTAACGGTCTGCATAGTCCATGAATGGGGCCCAAGTGTTCTGGAAGGGATTGAGGTTGCCCAGGCGAATTGCAGTGACTCTTTCCGCAGTAACAATGGCCCTCATTACAAGTCAGGCGGTGGACCATGGTGCTATTAGCACCATGGTCCATGCAGGATTCCGCCATGGTGGATGGTGGAATTACCGCCCCATTCCAAGGTGAGTCGGGCTGTAATTCCCCATTCACCATTTGTCCTTCCCCATTCCCATTTTTGCTCCATACGGCATAATGGGGATGGGGAAAGCGCTAATTACGGCACCGTAAATTACGGTGCCGTAATTAGCACCAAGGTCGCTTAGCGCCTTGGACTTTAACGCCTGCAAAAAGCAGGCGTTAAAGTGTGAATCAGGCGTTAAGGGTTAACGGCGCTGACGGCGCCGTTAAACCCTTAACGCCTGACTTGTAATGAGGGCCAATGTCCCAACACTTAGCCCACCATAGCGGGATAGAGGGACCCTCGTGGTGCTTCCAGAGACGAGCGAGGGCTATTTTGGCCGCCAATAGTAGATGAGTGCAAAGGCGAGCTGCATTTCCTGACATCGGCACATCCGCCTCCCTGGGTCACCCAGTAAAATTATTCCAGGGTCCCACGGGATGTTAAGGCCTGTTATTGCTCGGACATGCGTCAGGACCCCTTCCAATAGTGCACCGCCTTAGGGCAGTCCCATAGGAGGTGGAAAAGCGAGCCCTCTTGCGTGCACCCCCTCCAACAGTTCGGTGAGGGCCTCGAACCCGCTTTATGCAGTTGGGTTGGTGTGATATAGTACCTGAAGCATACTTTATATCCCCCTTCCCTATTAGTAACACATTGTGTACTCTTGTGGAGTCTTGACCAAATTTTGTCCCAAGCATCAGGCTCCAAGGAGCGACCCAAGTCCCTTACCCAGTTCAGCATGTACCTTTCCTTCGCTTCAGGGTTAGCTTTTTCTAGGAGTTTGTAGAGGGTGGAGATCTTACCTCTTGGTAGGGATGCTGTCAGTGATAGTTCGAGGGGTGTTAGGTCCCTGGAGTCACGTTCTCTGATGGAGCGTTGTGAGATCCAGTGCCGGATCTGAGTATACCGGAATCGTTCCTCCTCAGTAATATTGAACTTCGCCTTGCAGTCCTCAAAGGTAAGCAGCTGGCCTTCCTTTAAAAAGTTTGAGATTTTGTAGAGGCCGCCCTCCAGCTTCTTGGCAAAGCTACGGATGCAAAGGCCAGGGGAGAAGCCCGGATTACTCCAGATTGCGGTCTGTGGGCCCAGTGAGCTTTTGATTCCCCACTTTCTGTTTGCAGCTTTCCAACTGTTCACTGTGTTACAAGTTGCTGGAAGCGGAGATATTGCGGATGGGGCTTTCTGGGATTGGATGTGAGGCAAGGCAGAAAGGGGGGATTTACACCATGCTTCCTCCAATTGCAGCCAGGCTGGGCGATCCTCTGAGCGAGTCCAAGCGAAGGCGTGCGCGAATCCAAGCGAAGGCGTGCACGAGTTGCGCTGCGCGCCGATATCTAGAGATGTCAGGGACCCCCAGACCACCAAGTTGTCGGCTACGGGTCATGATTTTCCTGGCAATGATGGGTCTTTTCCCACCCCAAATAAATTTCATGATATCACGTTGTAAAGAGGCAAGATCTGCTTCCGGAATGTGAGTTGGGAGCGCATGGCAATGGTACAGCACTCTGGGGAGTAAGTTCATTTTTACCGCGCCAGCCCGGCCCAGCCACGAGATCTCCTGTTTGTCCCACCGTTTCAGGTCTGCGCATAGTGATTTAAATAGCTGAGGGAAGTTGTGTTTGTAGATTAGTAGGCTAGATTTGGGGATCTGGACGCCCAGATATTCCAGCGAGGTGTTAGCCCATAGGATTGGAAAATCAGGTCATAGGGTGTTTCCCTGGCACCTCGGGAGGTTGATCGGAAGGACAGAGGACTTGCCATAGTTCACCCTGAACCCAGAACATGCCCCAAATGCTTCTAATTCATCGAGTAGGGGCTGCAGCGAGCTGGCTGGATCAGTGATGGTGAGAAGTACATCGTAGGCATAGAGCGCCACCTTGTGTTCAGTCCCGGCCACCATAACCCCCTTGATATTAGGATTGAGGTGGATTCTCACTGTGAATGGCTCCATCGAAAGGGCGAACACCAAGGGAGATAGCGGGCACCCCTGGGGAGTACCTCTGGATATAGGGATGCTCGTTGATTTCCTCCCATTGACTCGGAGTTGCATTGATGGGTGTACGTAACATGCCATTAACCAGGTTATAAAGTTGTGACCTAGGCCCATATGGGAAAGGGTGTACCGGATGAAGTCCCAGTTCACTAGATCAAACGCCTTATTTGCGCCGAGGGAGACTACTAGGAGCGGAATTTTCATCCTGTTCGCGGACTCGATGATGTTGAGTGTACGCCTGATATTATCGTGTGTCCCTCTGCCCGGGATAAAGCCCGCCTGGTCTTTATGAATTAGCTCGGAAGAATCCTAGCTAGTCTGGCCGCTAGAACCTTTGAATAGATTTTCCCGTCAGTATTCATTAGGGCAATTGGCCTGTAAGAGGCCGCTTGCTCAGGGTCCTTTCCCGGCTTCTGCAGTAAGATGGTAGTTGATTAGGCCAGAGTATGTGTTACCTTTTTAGTAGAAAGAAATGAATTGAAAAGCAATGCTAGTTGCGGGGTCAGAATGTGAGCGAATGATTTATAAAACTTGGGCGTTAGCCTATCAGGGCCTGGGGCGGTGTTTTTAAGCGATTTAATGGCATCTAGAATTTCCTCTGCGGAAATCGGGGCTTCCAGGGAGTTTAGGGGGGAAGAAACAGTGGGGGTGTGAAAAGATTCCAAATAGCGCTGCTGTTGGGCTCTAACCTCTTGAGATGTGGGTGGGCCTTGCATGACCGCTTTATGGTGGTCCAACAGGGTTTCAATTATGTCTGAGGTGGCAAATTTACTTATCCCATCAGACCCCTTGAGGCTTGTAATGTTGTTTCTAGTGTGGATTTTCTGCAATTTGTACGCTAACAACCGGTTCGCCTTATTACTTTTGTGATAATAAAATTGTTTCGTGTATGCCAGCGCCTTCGCAGTGCGGTTGGCTCAGTGCATCTCCAGAGCCCTTCTCGCCTTTTTTAGCTCCCTGTCCACCTTTCTAGAGTTTTGGGTTTTTAGGTCTTTTTCTAGGGAGGAGAGTTTGGACTCTAGAGCTTGTGCGAGGAGTTTGGAGACCCGAAATTGTTCGGAGGCGGCACTAATAAATACCCCTCTTATAACTGGTTTCATGGTCTCCCATAACAGCCCAATTGGGGTTTCGGGGTTCTGGTTTTCCTTAAAGTAGTTGACCAATAAATCTTCTGCCTCGCCCCTGATCGCCTGATCTAACAACAAGGAGTCGTTGAGTTTCCAGAATCTAGGAGGGGGTCTGGGCCTCCCGAGATAGAGAGGTCTGCCAAAACTGGTGCATGGTCGGACACCACCCTTGTATGGATTTCGATGTTGCTAAAGCAAGGGAATAAGGTGCTGGAGACCAGCAACACATCGATCCGGGAATGACCTCTGTGTGCGTTTGAAAAGAACATGTAATCATGGGTGTCAGGATTGGCTACCCTCCATAAGTCGACCGTGCCCGACTCCCTAAGAAATCTAGCAAATGCGAGGGCTGGCGAAAAGTCAGGGGTGGATGGGGGTAGGGACTTGTCCTTTATAGGGTCAGGAACTAAGTTAAAGTCCCCTCCGACTAGGAGATGTCCTGAGGTAAAAGTTAGGAGCGGGGGAGTAGCTCGGCTATGAATTTGTCCTGATTTGCATTCGGGGCATAGATGCCAGCGATTGTGATTGGTTGGTCTGCAATATGACCTCGGATGAGAAGGTATCTGCCCGATGGGTCTTTTTTAACTGTGTGGTTGGATATAGGGAATTTGTCGCTTAAAAGGACCACCACCCCTCGCTTTTTCTCCCCAGTAGAGGCGAAAAAGGCCTCGTTGAAGCGCTTGAATTTAATGTGGTGTTCGTCAGCCAGCAGGAGGTGAGTCTCCTGGAGAATTACTATATCTCCGTTTAGAGCTGCCAGCCTGTGCTCCACCGATTTGCGCTTCCTGGGGGAATTAAGACCTTGGACATTCCAGGTCAGGACGCGGACCTCCCTAGCGTTATTCGGGTCTATTACTTCTGGGCGCATAGCATGTATTGTGTAGGCAAGCTATGTAAGGGCTGCAAGGCTTTGGAACCTTCCTGAGAGAGCGCGGTATTGTGCTGCAATTACTGATGTCTACTAATAAAACTATAACCGTTAACTGGGGTTTTTGGGGAGTTAAACAGTTCCTTGAATCCAAAACTGCCCCCTCCCCTCCCCAAAACTGTGGGAATGAGACCATAAAGCTCATTCGTGGGGTTACTGGCAGACCCCGTCATCGGGAGTTGCATCCCACTAGATGAACAGAGAAGCCGCCCGGGTCGTGGAATAACAGACACAGGGGTTGGGTAGAGCATATGGGCCTGGGGCTGTGTGCTAGAATGCGTGCCTGTTGCCGTCCCCCTGGGTATTGGGTGTTATCTCAGTATCTCCCGTGTAAGATGTAGGGAGGCTGGAGAGCTGATGAAAATCGGAAGACGCAGGGGATCACCAAGAGAAGAAAGACCTTAGTCTGGCGAGTCGGCAACTGAGGGACGAGCAGAGACCTCTAATCAGTCCGGGTTATGCTGCTTCTGGGGGCCCCGCGGCCTGTGCCGCCCACCAGCATGGGACCAGCGATTCGATATAGGCGAGCTGGGCTGGGATTGAAATCAGGTGGCATGATCAGAGTCCTCGTCTGTGGGTTTTGTTCCCAGGAATTGGCCCGCCTCATTGAGATTCCGTATTCGCCTGCGCACACCCTCCCATTCGAAGCACAGAGATGTGGGGTGGCCCCATCGATATTGAAATTTCTTTTCCTGAAGCCATTCTGTGAGGTTAAGGGCTCTCCTTTTCTGAAGGGTTATGCTCGCAAGGTCTTGGAATAATGCGATGTTTGCAACTCTGAAAGTGATTTGTTTCGATGATCTGGCCTCTCTCATTATTTCCTCTTTAACCCTGAAAAAGTGGATCTGGGTGAGAACATCAGGAGGGGAGGATGAAGCTTGCCTAGGTGCCGTGCGATGGACTCTGTCCATCTCCAGCAGGGCACTGTCAGGGAGGGTTATAATGAACCTGAACAGGTCTTTAACAAAGCTCTCAAGATCTGCATTGGTGATTCAAGTGGGGATTCCGCGGATGCGGATGTTGTTGCACCAGGAGCGGTTCTCGCTGTCCTCCTGTTTGTATTCGAGTGTGTCGCATCTGGCTTCCAGGGTTGCTATTCTGTTTAAGCCACACTCTAGTTGGAAAGCGTTGTCACAAAGGCCATTCTCCACCTCCTCTGTGCGCTTTTCCACTTCCTCCACCCTTCTGTCTAGAGATGCGATCTTCTTGGTGATCTCCTCTGTGCCTTTATGGATCTCCTTGGTAAGGGCTGCTAGAAGGTCTTTTAAGTCTGTTTTGGTGGCGAAGTGCTCAGCCTGCGGTTGCTCCGGAGAAGGGAGAGCGCTGGGTATCGAGGTAGTGGTGGGGTCGGCTTTGCCTGCCTTGTTCTGGCCATAGTTGGACATCATTGCTGCAATATCTGCTTGTTTCGCTGATTTACCACTCTTTGGCATGGTCCTGCCGAGTGGTGGGAGTAGGGGAGGAACAGCTGCTGCAGAACCACTGAATCCACATAAAGAACCCGGGTCTAGCCCTGCCAACCAGGTCCAGTACCGGGGGGAGAATGGCGCGCCCCCCTCGACTGATGGTCAGTTCAGACCGGCACAGGCGATAGGGATGAGCACAGAGTGATTTTGTGAGCTGCCCGGTGATCTGTTCCTTGCAGGACCGGTGGGCTATACTCTGCAGGTGGGGTAGAGAAGCGTTGGGCGGATTAAATGGGGCCGAGACCCCCCAGAGCCAGGTTGGAGGCACTAGCGAGGGGGATTAGCGGGTCCAGAGCAGAGCTGCGGCACAGTAAGTAGAGATGGTTTAGGTGTGAGAGGAGCGGCGGCGGAGATAGCCTGATCGAGGGCTGCTGTTGTTGGGTTATGAGTTTATAGGCGAGGGCGCTGCTTTAGATGAAGGTACGCCCTCCGATGTAGATCTAGATTTTTGGGGGCTCTCCACGCGGGTCCCGGCTCCAGCAGTGTATCTAGGGCTCACTGGGGCGACGTGCAGAGGGCTCCAGGCGGGTGCGCTGGGGTCTGGATGGGAGGGAGGAGTGCCAGGGCCACCTGGAGCGTCGGGAAGAGCTTTCGAAGGTGTCAATCTGAGCCCCTGTATCCCAGTCCCCCAGAGCAGGCGGGTATAGAGGTGCTACTTCGCAGACTAGCTGGCAGGGGAAGGATGTAGGCAGTTCGCAGGCAGGCACCCCTTATATTGGAGTGTCGCTGACATGAAGCGGGCGTCCTCCCACCAGCCCCGGCTCGCCCTCGGCCGCGAGCAGAGGTGGATGGCGCTGCGCCGGGTGCTCTTACCCGGAGAAGAAGTTTACGAGGGGGCCCGCGCTCAGTGGTCCGATCAATTGCCCCCTGGCTGGGGGTGGGGGCCGTGCCCTCGGAGAGCTTGGGCCACGGGCTGGGTCCCGCTGTGTAGCTACACTCCGAGTCCCGCTGGCAGCCGCCGGAGTCCTCCGTGGGACGATGATGTGTCCGGGCTGGAGTGGAGGCTCCATCAGATGGGACTTCTCCTGGTGCCCTGCAGGAGGAGCGGCTGTCGGCGTTGCCTGGCGGGGGTTGAGAGCGGGTATTTCCCCAGGCCCAGGGCTCCCGGGGGTGCAGAAGATGAAGCGGAGGGGTGTCCCTCCCCCACCGAGGTCTCGAGTGCTACGGGCGCCTGGTCGTCTCGAGTGCTACGGGCGCCTGGTCGCCATTTCAGACTTTCCAACGCAGATCCGACGGGAGTGAACACGGCTCACCAGGCTTTCAGACAGAACACAACCGCTGCCAACCCCACACGATCGATGCAGCAGGACTTCATAATGCTGAAGATTCTAAGACCGGCTCGGCGGGAGCCCCAGACCGCAGGGAATTTACTCCGACGACAGGGCTGTCCAGGAGCACCTAAGGAGCCATGCCACACGGTCGGCTCCCGGCCACGCCCCCTGTCAATGCTAGATTTTTAAACATGATACTTTCTTGGACGGGGAGCCAATGGATTTTACGTCTGGCTGTGCAAATGTCGTATTTTTTGTGATGTTTAAGGCTGCTCTTATATTGTTATTTTGAATGACCTGAAGCTTTTTTTTTATGTTGCAGGGATTGGTGCCTGCATAGAGGGAGTTGCAGTAGTCGATCCTTGATAGAATGAGGGCTCTAGCTAATGTGATGCAGTTGTCAGTGGATAGGAATGGCCTGCAGGCATTGATCATTTTCGCAATGTATGCTGCTGCTGATGCAATAGTGTTTACCTGTCTAGTTAATGATAATGGGCCTCATTACAACTCAGGTGTTAAGGGTTAACGCCATCGTTAACCCTTAACGCCTGATTCCGATTTTAACGGCTGCTTTTAGCAGCCGTTAAAATCCATGGCGCTAAACCGCCTTGGTGCTAATTACGCCACCGTAATTTACGGTGGCGTAATTAGCGCCTTCCCCACTCCCTTTATGCCCCATGGGGCAAAAATGGGAATGGGGAAGGGTAAAATAGGAAATGGGGATTTACCGCCCCACTCACCTTGGAATGGGGCGGTAAATCCGCCATCCACCATGGTGTAAACGTAGTTTACACCATGGTGGTAAAGTTGGCGTACTTACCGCCTGGGTCGTAATGACCCCCAATGTGTAGTCAGGGTATACTTTAAATCGATCAGTGCACACCTAATGGAACATAACAATTTTACTCTACTCTACAATTTGTATACAGATATTTGGGTGCAGGGGAGTAATACCGACCCTTACATGAGGCCGTCAGAAAATATACCACAACAGGTGTCCAATCTATGGACACTCCCGTCCCCTGCTCACCAAAATGCTGAAGAATCAGCCAATTTATTGATGTAAATTGTTAAAGTCAATGTTTATTTCCTACAGCATATTAAATTCAAAAACTCTGTTAAGATAGTCTAAACTTCTTTATTCTTTATTATTCAGAAGGAGGCCAAGGGTGCGCTATGTGTTTCAGTGATGTTTTCCCCTTCTTCAGGAGCAAAAAGGCACTATAGCTACAAACATAAATACAACCAATGCCTTACATGTACATTTACATGTCATACATATCTGGGTACATCACATTTGATCTACTTTCTGTGCCAGATACCTTCTCCCAAGAACCTGTGTCAACATGCCTGGGGGTGTTCAGATTAGGTCTTATGGTATTCTGTGAGCGAGCCTCAGTGCATCGTGAATAATTAACAAATCACCATTAATGGCCCTCCTGAACAACATCATTTTGTGATAACCTTTAAATTTGGGCCAACCAAACTCATGGGTGGAGGGGGGATATCTAAAGAACCTACCTAGCCTCTTAAACCGCTTGCAGTCAGCCGTGAAGTAAAATAACAGGGCGAGAGGGGTCACAAGTGAACCCGATCAACTTGCAACAGGCTCTTACAATATGGGACCGTTTTCACCTTAACCTTCCAACTACAGGACTTTTATGCCTTTTTGCTCCTTGGCCTCCTTCCAAACATGAAAGAATAAAGAAGTTTGTACAGAGTTTTTGAATTTAATAAGTTGTTTGAAATAAACTATTTATATTTATTAATATTGTGATACAGTTTATAAATAAACTTTACACATGATTACAAATTAATTTAAGTACACATCAAACACAAGTTTAAAAAAGTACAGAAACAAGTAGAAAAATGTAAAACATAATAAGAAATAACATTATATGTACAAATAAAATATCTCATTCCTAAGTACTTCCAATTTAAACTTTCCCCAATACAGTCATATAATGGACACGGAAATAGACAGCTGCAGCATACTGACAGGGATGTTAACATCCTTCCTCTTGTTTAGGTATTGTTTTTAACATTTGTCACTATACAGTATGCTTGCAGACTTGGCACATCTTACGTCGATTATCGTTTCAACCACAATTACTTTGGGTCAATGCTTCTTTCCTTGGTTCTTCTTTGTCCAGTAGTTGATATCACTTTCTACATAGGTATATAAGAACTCCGTATTGTCGGGAAATCTTAGATGGAGATACCCAAAAGTTTTTCTATTTTTAGCCAAATGTTAATATAGCAACCTTAAAGCTTTGGGAATTAATACAACATGACCAAAACATGGGTTCTCTGATAGATTCCAAGTCATGTAAATGATTGCTATAGAATAATTGGTACATATCTGCCGTGTTTACACACTCTGTCAGTAGGTGTTTTACAGTGTCTTTGATCCCTCCATTTTTACATATACGACAGTATCTTTCTGAGGAGGACTGTTGTCTATGTACACACTTATTTGTCAAGACAGGTAAGTTATCCATCCTTAATAATAGTATGATTCGTCTAAGCTTACTTGAGGGACAGAGATTCAAGTAATTCTGCATTTGTTTAAATGTATATAGCATATAATGTATATGTTGGTATTTACAAAGTTTTACAAGGTGTTCATAATTTTTTCAAGCCAGTCCCATAGATCGACCTTTTTTGATAGAGCAATTTTTGCAGGATGACTGAAACTATCACAGCTGGTAATCCAGCATATTTCCTTTAGGTAAGTTTCTGGTTTATTTTTGAGATGGTAATTACTTGTTTCTTTGGAGATTTCACAATAAATAGCTCTCATAAGAAGATTCTCCGGCTTGTTGCTCATCCTTAAATACATTTCTGTTCTCTTTTTGAATAGCAAAGATTTTAGAGAAGATAGTCCCACCTCAAGTCTAATTATCGCCATTGGTATAGATTGAGCAAGACCTAGTATTCTCCGCTATAATTTACCCCCAGTCACTTGTAACCAGTTCAAATCAATCAATAGCAATGCATCTAGCCCATATACTACCATAGGAGCCAGAACCTGTGTATATAGTTGACGAACACCGCATAATCTAAAGCAGCAGTTTTTAGTCGCAAAATGACTTATCAAAGATGTTATTTGAGCGGCCCTAGTTTTGTGTTATTGAACGCATGAGTTATAGCCACTCTTTGCGTCTACTTCAACACCCAATTACCTGTATTGTTGTGCATATTTAATTTCTGTTTCATGCACTATAAGTCGGGGACGGGCGATCTTTCTACCAGACAATACCATTAACTGGTTTTTGTCCTGGTTAATTATCAGATCGTTACTCTCTGCATACTCCCATAGTATCTTAGCTGATCTTTGGAGCCCACTAAATGTGTGGTCCATGATTATGAGGTCGTCGGCATAGGCCAACACCGGGAAGTGGGCCATACCGACCGCTGGAGGACAATTATGTTCAGCAGTTATAATGCCGAGTGGTCATAAGTAAATAGGTTATATAAAAACGGAGCTGTCACACAGCCCTGCTTGACTCCTCTATTCTGAGAGACTGCAGCTGTCATATTCCCCTGACTGTCTAACCTAAGTGCCACAGAATTGCCTTGGTGAAGTAGTTTTAGGTAGTATAGTAGTATGTAAGGACAGCCCAGTAGTTCTAATTTGGCCATAGTTTTTCTCTCCGGACTGAATCGAAGGCTGCCCGAAGTCAACAAAAAAGGCATATAAGGGGGGATTACCGATTTTTATGGCCTTCGTACGTAGGATATCTAAGATGGTGATATTTTGTATCGTAGAATATCTTTCCTGAAGCCACTCTGAAAGCAATTGAATATCTCAGCATTAGCTGCCTATTCCTCCAGTTTCTCAAGGAGTAGTGACGCAAACATTTTACCTGTGCAATCAAGCATAGATAATAGTCTGAAATTATCGGGATACAGTTTGTTGCCTTTCTTGAAGATTGGGATGAAAAAGGCTATTTGCCACGATTTAGGGATCCTACCCTCAGCCAATATTTTTTCAAATAATATTTTCAACAAATTGGCCCAGAACTCAGATTTGCTTTTCATTACTACATTTGCTAGACAATTAGGTCTAGGTGCATGTGATGACTTGAGAGTTTTGATTTTAAGAATTAAATGGTTGATTGTAATCTTAAAGAGAGATACCCATGGTGTCATTTTCACTGCAGGCGGCCCCACTTCGCTAGGAGGGATGTTGTGGCTAATTAGGAAGTCTGTCAATTGTTCGGCTCCTATAGGGTTGATCATAGTAGTTTTACCACACCCCCTAGCTTGCACAAGCATGGCCCATATACTTCTGGAGTTTTTAGAGCACATAACGTGCACCATATTCTGCCACCACCTGTACTTCTGAAAAGTTCTTTTTGACTTGACCCAGGCCCTATACCTATTTTTCAGGGACCTGCAGGTAGAATTATAGGAGCGAAGTGATCGACTGATTTTCTTCGCATAGCGAATTGCAGCTCTAAGCATCCTTTTCACATTCCTGATAGTTTTATCATAAGTTTCAGGTGGCTTGCCGTCTTTAGCTATCATGTATATGGTGGATGTGGCAAGTGTTGAAGAACAAGATGCGATCCAGTCTTCAATGTCATTCACGGTCATTGTTTGAAACTGATCAAGATCGCTTAAATGCAGTGACTGAGCCGTAAGGGCTGCTGTGCTGATGTTTTTTTCTGACCAGCTAATGCGTGTACCAGGGTGGTTGACTGCCAAGTTACCCAGAAACGTAACTTTCGGTTCTGGGCAATCGATCTTAAATGTCAAGGTGAGTGAACAATCGTCGCTCCACCCTTTTGAGTTTAACTTTAACAATTTGCATCAATAAATTGCCTGATTCTTCAGCATTTAGGTGTGCAGGGGACGGGAGTGTCCATAGATTGGACACCGGTTGTTGTAGAATCAAGTTATACTCCCAAGGTCTCACCTGTTTGGCGACGGTGATAATGTTCCCGTCGATAGAAAAGGATTTGTATGAGTCATTGAGTGTATTTAGGAAACATTGTGTGCCAATAAGGAGTAGTTTGGTTTTCTCATCATTTACACATAAACAGTGTTGTGCAATTCAGGCTTGGATGGTTTGGTATAATGTGCTTAGTACACTGGAGTCAGTGTCACAGTTGCATGAGATGGGTAGAAGGATTTGGGTATGGTCCGCATAGTTTGTCTAGGTGACACCCAGGGCATCGGGGAGGTCGAAGAGGGGTTTGGTGAACATATTATACAGCGTTGGTGAGACGCACAAACCTTGATACACCCTACTAGTGTCTGGGGCAGGAGGGTCTGCCACTGAGGTGGAGAATGCTCTCATTGTGTGGTTTGATAGGAAGGACAGGCTGTGGCTTTGGCCGAGAGGTGGGCAGCTGAGGAGAGGGGTTGGAAGAGGATTTTATGATTAAGTCAAAGACTGCAGACAGGTCAAGTAGGAGGAGGATGGCTATGTTGCCATTGTCTCTGATTTCATCCATTTGGATTTTTAAGTCCAGGAGTGCGGATTCTTTACTGTGACTGTGGTGGAAGCCTGATTGGCAGAAGTCAAGGAGATTGTGGGTTTCGGGATAGTTTGGGATTTGAAGATGGGTTGCTCTTTCGAGTATTTTGAGGAGAGAGGGTACAGTCGTGATGGGGCGGTAGCCTGTTTGCCATGGAGCAAACAGGCTAACACATAATGGAATGCAAGACTACCCAGAGCAATGATAAAGGTTATGAATAATTGAAAGGACAACCTTTCTCCCAGCACCTTAGAATTTGTGCTATACAGAATCTTGTTAAATTACATTACCTTTTGATTTTACTCTGGTAATCCATCCACAATTATATTTCTCATATAGAAACCTTTTTTAAATTCATGCTAAATTAGTTAATCTTTTTTAGCATGCCTACTACTAGAGACCAGTCTATAATCACAGAACCAGGATTCAAATCTGTGCCGCTCTGCATTATCTTGCTTCCAAGACAAACATGTTGCCCCTGAGCCCCTGAGCTATCCCCCCAGCCCAGGTGGAAGGTAATGCCACAGAAAAGATAATGTGAATGTAATTTGTAAGGTACCTCAGTTGGATGGTGCACCTGTGATTAATGTGCAAGACACAGGCCACAGATGTGTATGCTTGATTAGCAGGCATCACATTTCCTCCCTCTGAGGCTTCCAAAATCAATAAATCAATAAATAAATCACTTTGACACAAAACCATCTAAGCACAAAAAGAACCAAACAACGTATTTAAATAAACTACCATCATCAATTGATGGCAAAACAGGCTCTTAAATAACCACACATTTATGCATATGTTCATTTCTTACAATCAATTCATAACTCAAAAATCAATAAGCCGCTGGTCACACAAAAATAAACCCCATCTTACCTAAGGTCGTTTCATAAAAAATACAGCTGCACAAATTACTCAGCAATAATGTACAAAAAACAGGTTTAATAAAAACAAACCATCATAATGATACTGACGCATACATCTAAAAAACTTGCCTTAATAGACCAGCCAGTGACAAGGTATTTGGCTGACACGAGTGAGGATTCTTTTGTTTTTGTGTGATTTAAAGAGTCTCCATTCATCCTGTACCTTGATCTCTTGTCTCTTCCAAAAAGGGATTAAGTCGTTTAGATCAAAGAGGAGAACTTAAAAGAAATACAAATTAAAATATTAGTTGTTGGTAACCTTATAACGAAATGGGCAATATTTAGAATTTGAATAAGAAAAAGTAAAAGTAGCCAGTGGCAAAAGATCTAGTTGAAACTTAGTAAGAGCAACTCTACAATATGTTGTTACGATCCAAGTCAAATAAGTGTCGGATCGAAACACATCTTTTAAAATCAGAAAACTTGGCGTGTTTTCCCATTGTACCAGATGTGAATAAGCGCTCCAACACAAGTCATTAAATGCCATCTTTGTATCATTTATTGCATTATTAGAGAGGCTATCAGAATCACACAATGAATAGCCAAAACCAAGGTCAAATAAAAGAAATGTAACACATTTCAGGCAGGTTTTTCCCTTGGTCTTCAGGGCCCATAGCCCTGGTATGACTGAGAGTATTGTATATAAAGCTGCTCTGACCCTGCAGGAAAACATCATAAAACATGTCTATCTCCCTCGTGTGGCTGATGGAGGGGTAATGCTAAGAGAAAGCTGGTTGCGTGTGCCAGGTGCTGCCCAGCAAAGACTGCAGGCAGCGGATGGCTGACCCCCACTGTAACAATGTAAGGCGTGGAAGAGGTGGACAGGGGATTGTCATGCCCATGGGCCATGTCTATTAGGTGCGACCTGGGCACAGCATGCTGTCCACATAGCGCTCCCATGAAGAAAGGGTGCGCTGCGCTGAGAGCCATGGCTGCGTAATGTCAGCAAAGCACTTCGGTGATGAGAGGGAGCACTGTGATGAGTGCTTTGTGACGCTGGCAGCATAACTATCAGCATGGTGTTCCCATAATGAGAAGGAACACTGCTGAGACCCACAATGCTCGTGCAGAGAGTCTTGGGGAAAGGCGAGGCTTCCCGCAGTGGCTAATTTCCAGGCCATACAGATTTTCCAAGCGATACTGGCTCTTATAGCTAGGAAATTGGCCAATCAGGAGTGGCACGTCACTCTCCCGGAACCTAATAGGCCATAGCATTATTTTCGGTAAGATACGTTTTTCTGTATAATTCCAACACAACCAAAAGAAAAGGAGATTGAAAATGACCCATAAACAATTGGGAGAAGAGTCACTACCACATACACAGGTAGAGTTAGGGCATCCCGACTTTAAAAATGTCTTCGCCACCACTTCTAACCTACCCATCGAAGAATGTCCCCAGTGCTTTGCCTCACAAGTAGTGTAAGTGCGTGCCTTACTTTAATATCCATCAAATGTGTGATGAACAGTGTTATCGCCAAATTTATACAAAATAGATCTTCATTTATACCAAATGAAGATCATTAAAAATAATAGCAATTCATTAAAAAGGCTGTTCAACAGTTCCTTTCATCTTCCTAAAACCACAGTAGAGTTCAGATAGAACATTCTGTCCTGCAGCTCTTTCTACCAACTGGGTTAACAGCCCCTTCCCATACATTTCTTCAGGTGAATCTGGTAATGAATTCGGAGACAGTTTGCAGGTAATGAACTATCACCCTTCCTAAATATAGCAAACATTTCAGCTGAGTGGCAGGAAGATGAGACTGTGAATGTGTTATTAAAGCATTTAAAAAGGAAATTAAAAAGAGACCACAAATCAGAACTTTGATCCGAAATAAACCTGCAGGGACCATATCTACTCTGGGAGCTTTCCCTATTTTGTGTGAATAGATTTAATTCCGTCTGCTAAGCTAAACACTAAGACTGAGTCCATAGAGTCTTGGTATGTGGTTGCAGGTTGAATACTATGCAAACCAATAAAAGGGGTTGGCTTAGCCAAATAAAGATTTCTAATATGCCTCAGCCATTGATCAGCCAGTGTTACCAAAGATTTTTGGATGTGCTTTCTAACCTCTAAACTTTGCCTCTAGTTGCCAGAATTTCTTTGATCTTTATCAGTCACAGCTTACATAATCATAGCCTTTTTTCTCTGTGGCTGACTTTTCTATGAAATAAGATATTTATACTTTGACCTGGGTATTGACTTGATGTTATCCACATTGACGGACTAATGTTTTTTTAATTCTGCACACAGATGGGTTACTATCCAGAATGCTCTGTTGAACCACACATCAATTTAATCTGTGCCGGCATTCATAACAAAGCTTTTGAACACTGGTATAAGTCCAGAATAAAGTTTCTGCAAAATTCCTCAAGGCCTCACTTAGGACAATTGATTTGTTCTGTAGTTTTTATACACATGGACTTCAATTGCATAACGTAAGGCAAAGACTGGTTGTCCACTAAATTAATTCTCAGAAGAACTGGGTCCTGTTTGCTCTCCTGTTCTAGATTGACTTCCAAACCAGCAGCCAAGTGCCAGCTCGGTGTGTTCCGGAGACTAAAATCAAGGTGGGACCTGGCATGGCCTCTCCTAAATGTGAGGACTCCTGGGCGATGGCCGTGAAGTCTGCAATGGCCATCTCTCAAACATAGTTCAATAAACTCTGAAGTCATTATTAAAGCATCACTGAGATGGTGATCAGCCTTACTTGCCTCAACATGAGGGATATTCCATGCTTCATCATACTGCTAAGGAATACATATGCATATATTTTCAGGCTCAAATTGTACAGTTATATCACTGTTCACACTATAACTGTATCTGCTTTCCACTTACCAGATGATCGAAAGTTGCTGAAAGTCTGCTCCACTGTCCCCAAAGGTCTGAAATCAAGCTTACCATTCCATGTCCTTACATAGAAATTTATTAAAAGAAGTTCCAAAAAAGGGGAAGCGATTAGGTCATAAAGTTTCAACCTCTCCAATTGTATATTTCTGGCATATTGAGACACATATTGCTAAACCTCCACTAAGCTGTCCCCTTAGACCTGTAGCCCCAGATTCTGTAAATGTCTGCACACCATTCCTGAAAACAAACTACATCCACTTTCACTATAAAATCATGCCACTCACGATTTTCTATTTTGGATTCTAATTCAGATGTGTTCCAGGATATTATTTTAATATGGGATAATATTCTGTGGAAGATCTTGACTTGGGACCAAACCAAGCAGAGGAAGATTGTATTACTAAACCTTATTCACAGCCTCACTTGGGTTGGAGGGTTTCTCTGAACGTGGAGATGGCAAAACAGTTACGTTAGCTGATGGGGGATCTAGATTTCGATAATAGGCTAGGCATACTATTGTCAACTGGGAGGTTAATAGATTTATGCATAGATATAGTAGCACATTTTGGTTGCTAGGTCCTGTAACCAAGTGCAAGAAGGTCCTCCACAAAACAGGCTCTAGTAAGTCACACCCCGATAATGGCAAATATACAATTTGATGGATCATAGGGCCTAACACCAACAGACTGTCTTTCTTACTACTAGATCAACAGCCCATAATATGCTGAACCCAATGTTCAATTACATTTGTGAGTTTGTCTTGAGACTCACTTTTTGAGCCAGCCAATGTGGGTGCTGTTACCGTATAGATCCTGATGGGTGGCGGAGATTTCATCAATGCCTTATCAGCAAGTGTTTTGTCTTGCTGTCTATGGGTTCCACCCTGGCATTTATCTCTCTTATTAAAACAAATTATCATTCGTTTTAGGCAGGTTTACATTGCTAGGATCTGGTGTTGACAGAGGTGTGTTATTTGTACATGCATGGGATTTTGTAACATTATACAATGAAGACATTTAGAGATCTTTCAAAATTTTGACAGAAGCAGATTTAACATTGTGATAATCACTAGACGAATCGGTGGTAGAAAACCCTGGGGGTTCACAGCAATGGGTCTTGTTTCTGAACCATGTGTTTCTTGTTTCAAATATAAATCGGAAGCGTTGAACAAAGCAACATCCTTGGAAATATACAGAGTTTCAAGGACTCTTGCCCCGCTCATAATTCCATAATTGATGAACTGATGCCCGCAAGAATTTGAGTCATCAGTGTAAGTTTGGCTGCTATAGCAGGACAGCATGAGCACCCGATTCCTTATGCAGCCCAAGGATTCCTAATCTATAGTAGCATCACACATATGATTGTGGACCATACCTTGGCCAACATGAAGAGATGGAGGAATCAAAGTATGGGCGGATTTGCCTATACTTTCAGATCTGTTACCTTGTTAGCAATTTCATGGTCAAGGAAAAAATATCTATTGGTAAGTGGAATATATTCCGATATCTTAAGTGGTTATATGCCAATCCAAATCAGACTGTGTGGTCGATTGGGGGATAACACCAATGGCTTCATGCTGGCGAACCTCCAGAGGGATCTTAAGGGTGTGACCCCATTCTTGACTGATTGGGTAGAAGACTTCAAACTTGACCATAAACTCGGATTAATCAACTGGCCTTTATGAAATTGGGCTTTCAAATGTGTTGTGGAAATAGTGACACAAGACAAAGCAAAGGGATTGCCCAAAACTCTTCCAATGCATTCACACGGGTTGACATTACTTGTATCTAACAACAGGGTCTCAATCACTTCGATTAAATCATTAGTCTCCATAATACAGGGAGTAATAGATAACGATTTGTTGTTTGCAAAGGCTGAACAGGCAGGAGAGCAATAGCTCTCCTCTTGCTTCTCTTAAATTAATTCCATAAAAGAACTAAGTATTGAAATCGAAAGGAAGGAAGGAATAAGACGTTGTTACCAGATAAAGAAGTCCCCTGCTCTAACCTAATTACACAGCGCTCACCACCCGCTCAACCGTGCAGCCAAACAGCCCAACTTTTTGCAGAATTAACGCGGGCACTCGAGTGCTGTGTCTGGTCTCCTTTAACTTCTTTCTGATCCGGAAGGGATAAGGGGACCCAATCCGAAGGCTTGCTTATGCAACAGAACCAGCGTTACTTTCCGGGGGCTTGAGAGTGGGCACGGGTGTGCCATATCTGGTCTCCTTCACATGCTCCCTTATGTGGACGAGGACAGGGGGACGCAGTCAGAAGGCTCAAAGATGTCTCAGCTACAACCCAAACAGCGTGACTTCCCAAGAACTTGACACCAAACATTGTAGAACTTGAATGTAATTCTCTTTGCTGTTTGCAAAGAACCAAACTTCTCAACTGACAATGCCATGAAAAATGATCAAGCTAAGGGGCAAATCAACCTGTGATACACACTTTATAAAAGTACTGTAATCTATTGAACCATGTATGAGCGAGGCCTTTTGTATAGAACGTTCTTCAGAGAAAGACTTTTAGGCGATCCCAGTGTTGGCAGTCAGAAGAATAATATGCATTTATGTTGAAATATTTGAACAGGATCACATACTGTTGACAAGTGGTTACACCACCGGGATGTGATTAGAGGTTCCTGGGTTGCATAGTTTGCAAAGGTCTAGCTTTGCTACACACTTCCGCCAGTTGCATCCTTAGTAGTGTTGAGGAAGGGTTGAGATGTTTGGCAAGAGCTGTTGCCATAGCCCAGATCATTCTGAATTCTTGTATAGTATATGTACTTTTGTTTTTGCAAGTATAAAACACTGACCTCCAAGTATCACGATGCAATGTGGCGGGAGGTTAAAAGACAGTTCTCACTTAGCATTTTACATGGGCCAACTTGAACTATCTTTTAATATGCATGAGTAATAACACTGCCTGCTCTTAGTCATGTTGATACAGCAATGTCTCTACTCAAGTAATGGATCTACATAGTGGGTTTCAGTTTATGAAGATTATTTTTCAGTCACGTTTAACAGAGTCTGGTTTATACTGTGGTTGGACTACCATGTTAGCAAGATGAACATTGCAAATAATGAGTTTTTTTTAAAGCTGAACACAGTATCAAGAGCGATAATGTTTTTTATACACTTGTGAGCAGGAGGAAAGGTCACTCAGAGGGGTAAATCATCTTCATTCCACTGCTGAAGGTTCTGCATTGTCTACTCCAGGCTAACAATGAACCCCTGAGGGCAGTATGGATAACAAATAGGTGATTGGGTATTTCCGGCCTCTTAGTCTCTGTTATGTATTATTGGCTCCAAGGTTGCTGTCTTTTCAGAGCTTGCCCCCCTAGATTCCTCTGGAGGTGGGTGGTGAACTCCAACCCCTGCAGTCTGAGTCTCTGGCCCAGTGGAAGTGGGACACATTAAGGTCAGGGGAGGCAGACTGAGCTGTCTTCCCCACAAACAAAGCATTGCCTGCAAGTCAAGGTTCAAGCAACATCATTCATTTCTGTGAGTGGGGTCTTTCCGGCTGTTCAACTAATGTCATGCGGAAAAGGGATACACTCTGGCTGATCTGATCCCCTTACCTGCACATTAATCTCGCTACTGATGTTCAGGGTGGCGTCAATTTCAACTGGTAGCCTATTGGGCAACAGTGTATTGCATCTTTTGTGTTTCAGAAATTGTATTGGCATTTTGCAATGACAAATACATAAACATCCAATGTAGAAGAAAATTTAGCACTATACGTTAAATACTCCCTCCCTAATCAGCCATCAAATCCACACAGGAGAGCACCTTTGTTCTCCTTAAAAAAACATTCTGTGGTAATCTCATGAGCGCCACTTTTTTGGTGATAAAAGATTACTGCCCACTTTACCCAACTGCCAAATTCCGCTATACCTCCAAAATTCGGCAAATTGATGGTGGCAGAATTACAACTCATGGTAAACCTCAAAAAGCCACATGAAGTACGATTGATCCCAAAATGGGGAATGACACTGCTGTTACCCCAATTGTAATCCTGCAATACATGTGTGGATCCTATAGTGGCAAAATGGTAATCGAGTTTGGTGATAATTCAGCAGAAATACTGTGAAATGACCAAAAAAATATTAACAAGGCCACATATATTAAATCAGTAACATAACGTCTATCAGGCATCACATGTATTCTTTTAAATCTACTAGATGTATCTAACACCAATTGTAACCAAGTATTTCAATTCCAGCCTGCAATGTGTGTTGAGTTCTGCGGAAAATGTTACCGCGGTTCTGCAGCAGGAAGTGACTGTTGTGCGAGCCTTCGTGCACGTCGCCCTACTACTGCATCTTGCTCCTCCTCCTCCTCCTCCTTGTTCAGAGCTCTCTCAAGCTAACCCAACCCGCAAAGGCGTGTTGCTGCCTCTGTCTAGAGATGTCACGCATCTCTGCCGTGCGCGTTTCTGCGCTGACCCACTGTGCCCCCAATATCCAGGCACTACGCTTGCGCGTACGTTTCTGCCTTCGCTGTATTGCCGCCTTGTGTCTCCAACACCTATTATTGGATTGTACTCACTGAAAGGTGTTTGTAGGCCTTAATGGTTCACAAGACAAATGTCTAATTCAATTGCTCTCACCCTTGTGAACGGTCAAACACATACAGGTTATCTATATGCTTTCTGTGAAAAGTGCATGTAGCTCCCTTTAGCTGGTCTCTCTGAAAGACTCTCCTCAACCCTCAGTAAAAACATTGGTATTAACAGTGTTTCTGTACATCTTAGATTCTGCGTATGTGCTGGCTGCTGCCTGACAGAGGTCCTGATTCATGGAAAAGTGTGCATCAGTCCCACAAAGCCTCTGTGCGGAGAATGGTCTGGCCGGCCCTACGCGCAAAGTTTCAAATGCGCGCTTCGCGTTTTCATGGCAAGAAATGCGCATTCCAACCCTACCCGCAAAGAAAACAGAGCTGCGCGAGGAACGCCCATGACACTCTCTCACTCAAACAAAAAACATAGCCACAGACCAACCATTCCACAAACCTCTGCGTCCATTATTGACTCAACACCCAGCACTCCTGCAAACCTGTGTGAGCTCCTCCATACGTAAGGGATGCACCCCTGAGAACCTGTGCAAGCTCCCCCATAAGTAATGGCAGCACCCCAGCCAATCTGCGTGAGGCCCCACGTGAGTAACAGCTGCATCCCTGTGAACCAGCGCAAGCTCCCCTGTAAGTAACGGCTGCACCCCTGCCAATCTGTGCGATGCCACTCGCAAGTAATGGCTGCTCCCCTGCAAACCTGCGTGAGCTCCACCTTAAGTAACGGCAGCACCCAAGCCAATCTGCGCAATGCCCCATGCAAGTAATGGCTGCACCCCTGATAACCTGCATGAGCTCCCCGTAAGTAACGGCAGCAACGAAGCCAAGCTGCGCGACGCCCCATGTAAGTAACGGCTGCACCACTACAAACCTGCGCGAACTTCCTCATAAGTAACGGCAGCACCTCAGCATGTCTGTGTGAGGCCCCACATTAGAAACCCCTGCGATCCTTCTAACCCTTCACCCAGCTCCCTACGCACCAAAACAGCTGCCAAATACCCAGACTGTACATCAGCACCGTCAATCCTAGACACCACCCACAGGTCTTCACACCAACCACCAGCCCCATTCATCTCTGACACCACCCCCAGGCAGCCCTACTGGCCCTCACAACACCCACTAGCCCCCTCACCTCTGATGACACCCCAGCTAGGCCACGCCACATATCATCCCTACAACTTACCTCAACTCCACTGGCCTGCCACCAATATGAAACACAGTGGCCACATACCCACCCATATATATATATAACAACTGGGGCACTGATGCAGAATCCATGCCTGTAACTCATCACATGACTCCCTGGTACATCACAACCAGTGGCAAAGCAACAGGACAGCTGAATGTAGCACCAGCTACACAGTGAAAGCACCATGTACAGGTGACACAGTAAAGTAATGTAATGCAATGTGACGAATCATTGTGCCCATATGCCATCACAATGGCCCAAAATGCTGTAGGTGAATGACTGAGGAGGACACAAATCCAAGACATCACTGATAGGAGAGAGTCACATGTAATGTGAGTGCATCGTAGCAAGCAACAATTAATGAATGTAGGGACTCGGGTAGGAATGCATAGCATTCCAAAGCCCTGCAACTAACACAAGTTGAACAGGCATATGTCGGAGTGATGCAAAGGATGTCTGAGAGTGTATGAGCCAAGCAGATGAATGATGTGTACAGCCAGATATAAACAAAGTCACATGTGATGATGAAGCATTGCAGTGGCAGATGTGGAGCATGACATGAGAGCACCTACTGGCTGGTACCTGATGTGTGTAGGTGGGTTGCCATGCATTGGGAGGCAACCCCTGCAACTGCACAATTGATGAGTTTATGCCACACATCCACAGTTCAGCCCCAACCCATGTGACACACACAATACAAATATATAATCAAATAAAACTAAACCAAATGCTCTCCCTCAACCTCCACAACTCCTCCTCTGTATCCCTGTAAACTGCCTCCAGTATGGCAACCGGCCTCAGTGTCCTTCCCTCCACCACCTCTGCCCTTGACCTAGTACCTGTGCACTCCTCGCTTGCTGCCTGGCATAATGGCTCAGTCGCAACATTTTTAATGTGATAGGTATTTGAGGCGGTGCTGGCTCACAGTCTGAACGTGGAGGACCATGAACTTTTGACCCATCATTGTTGGGGGATGTTCATATGCAGGGACTGCAATGCAAACGTTAACACCTATACCAGGGGCATTGCTGTAGGGATTGATTGTTGCACACACACGACACTCGTGGCCCTTATATGACCTTCATCACTATGATCAAATACTGTGTCTCAGGATAAGTTGTATGTGCTCCACATTTGCACATACACAGCCTTACCACCAGCATGGTTTGAGCGGGACCAATAGGGCAGGGCCATGCCAGTGTAATGCAGATGACACACAGCTCTCAACCAAGCCTCACTCCTCTGGCTCTCCAGGGACGTCATTTAGGGGTCACCAGAGGTCGCAATTGGTACCTCTGAGGTCTCCCTTGAGACCTCTGTGGTCTGCCTTGCAACCTCTAACCCCTCCCACCACCCCCCCATATGTAATGCAAGCTCCTGGTCTGTGGCCAGCACCATCTGGCTCTTTACTTCTGGAGTGGATGGCTTTCTTGTTCAGGCCTCTTAAAACAAATAAGAAACATAAGAACAGAAGTGCCACAAGTCTAACACTTTCAGCACTGACCCTAAATGAGAAAGAATAGGAATACCAAATAATGTGTCTTTCTAGAATTCTATACAATAATTGCTAGACTCATTAAAGGTTTATTTCAGGCACACTTCAGGGGGTGAGTCACTGATTTAGTCTGTTCTTAAACGCCTCAACTCAGCCTTTCATCCTTCTGAGGTTGATAAATGAGTACCAACACAGGTTGGGTGATATTGGGTGTATATTTTTTCTATATAAAATGCTTAAGCGTAAGTGCTATATAATAACACATCATTATCCTTTGGACATGGACGTCTGCTTGCATTCACAGTAATTTGGTAATATGGGCCTATACACACTGATCTTAACTGTACATATAGTGATCCATTCTTGTATGAAATGTACTTCACATTATAGTGATATTGTAACCATATTTTTCGTAGTGTACAATGCAATGTGATGCCACTACCTGTTTTGTCTATGGGTGAAAGTTTGTGTTCCATCGCTTCCCGCGATATCCCTTTGGGGTGGGGTCAAATGACATCACTTCCTGTGATGTCATCAGGGGTCAAGGATCATGTGATGTCACTTCTGCTACCCCTGGCATTTTGGTGAAATGACATCCCTGTGCCTCCCGCTCATCTTCTCTCATTCATCACACACCTTGCCTAGAAGGCCCACTTTCAGCTGCACCTCCACAGAGGCAATTTCGCTTTCCTGACCATCCCCAAGGTGCTCAATGTCCCCAGTTATCTGTTCCAATCCAATTGTGCATCATGTGTTTATCGAGGTGGTGTCTGTGGATATGGGTGGCTGACTGTTGTCATGTGAAGTCCTTCTACAGATGTGCAGTACTTTTCCCTGGTATGTGTGTTAACATGGCAGATGCATGGCCATCATTGTATGTTGATGCCACTTTTGTATCTCAATGTGTCCACTGAGGGCATAGGCAGGACCGGAAGGGGGCAGGGGGGCACTAGTCAGCAAATTCCATGCATCCATAACTTACAACTCACAGTGTGGGAATACACAATGTTTTATGTTTCTGTCTCCTGTTATTTAATGTTTGAGTGCACTTTGATGCACATATGCATTTGTGACTCAAGTCACATAACTCAAAATGTCTGTACCTGTCCATGTGCAGGTGAGGATACACCAGATGCTGGAAATGCATTGGAGGGACAGGGCCTACTTGTCCTTGTCCTGTAGTCCTTTTATCATGTGTGTTCTGTGTTATAATGCAGCTCTTCCTCTTTTTGGTCGTGATGAACAGACCCTTGGGATACCCTTATGGCACCTATGGGTGGAGGTACAACCCTGTACCCCTAGTGTATGTTTTTGGGCACCTGTGTGAGGACCACATAGCAGGGTATGGGCTGGTGGCAGCTCCATGCTGATTTTGACAGGTGCTTTGAGTATCCTGCATTTTGGGATACCCAGGCCCTGCCATTGGAATCAGTTGATTCCTGATAGGAGACAAGATGGCCCCTCTGGCCTCTTGCTTTCTATTGGCTGTTACCTTGTTTTCCCAAAGTCTTGGAAAGCCCTGACTCTGCCCCTTCCCCTGAATGACTGTTGGGATAAAGGTCCATATAGGGTATTGTGAGGAAGTACAGGCCGGACTGGCTGGAGACTTCCCAATGACTATATGTTGTGGCTATGCCTGTGGTGTGGGACCTAGGTGAATGGAGTGTGTGACGAATATACATTAAATGTTATGGGTGTCGAGTCTCTGGTGTGCGACACAATGTCTGAGACAGCCATGCCCGAAACTGGTATGAATGCAGTGTGGAGTGCTGAATGGCTGGGTGCTTGTCCGAATCCACATTCATTGTTGTGAGTGTCTGAATGGTGTGGCCCAGAGTGAATGAGAGACCAAACAGTATATCTGGGGACCTCTCCCTGATGGAAATCATTCAGAAGCTGAAGTTGAAACTTGATGCCTAACTTGAAGCCCAACCAGAAGAAGAAGGCTTTGCTGCTGCTTTCTTTCACCGCAATCCGGAAGCTGTTGTGTCTCCAATAACTGATCCAAGAGAGGAGCTGGCTAGGAGACTTCTTCCCGAGCTACGAGGGAACATAGTGCACCAGCTAACCTTCACCAAGGCTCCCTGGAAGTCAATCATCGAAAGATTGCCAACCAAAGACGGGGACCACTGAGGAATCTGAAGCAAAGCGTCCAGACACTGAAGTCCATCACCATCGACGACCAACATCGCGGACCGGGGCTGCAATGCTCCATTGCCTAAGACATTTCAATCATGGACTCCTTTGCTCATCACCGTTGACTGCTTTGTCCTGCCGGAGAAAGTCAAGGTCCCCGCTGAAATGAGGAGAATCCGCTGGTGGGTTTCCCGCCACCCGAAGTCCTCAAAGACGCTGATAAAGATACGAAAGCCAGCCGCAGTCGAGTCCTGATCACTGACGCCAGCTGCTGACAACCCGACGCCCTTGCTGGACCTACGGTCTTCATTGACTCTTTGCAGCAACAAACAATCGTCATCGAGGTGCACCGCATGCATCATCTTTGCAGGACGTCCATGACCAATTGTTAACGAGCACCGCAAGGACCGAAGCCGCTGCCTTGACAACATTGTTCACCCTTTTCTTCGAGGGATCTGGACGATCCGTGGCTCTTGTCTTAAAGGGAGTTCACTCAAGAAGGACCCGTCGACGACCCGTCATCAAACTCTGCTAAATCAGGTACATTGGGGTAGTAGAACATTTGTAGAAGGAAACAAGACTCTTCTAAACAACATATGGACTGGACTTGTTTATTATCTTATTCACATGTTTCCCAGGTGGGGGGATCCTCACACAGAACTGTGTCTAGGTAAACGGGCCAGTATTCTGCCAATTGTCTAACCAGCATGTTTTCCTCCTCCAGTCTATTTTTGGTTCACATTATTAATTGATTTGTATGTTATTTGAAACTGTCTACAGTTGATGCATGTTAATGGAATCTAAGAAGTAATTGTGGTACCACATAGAAACTGTATATATGTATCATTATAGAATTGCCTGAGCTCAAAGTGTGTTATTGTATGTGTATATGACTTGAACCTAATTTATATAACGAACTGGGTTATCACTAACATAGTGTGTGGACATTCCTTTGAGGGTGTTTGGCGTCTGCACTGTACCTAAGAACCAGCACACATCACCTCCTGAGAGCTAAGCCTTGATTGCTCATCCATTGCTACCAACAATAGAGAATCTTAGTTGTGGTGCTCTGTGCTTCTACTCTGCCATATAGACGACAGGAATACAACTCACAGTGTGGGAATGCACAATGTCTGAGGTTTCTGTCTCCTGTTATATAATGTTTGAGTGCACTTTGATGCACATATGCATTTGTGACTCAAGTCACATTACTCAAAATGTCTTTATCTGTCCATGTGCAGGTGAGGATGCACCAGCTGCAGAGGAGAATGAGGAAGAAGAGTTAGTGGTGCATCAGACCACCAGTGGAGGATGTGCTGTTGTACGGCATGAGAACCCACTGGTGCTGCAGACCATCCTCAGTCGTGCTGCAGACTCTTTGGACTCTTCTGATGAGGTGAGTTTGATGCTGAAACACATGTATATGCCTCAAAGAGGTAAAAGGTGAGTGCCCAAATGGGCAGATCAGATGTGGCCCATGAGTCTGCGGTGGTGCAGCTGGCTTCACAAGGTCAGTCAGTAGTGGGACCCCCGTCTGCAGTGGTTATGGCTGCAAGGCCACCCTCCTATAAATTAGTGTTAGGTCCTGAGGCTGATGTCCACGGGAGGGTTGCAGATCTGTAGCCAATGACAGGGGTACCACAGCAACGGGCATGGTCCATTGCATCAGGCCACTGTGAGCCTTGCACACATGGTGGATGTGTGCAGGCTGGGGAGACAGAGTGGGAGCAGCAGGTGTTGTGTGCAGCCATCTGACATGGCAATGTGTTGGACAAAATTTCAGAGGGCATGGATAAGATGTCCAAGACCATGACCCCAACAGCGTGCCAGGTACAGCAACAGCTGCAGGTCATGTGGTCCTCATGCCGCTCCCACAGACTGCACATGGAGGCCAACATTAAGGGCCATCAGGCTGATCTGAGGAATCTGCAGAAGTCCCTGCATGCAGATGCTCAGGTACAAAGAGAGGCCCTGAGGCATGTGGGTTGTAGGCCATGAACACTGCAATCAATGAAGAACTTGCAGCCACAAGGACAGTGCTCCAGGAGGAGATGGATGCTTTCAGGCATACACTGTCCAAGCAAATCAATGCATCACAGGTGAGTGCGCATACAGACACTGTGGCAATTTGTGAGGAAGTGCATGGAGACCTCATTGCCCATACTGTGCTGGTGCATTTGACCGTGTCACATCTGGCTGTGGCCACTGAAGACCATGCATTGGCACTGCATGGTATATGTCCAATACCACAACCACCTGCATGTCAACGGCATGGTGGGGGTCCCAGCACAGACTAGCCTCCTAGTCCATCATTGTCATGCTGTCCATGGGCCCATGGAGGGGATTTTGTTTTTCCCACCTATGTGGATTTTTACATGCACCCTTCCCCTCCCTCTCCAGCGTGGACTCCCCCCCCCACCTCCTAATCCAGGATAGACATTTATTTTTATTTTGGACATGTCCGGTGGGGTTGTATTTTCTTTTTTTTACCCCTTGATTCGGCATGGACAACGTTTTCTTGTATTTCAATACCCCAGGCCAGGATGGTGGCATGTGTTTCTTTTCACCCTTTTTCGAGGTGGACTCTTTTTCTTTTGTTTCTTTTTTCTCTTGGGATGTGCTGTTGTCCTCTCAAAGGCATGAGGAGTGCAGTTGTAGAAATGCAGCCATGCACAGTGGTGTCAACTGACTTGGCTGCCTTGAGGTCGAAAGGATGGCATGTGCAGGTAACAATGTGTGGAGGGAAATGTGAACACATATGTACTGTATGCATGATTGTGAACTATGGCTGGTGCAATGTCTCATGTTGTTGCAGTGATCCTGAGTCATCCAGTGACTGCACTCCATGGGAGGTACACTCTGCTCCCTTTCACGTCCCTAGTCTCTGTGCCCTCTGCAAGGCACTGGCTCTCCTTTCATGAATTTGGAGGTATATTTTCCAATGGAGGTGATCAGGTAATCACATCATGCCAGCTCTATCAGCAGGTAAGCATGTGTATTGTCCCTCGTGCTCTGTCTGTATTATTGGCCACCATGGTCTTTGCATGCGTGACACATTTGTGCTAGCTGTGTGTGTCATGCTTGAATCACAGTAAATGTCTGTGCTGATGTGTGTCTGTCCATATGCATGTGTGTGTGTGCAGTTACACTTCCATGCGGGTGAATTGTTTTTGTGGATGTACTTTCACAATTGACGCAATTAATGGTAGTGATTGAGCAGCACTTGTCCCACTTTAGCCATTGGCGGTATTTCCAAAATTCTGGATGTTCATACAAATTGACGGCATGCATTCTCTGTGCATCTGGACTCTGTGTATTTTGGTTCTCCAACACTTGCCTCACTGACCGTGATGAGGTCTTCTTACTGCCCTGATTCTACTCCACCTGGCCCCATGTTACCTACCAGGCCCTGCAGGTGTACTCCCTGACCACACCACTCTTTGACCTGGCCCCCTTCCCGCTGCACTCCCTTATACACTTACATGACCTGCCCTGCACCTGTTCCACATGTACCACACAAGTCAATTGTCAGGTCTACTCATCCTCAGCTGAACTGTTTCATGACGTATCCTCTGGTGACACAGTTCTGGGCATTTGTGAACATTGACTCCACAGGACAGGTTTGTCACACATACTGCATGTAGGGTTGTACAGATATGCGCATGTGTACCACTAATAGACTGCTTCTGTGTTACGCGATCAGGTTACTTCTTGTTCATTTTTTGTTTCTGTAGATGATCTTCACCAGGATGTGTCACATGATTTTTTGTTTGCATTACTTGTTCATCTAATCCAGCACTGTGAGTGAGTGCGTAGTGTGTGTTTACATTGTCGACCCATTCATGTGTTATATCGTCCACTCCCCAGAGCGTGTCTTCATCTGTTCTCCCTGTGTGAGTTGTGAGTGAACCCTGGGATCCATGCACACTTACTGGGACGGTCCCACACAGGGTGTGTGGCCTGTTGGGGATAGGGTGTAGCTGCATGTTGTCCTGAGGTCCATTTACAGTGGTGTCCAACAGGGGTGTGTGTCGGTTGGTGCAGGGTATGGGTATGTGGGTGTAGGCACTTCTTTGCAGGGATGTAGCGTACATGGGTTGTTTTCTGCTTTGCATGCCATGGTGGGTGTTGCCTGTAGTTTCTCTGATGTAGAGCTGCTGATTGGACTTTCACAGGTGCCCATTTCTTCCCACTCTGCCACTCGTTTTTGGCCTTCATCGCCCACTACCTGTGGTACCTTTCCATCTATGTTGCTTCAGGGCTCTCTGACCAGACTGCTTCTTGCAAAAGTGTTCATGTCACTGTCTACATCTCAGGGACATCTTCTCCCTGCCCTCACCCACTGTGATGTCAGACATATCCATCCTCCTCTCCCCTCCAGCCAGTCTCCTCCTTGCAATACTTTTCACTTCTCTCTCTCTCTCTCTCTCTCTCTCTCTCTCTTTTTCTCTCTCTCTTTTTCTCTCTCTCTCTCTCTCTCTCTCTCTCTCTCTTTCTCTCTCTACTCCACTGCTAGGCAATCGTCATTCTGTGTCCTGTTTCCTTCTTGCACACTCATCCTTCAACAGTGTGTGGTCTGTGCCTATTTTCTTGTTCTATAAAGGAGTTGTCATGGATGCCCAGGATCTTTATGTTGATGCAATGCATGTCTTTGCGATTTCAAAATGTTTTTTCAAGGGTGATGCAGTGGATGCAAGCCAAGTGGGTACCCTGTGCAGGTAAGTGAAGGGCACTCAATGTGGCACTTGTGTTGTGGTTAGTGGCAGGGAGTCTGGCACTGTGCATGTTTTTTTCTTTTACTTGTATTGAGGTGAGGGGGTCCAGCTTAATGGGTGCATGTGACACATGCTGATTGTTTGTTTGTTTGTTTGTTTTATTACTTGTATTGCGCAGCAGACCCAGGGGTAACCGGGCGCTTTGCATATGACAACTTACAGCTTAGTTACAGAAACACAAGGGCAAATATGGAGACAAAAATATATACAAAAGCAAAAATAATGTTACAAGTATTTACAGTCCTACTGAGACAGGCGGCAAATGCTGAGAGGTAGGTGTGTGCAAAAATACAACAGTGGAAGGACATGCGGAATAGGTCCGGGCAGTTAGTAGTTTATTATTTGTCCGCATCTTTGATCCACCTTGAAGGTTATGTCGGAAAGTGGGGTATGGTAGACTGGTGTGTCTATGCATGCTGTTTTGTCAAGACAAGCAGGGTGGCACTGGTTGCAGGCTCATAGCTGTGAGGGAGGCTGTCACGTGGCATCCCATTAACTGTTCTTTTAAAAGGCATGTCCAACTACGCAGGCAGTCCAATCTTAGTCCTTCTTCCCCTTCTGGGGCTGCTGTCCCAAGACAATTCCACATACAGAACAGCATTGCTGGCCATTTGTGGAAGGCCATGTTCACCATAGACACCTGGCACAGACTATTGGCCAGGGTTTGTTGTTTGCTATGGTGATCATGTACTGTGCATGGTACATCATCAGCTTTTTGGGGCCTGTTAGCTGCTGAGTGCATCTCAATGCTCCCTTCATTTCAAAGCAATTCAATCCAGTCCTGGTGAAGTCTGCCTTCCCTTCCTCTTTCCTGTTGCTTGTTCCCCTGTGTGTGGCAGTGTCCTCGGCCTCTGTTTCTCATTCCTTTCTCACATCTGCTTGTCTCTTTCATGCCAGTTGCCTCTGTGCCCTGCCTTCAGTATGACAGCTGCCTCTGTGAAGAGCTGCCTTTTGGCAGATCCTATCTTCTGTGCAATCGTGATATTTTATCATCACATTGGGCCTCATTACGACCCTAGTGGTAGGGGGTTAATGGGGCTGGTAGAGCTGCCGGCCCTGTTAACCCCCTACCGCCTCATTACGAGGTCTGCTCCCGGGACCCGCTAAGGATGCCTAGTAAAATCAGGCGTCCTTAGCAGGTCCTGCAAGCAGACCAGGATGCTAACAACAGGCCCGTCATTAACGGGCCCGTTTTTAGCATCATCACCATTCCCATTGAGCCCTATGGGGGTTGAAAAGGGAATGGGGATGTACTGGGTCCGGGTTCCTTGAATGGGGAAATACCAGGCCCGCCAAGGTCAGAATGGCACAGTATTTCCCCATTCATGGAACCCAGACCCGGTACCTGGAATGGGGGTAGCCATGCCGCAAAAAGCGGCATGGTTACCTCCATGGTCGTAATGAGGCCCATTGTCTTGGACTTTACATCACCGTCTCCCTTGCCAGTGTTTACTTTACTGTCCCACTGCCATGTTAATCAGGGAATGCTACATTGTGGCATTGGGAGTACTTCCAAGGTAATCCTGGGTTTCTAACCTCTCTGTGGTCTCTTTTTGGGAGTCCTCTAAGTGTCATACTGACTGTGGCTGGATCACAGTGTTCACAAAGTCCCATCACCATGATAATAGGTAAGTGTTACATGGTCCTTCACTGCATGGCACTAGGCGGGCAAGCAGTGAAGGTGTTGTGGGTCAGTAAGGTGTCACTGTGTGGGGTGTTCATATTGCATTGGCGCAAGGTGGTCAATCTGGCCTAATAGGTACAGGGACACATGTTTATGGGTGGCTGGTGAGTTCTTGTTTGCATTTGTTGCATGTCACTCAGGGGGGCGCATGTTGCTGTGAAATTGGGTGCATGGATGTGTTGCCTGCCCATACATTGTGTTGTATTTCTCTACAGAGGCATTATGCAGAGGAAGATAGTGGCTGCGATTGTAGGGGAAGTTGCTGCTGTATGTGTGTACAGGACACAACATCATGATTTGGTGGTTTTCAGGCCAAAAGAGGGGGATATCCATGGATTCCAGTGTCCGGCTGGTGCAGGCTCACACGGGATAAGGTGTGAGGTGAGATGTCCATATTGCTTGCAGTGCACTTGCAATTTCGGAATCTGCTTGACTGCTTTGATGTGACTGTGTAGTGTGAGCATAGTTGGTGTCAGGAAATGGGTTGGCCACTCAACCTGTTTATTGTGGTGGAAAATGCGTAGTGGGTCCAGGACACTCCACACATGTCATTTTTGATAACTTCCATTTTGTACTATGCCTTCTTACTTGTGGTACCATGTGTGTAGCTTGGTGTTTGGTCAATGGGTGCAGAACAGTTGTTGTTGTCCATGTGACAGTGGTCGGGGACTTTGTTGTTTGAGCTGTGCTGTCTGCTTTTGGGTGTACTGCATGGACGCTGTTGTTTCAAATTGCTTTGAATGTGTTTGTGATTTGTGCACCGCCATACAGATTAGGGGTGTATCTGCCACTTTTCCTCACTTACACATTGTCTCATACTCTGTGGAAATTTAAATATGGAGTTCAAATGCTCCCTATTCACAGTATGTATAAGACATGTGTAATCTTGCACCCCTGGTTTTACACTCACCGATACATGGATACGTTTCGGCCTGTAGTTCACATAGTCCCACAGGTGTACTATAGTATTGTGACTGGCTGATTGGAATAAGAAAACATGTAGCTTTTGATGGCCATGAATGACTGGGTGCTAAGAAATGAATGTTGCCAAGTTGATGCTTTTTTCTGCTCCAACATAATTTTACTTGCTTATGTATTTCGCACATTTGTGTTTTAGGCACTTACATTTTATATGCCTCCAAAATCATTTTACTCCTAACTTTTCAAAGTGGGATTGGAAAACTCCCTCTTACAAATGTTATCTCGGGCTCTGTTTGTGCATGTTGTTTTATGTCTAATGGACGCACACAATCTGGCTCTCCCAGAGACACTCTCAGGGTTTTGTCATGGCCGCGGAGCATGGGCCCTAAATCATCATTGAATGGCACCTGGGTTGTGGCCTCCATATGTGTGCTACACAGAGGCAGGTTTTTATGTGAAGTATTATTGCACCTGATGGGTGTGTTCAGCCACTCCATGTGCCCTTTGGCCAACCAAGGGCAAGAGTGGTGCCTGTGGGTGTAGACGGTGTGCCATCTTCATTTCTACTGGTATGCCATGCTGTGTGGCCATCTGGATTTCTACTGGTATGCCATGCCGTGTGGCAACATTGTGCAGTACACATGCAGCCACTATGATTTTACATACTACTGGTGGTGCATAGAACAACACCCCACCTGAGTGGTCAAGGGAGCATAACTGTGACTTCAGCACTCTGAATGTGCGCTCTACTATGCCCCTCGTGGCTACATGTGCTGTAGTGAATCTCACCTTAGCTGGTGTTGTGGGATTCTGGTTTGGTGTCATCATGAATGATGACAGCAGGTAGGCACTCTCCCCTGTAAATGTGTACATGGTTGTCATTGTCATTTATTTTCAGGGTCTGTTGTTCAGTGTGTCATGTGCATGCATGTGCATGACCGTTCATACTCATAGATAAGCCATGCGTTGCCATGTTTTCCAGCTGGCATGGCCTGCTGCATTGATGACTGGCAGAAGCTGTAGCTACCATGTGTGTGGCCGGAGAATTGGCATACACTTCCAAGATGATTCCGTTGGCATCACACACTGCCTGCACATTAATAGAGTGCCAGTGCTTTTGATTCTGGTAGATGTGCTCCATCAATCGGGGGGCGGGAGGGTGTAGGGCATCATGTGAGCAGTCAATTGCACTTAATACAACGGGAAAGTGTGCTACTGCAAAGAATTCCTGCATCACTGTCTGCCTTTCCGCCAATGTTCGGGGCATATATATGTGCCTGCACACACATGCACATGCTGTTATGCATGGCAGTACCTGTTGTAGACAGGACAATTGGGTGGTCTGCGATATCCCAACAACTATTGCGGTGGTTCGCTGGAAGGACCCAGTTGCTATGAAATGGAGTGCAGTCAGCACTTTTTCTAGGATGGTAAGGGTCGGGGAGCAGATGGTGGGTGATGTTAAGCCATCGCCCTACTCCCTGACAAGGTCTAGGATTACATGGGGGAGAGGGGCCTGTACCTAGCATCCGACATCACAAACAGTCTGGTCCATGTTGTGAAGATCTGGGCCCTGGGCATCCTCCTCCTGCCTGTCCGTGCAAGATAGTTCCTACTATTGCTGGGTTCATCGTGGCTGTAGACGTTAGTTTGGTGTGTATTGCATGCTTTATACACAGTTTATGCCTGCTATCCTGTGGTGGATGGATCACAGGGTTTGCTTGTACGTTTTCCTAGCAGAGGTTGCGCGTTGAGATAAATTTATTCATCTGGGTTTTCGTGGGAATGGGCGTACGGTTTCTTAGCCATGGACCGTCCCTCAACACGCCCACATGTTGCTCTGTTCTTCTTCATTTTGCATGTTCCACCCCCTATTGTGACCTCTGCGTAGGCCCGGCCTACGCTCTGTGAGGAGCCTTGCGCAAGACGATGGTCCGATTGCATTGATGTCCCTGGCCTGCGCGAAGTCCACGCAAGTCCCTGGAAAGTCCTGCACCGTCCATTCCATGAATCGACAAAAGGGTTTGGCGTGTGGTTTGGCGCTCAAAGTCCCTATTTGCCACGCAACAAATTCCATGAATCAGGGCCGGAGTGTCTTGAGTACAGGCATTGGAAAGATTCTTCCACAACAAACGTGCGAAACCTGCTCATTGCCAAAACCTGCTCATTGCAAGTAGCAGCGAGCATAAACTGCGTATTCACAAAGTGCACCTGCGTGCTCTAGGAGGAAGAGACTGCAAGTCCGAGTTTCTCGTTGTCCTCCCCCCTCCCCCGCAGACCTGACCTCCTGGCATATCTAAGTATCCACACAACATAGGCACTGCCCCACCCTATCAATCAGATGATGGCATATCTCTTAAAATGACAAGTCTACGTTTCCCCCACAACTTCAGGAGAGGAAATGAAATGTAAAACGTTAATGTAATCGCCAATTCTTTACCTTAGAGATTGCTTGTGTGTCTTAGAAAGAGAGGCCAGTTTTCCACTTTGCATGTCCTGCGACAGAGTAAATCATGGGTAGAGAACTGCAGGGGAAATGCATCCCAGGGCATTTC
Source organism: Ambystoma mexicanum (assembly GCF_040938575.1). NCBI lineage: Eukaryota > Metazoa > Chordata > Amphibia > Caudata > Ambystomatidae > Ambystoma > Ambystoma mexicanum. The sequence continues at coordinate 499,425,305 of NC_090932.1, forward strand.
ATTTTGTAAACAGGGTGAGTGCTGCTCTATGGTGCATTGTACACCACCCCTGCATGCATTGCCACCAAGGGCTTTGTGTGGGATGGGGCTAGCTAGGGTGAAGCCCTGGCAGTCTCCAAAAAGGTCTTTCAAACTAGAGCCCTGCCGCCCCCTTTCCCAAATAGCCCCAGATACACCAAGACCCTCAGCAGCCCATTTAGGCATAGAGATGCATGCTCAAAGGCTGCCTGCATGTGCCAGTGCTTCTGATTAGAACAAAGGAGAGGGAACAGCTGATGCCTCTCCTTTTTTTCCAAATCAGATGTACCGACAACTGCAGGGAGCCCTTTAGCATGCTGCATCTTGAATTAAATGACTGCCTGCTTGGGGTTGTCTCCTCGCTCTAGGAAACAAAAGGAAAGGCCAGGCTGGATGTCGCAGCTCTCCTTCTGTTTCTTATTGAGACAAACCAACTCTCAGCAAGAAAGCCCTTTCATACAAGGAGCCGCCTGGTCAAAGCGTTGCCTGCGGGGGTCAGCAGAACTATAGCTCGCAGGGTTACAGCTGATGAGCGGATGGTTATTCCTCAAAATCCCCAATGGAGTCACATGGGGCTCTAGAATGGGGAAGAACACCACCACTCCTAATTTGGCAGATTTTTCTTCAAAACAAGTGTTGGTAACAATATTCGAGTTTCGTGGTATTAAATACCAACATAACTGCAATGAGGGCCCATGTTTTACCTGCTTTACCTTGCCTTTGTATGCGAGGAGAGGAACCTGTGAAAAGGGAGGCATGGTGTTCTAAGGACTGCCTTTGCCACTTGGGCACATTCCGTCATCTTCCAGTTCCCATTTCAGCTAAAATTGCGAGCCCTTAGAAATGGGCTAAATGCAGGTATGGCAAGCTAAAAAAATAACTAGACATTATCCTTTACTTGACCTCGCCAGTGTGTGATTACCTCTGAAATCGTGCAGAACCAGATTTGATTGTTTCAAGAAAATTAATGATTTGTCCATGTGAACACTTGGAGGATAGATGGACATGGCTGAATCCTTGCAACGTGTCAACAGATTGGTACTTTTCCTGAGGAACATTTGTTCATAGATTGAGTTCTATTGCTAGATATTAATTCAAGGTTACGAAGATTAAGTATTGATTAATGCAGATGGATCATTACTGCAGCTATGTATTTGATTAATGTGAAGGACTACAATTTCTGTTCAAGCACAATCTGGGACGTTGATGAAACATTATTGATTTTTTTGTTTAGGACTACTTTATTGCTTGAGGTAAATTATTGATTTCATATTTCTGCCTGTTGTATTTTTGCTTGATTCGTAGAAATAAATCTCTGATTCCTAGAGATAACACATATTTGACTCGTAGAGCTAAACAAGTCATGTGTACCTATAGTTTGATTTTGATTTTAATTAAAACATTCTTCAGTCAATTAACCTTTGGTGCTTCAGAGAACATGTAGAACAAATGACCTAACACGTAGAAAGAAAACAACGAAAATCTCATGCCTAGCGGACATAGGGATATCCCTCAAATTTGGGAGTGGGCACGATTTCACATACTATCTATTTCCCAGTAAGAGTTTCAAAAACTTCTGGACAGGTCTGTGTGCCCATCAAAGACCTTAGGATGATGCAGAGCTATCGACAGAGGGAATTTGTGCTTCTGTTTCATCCACTTTTTTTGGGGAATGCTTTTGAGGGCCCTTTGCGAGCAGACTAACTCTCTGCATTGTCTTGATGAGAGGTAGACCACTCAAGTTCTGATGCTGTTATGCTGGTGTTCTGTATTCAGCCGAATGTTTCTCCGTCCGCATAATTCACAATTAATGCCCTTTGTTGTTGAACTTTCCAAAAAACTCCTGCCTTGAAATCTAGGGTAACCAGGACAGTACATTGATTGTGTAGGGCTCTGGGATGTTTTAGAATGGATTTGGTTACCTTTGGGATGATAACGTTTCTGATGTCTTCAATCAGCTCTAGAAACCTCTTGTTTTGCATCTACCCCGGTATGAGAACTCCCAGTGCCATATGGGAATGCTTTGTTTGTGTAAACACATGATGTTGAGGGATGCTTCACTGGTGTGACAGGCCTGTCTGGTTGATCTAGGTTCTGCTCGCCATTCCCCCTAAATTCACAGGTTGACTAACCCCATAGCATTCTCTCATTTTGTTGAACCATTCTCTGTAGGAGTGTCTTCATGTGGTAAACATCTTCTGGATCACTGGGTATGATGAAACTCGCAGAGGATCAAGGGCATGGGTGTTGTAGCCTACATGGTGAACAACTTATCCGCTGTAGCATTGTCCCGCCCACCCCTACTTCAAAAACGATACGTCTGCCGGCGAGGGATGAGCCCGCGGGTGATCCAGGGCATGGGTGCTGTAGCCCTCCGGGTGAAGAATTGTGAACAGCATAGCCGCCGTAGAATTGCCCCACCCACCCCTACTTAAAAAATGACACGTCTTCACATTCGGGCTGAAGCCTGCGGAGGATCAAAGATGTAGGTGTTGTAGCCTGCAGGATGTTTGAACTTGCTGGGGGAGAGCCGTGGCAAATTGGAACAACTGACTTTCCTGTTGCGACACAAAATCAACTCAACAGAAGGTATTCTTTTCACTCTGCACTTTGGATTGTACGTACTTGTGAACGACTTTCAACTGTGGAGAACTGAGGATTGGGCGATAAAGCGCTGTGTTCATGTGCTTGTGTGTTTTTGGTGTTCTTGTTTCCGAATGAGCGGAGAGGGCTGGTTATCCTCTTACTATCCCGGCAGCTGTTCTTCTATGGTTGTATGCTTATAAAACATAACAAACGCATCCTTGAAATATTAAGAGCTAAGAGTTAACAGCCAAGGAACTAATTAAGCGGAACGACCAGAGTGGCAAAGGGGAGGGCCACAGACTAAGCATGCCCCTCAAGCTGTCGGACGTTCCTTCCCTACCTGCTAATTAACATCAGCGCGTGTGAGCCTGAGAGTGGAGAGGAACATTGATTGAGTGCAAGAAACCTCTGGGCCCCTTTATTTTTCACCCTTAGAGAGTGGAACTAGATTCTAGTTACTAGATTGACCGTCTTGTCTGTTTTTCTTTAGGACTCTGAGCATTTCATATGTTTGTCTCTTAGAGCTGAAGAAACATTGGTTGAATCTAATATTTCAGTTGTCCCAAAGTGAGAAGGTCATTCATTGAATGTAGTAATAACAGAGTGGGCATCTTAATATTTTAATATTTCAGAGTCTTTAGTGGTATTATTTTTTTCTGATAATATTGTGACCTTGCATTTCCCTTTTGGGCTTTTTAAAATAGATTGGAGGTACTGGCCAACTGGCAGAAAACGAGTGGTAATAATTTCTAATTGTCTTTCTAAGTGAAATCGTTTTGCACTTTAAGGGTGCATTTGGCTGCCTACAAAATGACAAAAAGGAAAGCTGCTTAGTCTATCTCACCTAAAGTGCGGAGCAAGAGGGTTTTTAAACTGTTTGAAACCATTAGAGATGTTGACACTATTATAACTAAAGCTAAACACTTATTGCATGATCTTGAAAGTCCAGATGTTAATAGAAAAGCAGCCTTAGACTGCCAACAAGCGGCAGCAGCATCAAACTGCATATCAGTAATAGAAGATATTGAAAATCTTCAGAGAGTGTAGGTCTGGTTTTTAACTCAACATTGGCACCCAACCTTTTTAGGCACCATGAGAAGCAACAAGATCCAATGTACAATTATGAGATGGGAAAATCCGACAGACAGAAGGGGGTGTGTAATTTTGCCCTACCCACTACAACTAGTAGAGACAAATGGGCACAGATTTTCGAACTACATCAAAATGCCATGGACCAAATATTACTAGATTGTCCAGCCAGAGAACCGAACACCCACGATACCCAAAGATCGCATCAGATCAAACAATTGTATCAAAAAATGGGAAGAATAAAGGAGACCACTGAAGATTGTGAGGCTAGAACGCAAATTATGGTCCCAAATTCCAACAGGTACCAGGTCCTGGGGGACAAGCAACCATTGGGTGGTTATACCGGGCAACATAAGGAGACAAGTGAACCTGAACAGACGCCCATAAGACAACAAAGAGTAATACAAGGATAAGCTCAAAACAAGATAATCAGCAGGGGCACTCAGACTGACATCTTAGCCGAGTTTAGAGAAGACCAGATGGGATTAGGCAGAGACACATTGGGGTCACTCCGGGGAGTTCGCCAAACCCTGACAACTACGTGTGGGCTATTGGAAAAGGTAGTGAGGGGAATGTTTCACCTTTTTGGAACTGAACTAGCATGTATCAAGGACATGTTGTTGAGGGTCCTTGTAACTAATGGTGCTGAACCTCGTAACTGTCAAAACAACAAACCAAATAGTAATTCCATGACCCAGGCAGAACTAAAAGACGATGCACCTCTCGTAAAGTCAAACTGTCATCCACAGTCTCTGGAACGTAACCATGTGTCCAACCCAATAAAAGTTAGGAACTCAAGGGACCAAATAAGCTCACACTTTCCTATGAGTAAAAATTGGAATGTCCATAATGTGAACCTACTAAAAACTATCCAGTATGAGATAAGTTCCTCCAATTCGATCCCTCCAGGGCATAGAACAGGGGGTACCAGAGGACCAGTGAATGACTATTAAATGGGCAATCATAACCAGCGAAGTGTTCACCGCTCCTTTGGGGCATGGCAGAATAATCCTTCTGTAACACTCTATAACGTATCAAGATTTCAAAGAGGGTATTACGAAACCAAAGAGTCACTGATCAACAAGTGTACTACTTTAGGCATACAAGAGTGCGTACATCTATTGTTAGGAGCAACATAATAAAATGTGTGAGACAGAGAATACCCAACAGTAGTGATGACATGGTTGTTGTTCTAAATTGTGATCACTTGATGGAGGGATCTATTGAGTTTCGGTCATACCTGTCTCCCCGGGTCTAGAACAACAATCAGGCCAACTAAAAATAAGCAAACCCTGGACATTGCCAAAGCAGAACACAGACATTGAGTCACACCCAGGGAGACCAACATCATTATATCAGAGATAGGTGAAGAACAGGCAAGTATCATCCTGGATGAAGAAGATTGACAATTCTCTGCTCCCGCTCTGGAGCCAAGGGCTACCAGGGGAGCCATTAGATTAATTTCTTGGAACATCGCTGGCTTAATAAACACCTGGTAGATCCAAAGCAGTTCAGCTTCATTTGGGGATATGCTGTTGCGTGTTTTCAAAAAACATATGAACTAGGCCAGATTGACTTCCAAGGGTATGAGGTGATTCAAGATCCTGCAGTTTAAGTCCAGAAAGGAAGACCTTCAGGTGCCCTGGCAATATGGATCAGCACAGGGCTCAATTGGCAAATATCAAACATCGAATCGGGATTCCCAGGCATATTGTATTTGCCACTTGATCCACCTGGTGCCCAATCTGTCCTTTTTCTTAAGGTATATAAACGAGGGGCAAAAAAGCAAAAAAAGTCTGCAAAATGATTGGCAGAGACCTGTGGAAAACAAGGACGCTTATCAAGATCTGGGTTACCCGATAATCCTTGCTGGTGATTAAAATTTGCAATTTGAGCCTCTACCTGATATGGAGGTGATCTTGGATGACCATGATGAGGTATGGGACATCCTCCCATTGAATTCTACTGTACCAAAGAGGATGCACCCGCAAGCACTCGATTGTGCTGGTTTGCTCTTTGGCATGGACTTAAGGGATTGCAATGGGCAATTTGCGAAAGATCAACCAGCAAAATCCACTTATCAGCGGAACAACTGTACCTCATATATTGACAAAGCTTCCTATCAACAAAGATATAGATTTATGAAAAGGATTTTGAGGTATTGATAAAATTGGGTAGTGACCACAGTCCATTGTCCCTAGTGTTAATGTCTATGGATATGGAAGAGAGGGGTCACCACTGCAACCCCAGCATTTCAGTCCAGATCCAAGGACAATCAAGGCAAATCATGAAATGGGTTGATCTTGCTCTAGTGTCCATGAGTCATTTTTGACAGATCTTGAGCAGTTCATGACCATGGAACTTTGTGACGCAGAAGTCCTTCCAGTATATGATAACCTTTTTCAGGGCATACAACCCTTCATCACTAAGTCTAGCAAGTGTGTCATAAATGCAATGGGTATGTTGAGGAATGCAAAATATCAAAACTTGACATTCTAAACTGCCTGAAGGGAGGATGAGTGTTGATAGGGTTGAGCTGAGACGTCTTAGAGCACAGTATAAACTCTTAAGGTGAAAATAGACAACCTAGTATGGCTAGAAAGGGAAAGAATTGTGGAAGCTTCACAATACGGGAATATTAGTTTATTCTGGAAAATTGTCAGTGGGAATAGAGAAGGAGGTGGTAATTACCTGGCCTGTTACCATCAGCCCGAGTATTGGAGGAATCAAATCCAGAGTCTTTATGGAGAGGTAGAGCTAGCTGATATTCGGGGAAACCCACTATTGAAGGTACAGTGTGGGAATCAGATTAGTGGGAAAAAACAAGGGCCCTGTCCAAACTGAGTTATTTGAAGTTGCAAATGCCATCCATCCCCAATGAGGGGGCAAAGCTCCCGGACTAGACTTTAACCCTGTCGACCTAATTAAAGACAATCTCGTCGTATGGACGCTGGTACTGTGGAAACTGTTCAACGTGATCTTCAGGATCAAAAAGGTGCCTCACTCCTGGCAAAGTACCATCATTATTCCCATCTATAAAAAAGGAGGGAGAGAGGATCCTGGGAAGTTTAGACCAGTGGAATGTATTTTCATTTTTAGTGCTGTTAGTCCCACACGTGAGATAGCCATTTGCAATGTCAATTAATCTCCTGAGTTAATTGACATTGCAAATGGCTATCTCACGTGTGTTACTAACAGCACTAAAAATGAAAATATATCCTAGCAATTATACACTCAGTTATCTGAGCGCCCACAGTGTGTGGTGTTCATTTATCCACCTCGGAAGGATGAAAGGCTGAGTTTGGCCTGCCGGGATTCGAACCTGCGTTAGCAGGCTCTGCATGGATGTCAAAGCGAGCGCTCTACTCGCTGTGCCACTTGACCGGCTTGTATAGGTAATGTATGTGATTTTGGAAACCTGTTTCCTTGTGTATGTTGTTGTTTTGATGCATATCATTTGCCATCATTAGGCAACACATTATTCTTTGAATCTTCTTAATTGCGTTTGTCCCTTTTGAATAAAATTCATTGAAAATAACACTGACCTTACGGATCCATCGATTAATATATAGTGGGCCCATACTGAACACAAAAAACCTGTCCCCCTTCTTGTGCTTATAGGTGAACATGATTATTTGGGTGTAAGTCTCAATGAACCCATTGGACATCCCAGTTGATTTAATCTAGCTCCACATTAGAAAAATATGGAGGGGCTATTTGGAGTTTTTTTCTTGGCCACTGCTAGGTGGCCATTTCACCAGCCCTCACTAGCTATGCTGCCCAGACAAAATCTGCAGTGCTGTATGGCGCAGAGACTTGGGGATACGCAGCCAGTAGCAAACTGGGGTTGGCTGAAAGATGCTTCCTCAAACGCTTGCTTGGTATGCCCTCTCCATGGCCGGGTTACCTAGTTTACCAAGAGCAGGGTCTTAGACCAATTAATGGTGATGTTGCCCTTAGGCCGGTCCTTTAGTGGTTCAGAGTGTGGACTACTCTTGAAGTCAAAATATATTGTGAGGCAGTCATACATATTTTAGAATCTGAGGGTGGTAGATCTTTTCCCTGGTTCATCCATTTCAAGAACTGTTTGATGAAATTGAACTTAGGTGACCACTGGCACAACCATTTGGGTATCATGAAAGGTCCTGCAGAAATGGTAACAAGAGCTTCACACGAGGCAATCGAAGTGGAACTAGTCATTGTATGCAGTGGGTTGGCAATGGGAGATCTAGACTTGACCAGCAAACACTCTGTGGGTTTTGAATAATATTTAGATGTGGTAAACCCTCCCCTTGCACGCATCCTGTACATTAAATTTAGACTAGGTCAATTGAATCTGGCATATCCCACAAGCAAGTGATACACAACTGGAACCAAATCATGCCCTGTGTGTGGCTCAGCCAGAGAGTCTCTAAGCCACTTTCTCTTCTTCTACCAGGGATATTGTGTGGCTAGAAGTAAGTATTTTAAGGCAATTTGTAATGTACATGGCATATGACGCATAAGCAAAGCACTGTTGCTATTTAGCCATTATAATGACATGAATATTACATATTTTGTGGTCAACTCCATTCTTCAGGCATGGTGTATAAGATCTAGAATGCTGATGGCCAGGAAGAAGGGAATTCCTTCTTTTTGCTACCATAATATTGCATCTAGTACATGAAAGGAAACCATGTAGAATCTTTCTTTGGTTTGGCACTAACTTCTTTCATCGCCTGCAATTTCATCTCCTGCCATTTCAACATGAACATTCTAACAAAAACGTTCATCGTTTTTTTTTCTTTTCTTTCTTTTGGGGCGGTTACCCCGTCCCAACCCCACCTCCCCCCACCTATTTTTAGCTATTCCCTACCACCCCAACTCCTTTTCTACCCTTTCCCACCCCCCTAAAAAATTTGATGAGCTTTTTCGTTCACGTTGAAATGGGAGGGGATGAAATTCTGCCTGCAAATCCCTGTTTAACAGATGGGTATTTGCGGGCAGAATGGCGCACAAATCCCTGTTTTTCGGCGCAAATAATTCCATGAATCAGCCCCTATGTCTTTTCTTTCTTTTGCTTTTACCAATGCTGTTAACATGTCTATGAAAAGCACTTTCTCTTTTTACTAAGGATGTTAACATATCCATGAATGTATTGCTCTTTTGCGCATTTTGCTGGGACTAGTTAAGAAACCAGTTGAATTATACCATCCTCCGTATTGCTATTTTGCCCAGTTTTATGAACCCACTCATGTAATTTCCTTTGTTTAAATGAAGTTATTTGGATTCATATTCAGGGCAGATTAGAACATCATAAAGCATGTGTGTCTTGGTTCAATGGGAAGGACAAGGTTATTATTTTTGTTTAAATATTTTTGGTTTTTACATTTTATCTGTCACGTTCTACATCACTCTTATGTGTATCACTGTTCTAATTATAAATGCTGATGATTTTTATGTGTATCTGGCAAATGATGAAAAGTCGAATACAAGCCAAATAATGATGATGAGGATGATTGTGAAACTTTTCCATTCTTCAACTGCAACCCCCTTAGCCCGTGCTCACTTTTTCACCATAGTCTGTGGTGCTCATTTGTTTCTTTTTCAGGAATCCTGGACTTCTTGAAGCAACACAACACTAGTGAAGTGGCTGTGACTAGTTCTTCATTGGGCCAGAAGAGACTATCTTGACCTGCCTTTGGCTCATCCTGCTGTAGATAGTTGAGCCGATGGAAGCTCTCTCACTGGATGTTCCTTATTAAGGGAGATAGGGGATCAAGTTGTGGAGCTCTACTTGCTCTGGTAATATGTACCGCTCTAAAATCTCTTACTGTTTCCTTTAGGTTAGTCCTCATATTTTACTGTTGGATACTGAGAGCAGCTTAGTCAATATTGTCATAATTAAAACATATTGCACGTAGGTGACTCTGGTAAAGCTTGGGGAGGTTTGGGCAACGACATTAGGGTGATGAATGCATTATGGGAAATGCCCAGTGTCTTCATTTTAAACGAAAGGACAAATAAGAGGGAATAAGAGCGGGTGCCAGTGTTGAACTCTCAATTTAAGGATGTTGAATATGCAATTCCCGGGTGAAACCCCTGCACTTAATTAAACTTTAGAGACCCAGTCTTAGTGCCTGCCTTTTTGGCGACCTGGAGACTGAATTAAAGGCCAGAGTGCACTGAGGGTGTTTAAGGAGTTTGTCGGGCCCATACTGTTTGGTGAAGCCCGAGGGTGGGGTCTATAAAGCTTATAAAACCTGCATCTTTCATGTGAAAGAAATAAAATCGAAATGGCATATATGGTGGATGCAAGTAATAATTGCATATGCCTCTGCGACAGGTGCGTAAGCAGCCTCTTCTTGCTGGGCTTAGTTACAACCCCACTTTTGGTATTTACATTAACATGGGTAGGCGGGCCTGGTTAATAAATTCAAATCCACCTGCTCAGTTGTGAGGAGTTAGCTCTGGGCGCTTATATGAACTTGGCTGTTGATAGTCCTTACATCTGACTAGTTTGTATGCGAACATTGGTGCCAGTTATGCCCTAGGCTGTAGATAGCCTTTAAATGTAGTATTCGGACCACTTAACAGGCTCTACCGGTTTCTAGTACCTGCAGTTTGTCCAATGAGAATGCTTAATCAGCATTCCAATGGTTATTGTACATATTATTCAATTCATCTCCGTTAAGCACACTGATTGGATATTTTTTTGAATCTCTAGCTGATCAAAAGGTGTTATTCCTTTGTGAAAGTCACAGTTTTGCACTGTGTCTACATTTAGGGTGTATGGCTATATTCAGCCTTACTTATGTGGATTTGGAAATGAAAGGGAGTCTAGGAAAGTGGTTTAGTGAAGGAAAATGCTGCTAAAAGTAGTTTGTTTACTGGTAAACACGTGGGGGGGAGAGTGAAGGAGACAGTAACTGAATCAGACGTGGTTGGGGAGAAACATATAACTGAGGTATTTAGGCCTCTCCATAGCTGCCCACAATCTCGGGTCTGTGATAGTATGAGTATTCAAAGGAAAGGTGATATATATTGTAGACTCTTTCTCAATATGAAGACTAATTTCATGCATTTAGAAGATAGCAGCAATGTGTGATACGTAGATTAAAATAAATCGGCGTTTGAAGAGGCATGCCAAGTGGCAGGATGTTGGACAAGTTAAACAGAGGTTTAACGATCATGCATTTTACAGAATAGCAATCAGTATTAATTATTGGGTTGGGATGCAGGATGGTTTTGAGCAAGTAACTATGTTGGACCTGGTTTTATCAGGAGGATAGCCATGGCCAATGCGTTTGTCTTAGAAGCAGGACAATCCAGAGCAACACAGGTTCAAATCACGGTTCTGTGCTTAGAGACTGGTCTCTGGTATTAAGAGTGTTATAAACATGCAATTAGTTAATTCACACCCCCCAGCCAGGCGTTCTCCTCAGGCCTAACACAGCCACACTCGTTCTGGGTAAAACCGACCAGAGCAAACACATACTCCTGACCTCTCAACCACCACACGTACAACTAAGAAGCAGCTACCACTCGATTTCCGCACCAGCTGCACACATACCTAGTGCGCACACGCACTTTTGGACTCCCTCTACTCTCTATACTGACCTGAACTTCGGTTCCCAAGGGCGTTCAACCTACCAGCGCCTTCAGACCATACCAATGGTATATAAGGCGCTATATAAATGCAAAATAACAATAACAATAACAATTTGACAGGGAAGGGCTAGATGTGATCCAGAGGATTAGCAGATCATGTATCAATAGTAAACTGTATTCTAGTATTAGGAAGGGACCAGCATGAAGTAATAATTCAGAGACCTTGGTTACCTTATGTTTCATTTATGCACTTTTTATAGATGTTTGGATACCTGGATCACATTTCCGAACGTCTTTACAATATGGCCCTTAAACACGTACTGAATGGTGGTCAGTATTCCTGTTCTGTCTGGAAGGGGAGATCACTAAGGGAGTTGAAATCCCTGAATCATGGCAGAGAACTATATTCCTACTCGTACCAATCTCTAAAAAAAAGGATGGCTAAAATACAGGGAATTATAGAACAATCTTTTATTTTTATTTTTATTATAATACAGCCATAAAAAATGCTTTTTATAATACAAACACACATATACAATTTACATCTGAATCTGATAAAACACGCAATATAAAAATCTACTTCTACATTTGCCACCACCCCCAGGCCAATGTATACACACACGTCCCCAAAGGTCCAGCATTTAAACAATTAAATAGTCTGCCTACATGGATCTTCTGGTGCTAAGTCACCTTCGCATGTGGGACCTTTTAACCACGGGTGGCATGGCAGTGATGAGACATTCACTCTCTAGACCCAAACTCATTCAATCATCCCCTGGTTTCCCTAACCCAATTAAGGACCTCTAAAATTCCTCTCATATTTATCCAAAATTTGATAAGATGATAGATCAGAGGAATATGATCATCCTTTTTGTTTTCCTCCCAGATGTCGAAACGTTTCAGATCAACCCCTTTGGTAATATTGACCACCCTCATAACATCTCTGCTGTTATTACCGAATTTTGGGCAGGGAAGTAAGAGATGTTTAGCAGATTCTATCTCACCCCAACTGCAAAGTCTACATGTACGTTCAAACTTATAGTGTCACTTCTTGCACCTAACACATCAAGACTGCAGACCATGTTAAATTTGACTCACATATATTCCATTCACAAGTAAGAATTTGGAAACTCTTGCAAGTACCGTGCCATGCCTATATTGACAGAACCTCCTATCAGATAATCATGACTAGATGATTTAGAAGCAAAATTAGTCGAATTCTGCAGCCTATTTTATTTTATTTTATTTAATATTTATATTGCGCCGGTAGCTCGCGAGCCTCGGGGCGCAGAGACAAGAACACGAAAGACAGACAAATGGTGATAGGACGGATAGGACGGGACGATCACATAAGATTACTCTGACTGGGAGTAGAATGGGTGGCGGTTTATTTGAAGAGGTGGGTTTTTACCATTTTGCGAAAGCGGGTATAGTTGATTTCCATTCTTAGATTGTCCGGAAGGTTGTTCCAGAGACTGGCAGCAAGAGTCGGAAAGGCTCTGCCTAGGCCGCTTTTGAGTTTTTGTGGGGCCGTTGCAATTTTGCTGAGTTGGGACGATCTCAGTGTTCTATTTGGAACGTATGGTTTGATCCTCATTTTTAAGTATGTTAGTGCCTTTCCGTGGATGCATCTGTGAACGATGGTTAAGGTCTTAAAGTGCACCCTATCTGTTGGATTGCCAGCTTCTAGAAGCCACAAGTTCTGAATGGAGAGCTCTTCCGCGTTAGCTATTTTCCAGCTATATCTTACTCTCTTATCCTGTAAATGGGCTTCTATCGAGTTAGCACACAGTTCACATCTCAGAAATGAGATAAGTGCAATACTGACTTCAGGTATCCAGCCTCAATCTTCCCCAGTTGTTTGATTCTTTATTAGTCACATTTCTGCCCCATATAAAAGTTTGGAGATAGCTCTTGCGTGAAATACTTTGACTACAGACTTAATAGAATACCCACCATATGGTTTAGCAAACAACTTAATGCCCCCTATTTGATATCTAGCTGCTACTCCCAGTTGTTCTAATTGTGTTTACCCGGTTAGATTATGACCTATAGTGACCCCAGGGTACTTGTAACTGTCAACACAGTCCACTACTGTGCTGTTAAGGGTCCATTTAAATCTCCTATTTTTTGCCTGGGTTTTCTGTACACCATAACCTTAGTATACTGTGTATTTATTTTAAGTAAAGTCGTACATTCAGCTAATGTATTGAGGAGTGCCTGCAACCCTCTATGGGTATTGTCCATCAATAAACGAATGTCTGCAAAACCCAGCCAGGGATCTTTTCACCCCCCACATAATGATGGGGGAAAACCAGATGGCTTGTAAATATTCTGATAGGTCTGCCAAATAAAGTTTCAATAACAGGGGAGCTAAAATGCACCCTTGGTTTAGGTCCATGTAAGTGAGAATAGCACCAGTCAAAGTCCCTGCATGATCTACCCTAACCTTGACAGATGTTTCTTGGTGAAGTTACATGATCATGTTCAGAAGTCCATTTGGCAGACCCCAGCTGTGGAGTTTCTTCAAGATGATGTTCCTATCCAGTCGATCGCAGCACTAAGCCTATGTAAGCAACATCAATGTTTTGCTCAAAGATGTACCAAGATCTCTCTACTATTGTTGTTAAGGAGAGTATATTATCTAGCATTCAAAACGACTTCCAAAACTCTGTTTGTTTAAAAGGAAGAATTCACCTCTGATCTGCCCAACTTGACAGTTCCGCCAAGATCAATCGTGCATGCAGTTTTGCTGAGCCATCAAGCATCATGAGTGTACAATAGATTTTTGAATCAGTGCATCATCCCGCTTGAAGACTGGCACAAGAATGGTGTTCTGCCAAGAAACGGATATCCTGTTAGGTTGCCCAATATACTTAAAAATTGAGATTAGTATCCTGCCCCAGATGACAGGATTCAACTTTATTATGGTGTTACATTGCCCATCCTGGCCAGGGGTGCAACAGCTTTTACTAACTCAAATTAAGGCTACCAATATTTCCTCTCAAAAATCACATGCCCACGGTATGGTCTGATCACACTGAAGGGCTTCTGCAGATGAGCATTTACCCAACGTGCCTTTGAGGTATTACACTCAGCAATCACTAGAAGTTCCTACTACTGTTTGATTTTGTGTGTTTGGGCCATTCACCATTTGCCCAAATCCGTTTGAGTCCTTCGCAGGTACTAATAAAATCCTGTCATCTTTCAGTTTTCTGAATTTGCCTATGTTTGTATAGGCAACCACTATAGCAGGCTTTCACACATTTAATGTAGATGATTATCTCCTTAGGAGAGGGATTACTCTTTGCAACCTGCCTAAGCTCATTTCTAAACCTTTGTTAACTCTCTCATACTCTCTGATCATACTTATCATACTTATGGAGATGCCTTCGAAGGCTTTTAACTGCATAACTTCTGTGGGAAGCAACATGCTACTATTTGTTATCAAAAAAATATAGTGCACTGCTCGGATTCAGGCGATTAAATATGTAAAACCTATTATCTCCCTGTGCAGATCGGCAGGCTTGCTGCCTTCCCCTCTATCCATCTAGGGCAGGAAACACTGGGGCTCTCTCCACATTATAGTTGTTGGCCGATTGTCAGCTATATTGGTCTTAATTTCGACTTGAGGATCTCCAGTTGCCATACCATCAGTAGTCAAGCAAGTTAGGTTTAGAGGGCAGTGATAGCTTTCTTCTCTTATTTCAATCGTGAGTTCTACTACGAGGTAGACAAAGTGGGTTAGGATAAACTGTCATCCTGAGTGGAACAGTGAATGAAGCTGACTCTGGTGTATGCACCTGGATTATCACCCTTCATCCTACCATTCACCATGGTGAATTGGTGACTGTTCTTGAAATTCAACCATTGTCGACCTTTTATGTTACACTTTGTCTGCTTCAAAGTAGTCGGTCTAATGCCCGAGTTAGACTCCATCTTGTTCGACTCATGGAAATCTTTGCATTAAAGTCCTGCATCACTAAGATTGTAACGCCCAGGGTGATGACCTCGAGATTACTTACTAACAATATGGCATGCATTAAATTTTCTGTGTGACCCTTGCCTGGGGGTCATAGACCTTAATAATTAACAACTTCTTTTTGGCACCCAAATGATTTCCACTGATGAGTCCCACCAGTATATTATTACTATTGACCTTATTTTCTTCCAATCTAGGGAATGTATAACACCAATAGAAGTCCACCCCTTAATTCCCGGAGGGTACTGTGAATAGATGGTATTCCTACCATCAACCAGAATAGGCTCAGTAGCCTACGTTTCTTGGAAAGCAACCACTGCACATTTTTCCAACAATTCTGCCACTCCTTCCTCCTTCCCATAATGTGAATGCCTCTTGTATTCCAGCATAAGGTCGATACATGATTGATGGTTAGGGTCTGCATAGATTTTTGTGGATTGGAGGGTCCTGACTAACCATGACCAATCCTTAATGGTGGTGCTTGTTTGATTAGGTTCCTCTGTAGATTTTTGTAAGAAGTTATGCCGTATACCTTCTCGAGTGATCGCGATCATCAACTTTTCCTTGTGAGAATTCAGCGGATTCCTTACGCTGTTCCCTACCTCAAAGCTACTAGTGTAATCATCCCTTCTAGTGGCTGCTAACGTGGCCCTGTTAACCTAATAGCCCAACCCAATAAAGCTGTGCTGATGTTTTATAACCAAAGAGGCCACTAATTCAGATTGGAAGTCATTCAATGCGGTTGTTTGAGCAACATCCTTAAGCTGATCAACGATTTGTTCTCAGAAACGTGAGACGAAGAGGAAGGATAAAATTGCACGTCTATTAAGGGCGCAATGCAAAGGGGGTATAGAAAAGGCTGTCCATTTTAACAACCCTGCCCAAGACATGTTCTCCCTCCCTTATTCTTTGGCAAGGGTTATCAGATTGCTGGCCTTCCTGGCCACCACATTCTCGCAGTAACCCTCTTCTTCTGCTATACCTGACTTCTTGTTCAGCGGGCAAGTTTAAATTAATTATATCTTAATATACAAATTCTACCCTGTCCCACGTGCATTAGTTCTTTGATAACCATTCTGTGCTGGCCCATCTGCCTCAACAAATAAATTCATTATCCCATCTGAATGAATTGTGTCTTCGCTAGGTTTAGGGGCTTCATAATATTGTCTTTCCGCATTCTATTCCCATTTACCGGGACATTCCTGATATCTGGTTGCAAGGCTCAATCGGATATATCACCGGTCGTCATCCTGCCTCCACTGTACAAATGCTTATGCAGGGAGGAGGTTAAGTCGCTTTTTTCTTTTTGTTATGCTTGCTGGGAAGTGAAGGTGGTCCAACACGTCTGAAATTACCGCTGGTATTTTTGCCAAGATCCACTTGAGAGCTACTACGTGTTCGGATTACTTCCCCACAGGGTGCCCATGGGTTTCACTTGCCCTATTAACTCTATTCCGCCTGCACTTTTTCAGTTTCATTTGTTTGTTACAGTTATCCAGCAATTTGCTTGAGTGACTGGATTGGTTACTTCCTGTATGGAATTTTTCACCAGCAGAATCGAAGGAGCGTTTCCCTGAATGTTCACTATTTGTACATCGTTTCTCAACCTTGAACTTGCTTCAACAGATGGTACGGTTATATGTGACTTTACCGACCACAATTACAGAGTGGTCAGTTTCATTGCGGAAAAAATACTGAAAAACGAAGACATTTTTTTTTTTACCCTTATAACGCCACCTCAACCCCATCCTGACCCATTTTAACCGCTTTATCCCGCTACCCTTTATTTATTTAATTAATGTTTGCAGTGCTTTTTGATAGTATGGTTCACTCTGTAATGTTTTAGATATATTGACTGGAAACCGGTGGTTCCCATTCTTCATCCTCCGTTCCGATGGCATCTGATATATTATAGGCCACGTTAGAAGTTGGAGTTTTTATTTCCAGGTGCCAAGAGATAGGCTGCAACATTTTAGTGTGCTCCTTTAAGATCTTATGTGAGGATTCAATGTGCCTTACTAAAGAAGTAAGCAGAAAATCACGCGCCTGCAGCTTGAGCATAGATGATAGTGAATTGTGGACCGCTGCACGTTGACCTTTAGTGTATCCTTCACCACTATCCCTATCTGATAGGCTTGGTGGCAGAGGTCCTTAAGTACCCATATGTGCATTGGTGGCGTTCATCGCTGATGCCAAGTAGTCTCGCACTTCCGGTGTATCTCTGTGTGGTGATGTTCCACTTCTTTCCTCAAGTAGCGTAGAGTTCATCGGTTGGTGTTCTGGGATTATTACAGTCTTCAATCTATAATGGCAGCCGCTTCATTGTGGATCAATATGTTAGGTTGCTGCACTATTGTAGAGACTGCTGAAATGTCCCAAAGGCTCGAGCTCAGCACAGGCACTGAGTTACAGCAAGTTAATGCGTTATCCACAACTTCAATAGCTGGAGTCAACTGTAAACAGCAAGAGTCCTCAAAGTCTTTGTTAAGTGCCAGAATGATAGAGTTTGTAAATTGAGTGCCTTATCAGGCCATAGAAGCACTTGACTGTTCTCCAGTACTTGAGCATGGGGTGCGCTGCGTGGTGTTAAGGAAACACATAGTACTTTTCTGAGACAGCAGTTTCCCTTTAGCTAGCTCTGCATAAAGGTGCTCGATTGAATGTTGGGAACTTCTTTAAGTTCCTTAACTGTAGGAGTCAGAATTACCCAGTGAAGGTGTCCATCGTCAGCCATTGCGCTCTTTTCCATGTCTTCTGTTCTTCCTGCTTGCATAATAGGAATAATACAAATGAAAAGCGTTTGGCATATTTCTTTTAACAGACGGTCTACTTCACTAGTGCAAACATAATAATATAGATAGAGAGAACACGTGTTTGCTCCATTCGCGATTAAACAAGCAGCAACATGGGTTCTACATTCATGCACTCTATTTGTTTGGACAAGGGTGCAGTTTAGACCTGCCCCAAGATGTTCATGTGGGTGGACAACCCAGAGCAAAGCCATACTGGAGAATTTACACCCAACACATTCTTATATGCTGGCAAAAAAGTTCTATAGATTGACATTTATTATCTACGTTCAACACTGACCAAGTCCACATTGATCCAGTTCCGCCCATATACGGTTTGGCAAGTGCACTGGGGCTGGCTCACCCACAAATTCCTCATGAAATTCTGCCATCAAGCCATCCTGTGGTACACTGCTGGAAACGTCTCCATAGCTTTTTTTTTTTTTTTTTTTTTAACCTGTCGAATGGGTTTGTCTAAGACCACTTTACATTTGGTGCTGGCCTTGGCCAGTCAAGACCCATCAATGTAAACCATAAGCTTCTCTGCTGCTTGAATGGTCAAACTAGTCTACCTTATTCAGGGGTGAACATGGCCATTTGCAAGCTACTAACCAGCCCTAAAAAGTCACTTGCCATCTCAATTATACAAATGCAAACAGCACACACTGCCTTACTCTCCAAACATCAGTTATAATTAGCCAATGGCTGGTGGTGAGTGCACATGTTGGTCCCTGCCTTATCTATGCTCCACACAACCCACATGGACACCAAAGGCCTCTTGGCACTGTAAACTTTACCCTGAACAAAAACTTCAAAGAAAAAATCTGTGCAGCACACAAAAGAGTTCTTTCTACCAGGGAAACATTTTCAGTGGATCTTGGATGCATTCTGATTAGTGATCATCACAGCCTTCACATATAGATTGTTCCATTGTAACAACTAGCGCCACCTATAAGCTGAAACTATTGCATTAGAGTACAGATAGGGAGAAATGGCATATGAGAAGAGACACAAACCTTGTATGTTTTGTTTGGTTATTTGCCCACACATTGACTATCTATGGCCATGTTAATCCTTATGGCCTTTCCCACCCAGTTCCTGACCCTCCCCGCCCAAAACACGTTCTCACAGGAACTCTGTGAGCTCACTATAAACAAGCCTTCCCATCAAACTTTGCACACGTGGTGCCTGCCAGGGACTTAAAAAAGCAGTCTCTGAGAGTTAATTACTTAATTGGAGCTGTAAGCATGCAACAACTATAATAAAATGTCTTAAACAGCTCTGCCTTCAGCCACTCACTTTATAAGCACTATGGGTGTCCTTCACTGAAGTCCTGTTAAAAACAGCCATTGACAAAGCCAACCGTTTTGGCTTATGTATAAGTATTAGGCTTTTGAAAGGGACTGCTATTGGATGCCCAAGTACTTGCACCATGTTGCACCTGCTACCATTAATGGCCAGTTAATACCACTACGACAGTGCCTGACAAGTGCCAGTCCCATGCCTACACAAAAGCCCAAACTGTTTGCATTGCCAATGTGTGTTCCTTCTGCTGTGGGTTTATCGCCCTGGCATATCACATGACTGCACGTGCAGTATTAATAAAATAAAACATGGAACAAAGCAGATCATTCGTCAAAAGTATTATATGAAAAGAGAAAGTTGTGCTCGTCTCTCTCGGATTACTTGCAGTAATGTAAGTAGGACAGAAACTGTTGTGTTGTATATTTAACACGTGTTGTCGTAGGTAACAGAAGTCAAGCTTCATAGAGGTGACTGTTGACAAGACAGTGGGGCCTTGAATACGAACTTCTCATTCACAGGCATCCAGTGCACAAAAGAGACGGCTGCATTTTTGGAACAACGACAGCCGGCTAGGTAACCCTGAATTAACAGTGTTAAGATATTGTAGCAGGTGGAGTCAAAAGTCATTAAATGTTCCGGTAATTACACTCATTACTACAGCGCCAAGAGGCTGCATACATTTGGAATGAAGCGCTATATAGGTATAAAGTTATTATTATCACTGTCATTATTATTGCATTCATTTAAGAGAGACGTTGGAAAAAGGCAAATATCAGAGCATCATTCAAGAATGAGCTCATTGGTCTATTTATTGATTACTGTGAATCAAATTACCTATTGATCACTTCAAACTCTTGGGACGGCCTCGGGTCCAAGGAGTACAGGCCAGAAATAAGGGAGTATAATAGATCAGGAAATGGCAACAGGAAATTATATCAGTCTAAGATTTAATTTGAACCCACTTTAATTCAACCATGTTCATATACACAGAACTTAGATATTAGCACATCCAGACCCCTCTCAAGATGGAGGAGGGTGTGCTTGTCACTGGCACGCTTTTGAAAATTAATAATTTAATTACCAAATTCTATAACATTTATTTTAGGAGCCTGATAATTAATGGTCCCTGTCTGGATCTAAAGTTGCGACCAGCACATTGTACACAGAGCTCTGCAGCATGTCCATTAACACAATGAGCTATCTTATTGAAGTGTTTAACATCTGGTTCTCTTACATATCCTTTCCACCTTTGATCATGCTTCTCTCCTGTCTTATGGGAAGGCCCTTTACTATCCCCCCGTGCTTCTTCAACCCTTTAAAGGTTGCTTGATAATGTATTTCGGTCTGCACATCTGTGCACCGAATCACAAACTTCCCCTTGAGTTTCAGACATTCTGTTTTGCTAACACAACTTTTCCTGCTTGATTGGTTCCCGCAGACTCACAAATCACAACATTTTTGGATCGAGATTGGCAACAGGAGATTCTACGAGGCCTTCTTGAGATAAGCACTTCATTCCTTGACGAGAACCATTGATTTCTAAAGATAAATATGTGAACCCGCAGCATTATCCCATACATTGTACATTACTCCTCTCTTTCTGTATAATGATCACGGGCACACAATTGAATCACGTTGACATATAATTGATTCCTGAAGATTAATCATTGTTTTTCATAGATACTTCATTACACTGTGAGTCATTGGCCCATTATGCCTGCGTGTGCTTTATTTCAAAAAGCCTCTACACAAAACATCTGTCAGGAAGACATATTGACACATAGATTCACACAAAACCAGAAAAGTACAATTTTCAAAAAGGAGATGCCTCAGAGTGACACTCATCTTTAAAAGGAAACATATGCCTTGCACAGACATGCGTAACATTTGAAACGCCGATTCACAGTCCAAGCGATGGTAAAGACACAAATGGATCCACACACTTAAACATACGCTGCAAGGAATTCAAACGCATATGGCATACCACGTACACATTTGCAGTGGTGCAAAGCATAAGCAAATTCAAGTGCGGCAAAGTGCAGTCTCAGGCAGTCCCCCCCCCCCCCCGTGAGAAATCTGCTGGACTCACTTACTTACTTTCTTTTCCCTTTCAACAAAACTTGCAGCGTGTTTTGGACTTTGAAAACAGGAGAAAAAGCACCGTGTGGCTTTAAGGGAGCCAGCGTTGAGCGGGCGCTCCGCCTCCCCACCGAGACTCTACTGCACAAAACCCGGCATCCCTCGCAAAGCGACGCGAAGTGCGGCAAAGTGCAGTCTCAGGCAGTCCCCCCGTGTGAAATCTGCTGGACTCACTTACTTACTTTCTTTTCCCTTTCAACAAAACTTGCAGCGTGTTGAGGACTTTGAAAACACCAGAAAAAGCACCGTGTGGCTTTAAGGGAGCCAGCGTTGAGCGGGCGCTCTGCCTCGCCATCGAGACTCTACAGCACAAAACCCGGCAAAGTGCAGTCTCAAGCAGTCTACAGGCATCGAGGCATGAAGGCAGGAAGGTAAACCTCACCACCAAACCTCATTGTCTATGGTCTTCATTTAATCTACTAATCTTGTGGTGGGTTACCTCTTGGGGGTCGTCCTTCGGACTGTTCATTATCCATCAGGCCACTGGCTAAAAAAGATCTAGCTGGGGTGCTAAATACTCCTCTAGGCACTCCACCCCCAAATCACCAGCCAAAGGACCCTTTTACACTCAACATAGAAGACAGTTTTATTTTACAGGAAAAAACGGACAGGTTTGTTCAAGAACTCTATCCCGAAGTGGCAATCGCCGGTACAGCTACGTCGCATGTTAACACCCTGCAATCTGAAGTAGAAACAACTGAGGCGAGCGTAGAAGAGACTAGCCCAGTAAAACAGGCGGACATTTACCATCTTGAACCGAAGCCATCCTCTGAATCCATCAACAACATACCTCCCTCTGGAGTGGTGGGTGGCGAGATTACGGACTCCGGCAAGGAAATAACGACAATAGAGCCGTTACTTGAAGTGTCTGGCCAGGTGCACCAAACAACTCCCCTACAGAGTCTCACTAGCGCCCGACCTCAAAAGGAACAAACTGCGGCAAATGACAATTCCAGCGTCTTAACAAAGTCCAGTAATGCCCACGACGTCGATCCCTTTGTCTTTGGAGCTGATAATAGGACAAAGAATTCTCAGTACCAAAATCAAAGGCCAAATCGAGGCTGGAAACCCTTCGGTATCTCACTTCAAACCGAACCAGTTACTTCAGAGACCCCACGACCTATGGATCACCGGTGGCACGTGTCCCCAGCTCAGGGCCCAAATGGGGGAGCCACCTCACACCAAGACAACAATAATCGACCAAGAGGCTACTTCTCGAGGCCTCACAAAGGACTCTTTCCGCAGCAGGCACCGTTTCCCAGTAAACGATTCAGAAGACAACCCTCACCGACGGACGAAGATCTCTTAACGATCTTGGCTACCACTCAGGCGGATGAACCTGCAAAAAATGATCCCAAGATAGACACTGAAATGATTACAGCATTTGCGCTTGTAATGGCTCCATACATGAAACTAATTGAGTCACAAAACGAGCAGCTACTGGATCACACGACTACCATCGCCATGCTATACTCCAAAATTATCTTCATAGAAGGATTTGTCACGGCGATCCAGTCAAATCTGGATAAAAGTGCTGACCAGACCGCTGAAATCCTAAAGAGGATCAGTGAGCCAATAATTAAGGATAGAGAAACTAGGAGATCAGAGAGGCTGAGTCTTCTTCCAGAAGGAGTGAGTGGTACTCAGGCGGGTACGGTGAGTCCAGCAAAGATTTCTAACCAAACTATACCGTCATCTGGGAGGGGATCAGAGGAAACTCTTAACCTGCCAAAACATCAGGATAAATCCACTGGCACTGAACCCACTACAGAGACGAGGGGCGGCACCTCCCATAAAGATGCAAGTTCAACTACCCCTAGGGTGGTGGATCCTTTGCCTCCGGCGACAACCGTGCCACCCGGACCGCCCCAACCCAAGGTCAGAGTCAAACTGTATGATCTGTTCACAAAATCAAACAGAGGAGTAAATTCGTTGGCCAGTGAAAAACTAGAACTCAACAAAAAAGGTGACAGAAATTACGGAAAACTGACCTCTAGGCCGACAAAACAGACAGGCTCAGTGCCCTCCATTCCACGAAAAGCATCAGTTCGGACCAAAGTTACAACTAGGCTAACTCTACCCAGAAATCTGGTCTTACCCGACCAACCTTTAATTTACGACAGAAGTGCTAGGAAACCCACAGGGGCCCCAACAAAACCATGAAAGGCTCCAATAGAATAGATTGACTATCTCTTAGACAACAAGAGGCAGAATGATAGCGTAAACAGCTCTCTCATGGATTTATCAGTCTATTCAGACTCAAACGACTCCTGGGTCGAAGAAGTGAGCTCAGCTTCTCCGGCATCTGAATCTTGTTCAGAGAAAGAGGATGTGCTAGAAACATCAGAACCTAAAGAAGCAGCTCAAAAGGTGGGAGGGGCCAACAAAAGGTCCGAAGAGGGTGGAGATTTTCCAGCCGTACATCCCATTCTACAGGCGATAAAACTGAACGTACAGGGAGTCGACTCAGCTAGGAAATTCATGTGGAAATCCAGAGTCCACACTCCGAGGGTCATACAGGCTCGCGCCCCAGTGCAGGAGAGGGAGACCACGGACACTACTGGAGCTTTGGCCTTCAAGACCCTTGAGAGCAAGAGGATCACATTGGAAATGAAGAACGTATGAAAAGAACCAAACTACAAACCCCAAAACGAGAATGTAAAGGGCACACAAAGAACAGTGTCTTGGGGTGAAAACACAGACACGGGCTCAAGACTGGGGCCCAATAATAAAAACGAAGACAAAGGATCAGAGGCGAGAACTCTTGGCTATGAAGATAACCTCACTATGAACCGGAACAACGTAATGCGTCTTGTACACTCAATTGACTCACCGGACAATCTGAAATCAAAGGATATCGATTTGATCGAATTCCACAACGAGCAGCGTCACAACAGTGTGGTCCTTCACATGGGGGAATGGAAGACAAGATCTGCACTCCTCAAACTTGGCCCTAAACTCAATCTCTGTGGGTTCTCGCTCAAGGAGTTGAAGGAGGAAAAGTGTACCCGTTCTGAAGGTACCAAGGACAGGGACCATGTCGAAGGAGGATCTCAAAAGTATAAACCAGTCCCCGAGCAGGGTCGTCTACCGCAGTCGGTGAAAAGGGCCCAGGACGATTTACAGGCTGATGTCCGAGGAGTCTTAACACGCATCTTCCCGAACACATCCGAGGAGAACTCTGTAAGCAGCTCGGACGACTGGAGGTGGTTGGCGGGGTTCCTAGCAGCAAAATCATAATGCCAGCCGGATCCCTCTTGTGCTCCACGAACCTCCTTGGCTAAAGGCAAAACAATTATGAGTTGGAACACAAGGGGGTTCTCCCATCTGCTAGGAAAGCAAGCTTGGGACCTAACAAAATACGACCTCTTTTGCTTACAAGACGTGGCTGTGTGATTTACCCATCCTAGATGGATACGAAATGTTCCTAAACCCAGCCATAAAGGGCCTCAATGGTAGACCAAGTTCGGGCCTCCTGCTGGGTATAAAACGTACATCTGGTCTAAGGGTGACTTCGTCCACAAATGAAAACCCTTGGATACAACTAACTACAGTTCAATTAAACACCAAGGTTGGGTCAGATCTATTGGAATGGAACCTGCTCGTATGTAACATCAATTGGACACCCAAAGAAAGACAAGAGGACAACTTCAAGGAAGAATTGCTTAAAGCGATCGACGACGCTAGGATTTTGGGTCCCAACCTGGAGGTCCTCCTCTGTGGTGATTTTAATATGGAATGCTTTGATAACAAGGGGAGAAAAATCGAGTTTCTGTCTTTGCACTCCACAAATAACATATCAAAAGGAGTCGACCTCGACAAAGAACTAGCAAGTAGAAACATCTTAATGGTAAACGGAAGCCTATTGGGTGACCTACCCGCTGCCACCACCTGGAAACGGGCAAATCAAGGCAGTACATTGGACTATATGTTCGTAACAGAGTCACTGATGGGGAAATTAAAATCATTGAGAGTGATTCAAACGGCCGTGAGCGACCATAACATCTTGTAACTTGTAACTGAGGAATGGAACACAGATCACTCACAAATGGTCCAACACCTACCAGAATATCAACTCGACCTGACTCCGGGTGGAAATAGAATCAGAATTCAGAGAAAAGATATGGGTGCAATAATGGACAATCTATTGAGGCTACAACCTGTCGAGCACGACCAAAGTGCAAACCCCATTGAATACACTGAGGTATTGAAGGTTTTCAACAAAAAGGTTGTGAACAGGAGTGGCCCCTCTACCTATAGGCATGCCTATGACCATCAAATTGTAGCCAAAAAAAAGGCCGTTCAGAGAGCCAGGAGGCAATTTAAAAAATCTAACATGCATGGTGACCTAGTTCTGTATAAAGAAACCAGGAACAGCTACAGAAATTGGCTCACCCAACAAAAATACCTCATACTGCAAAAAGACAGTGAGAAGATGCTAAATCTAGTCACCGGTAAAAACATCTTTGGTATCTGGAAACTAATCAACGAGATATGTATTCCTGTCGACTCAAAAATCGTTAACCCAATCCCACCAAAGACCTGGGAGGAGCACTACCTGAATCTCTATTTTGCAGGGAACAACAGCGGACCCCACAAATACTTACCATCGGATGAACCATGGGATCTGAATTTTGACAAACAGGACATTGTGGATCTTATTAACAAGTCAAATTCATCCCGTGCTGCTGGGCCGGATGGTCTTACAAACGACATCCTCAAGAGAGATCCAGAGAAATGGGCTGAATTTATGACAATCCTGTTTAAAAACATAATTAAAATCAAAAGGATCCCCAACTCCTGGACCAGGTCTATAATTGTACCGATCTTCAAGAAGGGTGACGGGTCTGTTCCTGGGAACTACAGACTGATCGCCCTATTGGACGTCGTGGGTAAAATATTCGCTGCAGTGCTCCTTAAACATCTGAACGCTTGGAGTTGGCAGTCATACCACCAGGATCCCTGGCAGTTGGGGTTCCGCAAGGGTATTGGTACATCCCTGAACATACTAATCATCAATACCCTAAAATGTATGGTCAAGACCAAAAACTACAAAACCATCTACATCGTGTCCATAGACCTTGAACAGGCGTTTGACTCTGTTGACCGTGGACTTCTGTGGAATAAACTAAGGAAATGGGGCTGCCCAAACAACCCGAGGGAACCCTTGGAGGCACTCCACACAGGAACAACCATCCAAATTAGACTGGACAGAAAAGCAACTCTATCCAATAAAGTTGTCTCTGAAAATGGGCTGAAGCAGGGGTGTCGTTTGGCTCCAGCTGTTTTCTGCCTATTTATATCAGATATGTTTGAAGCATTTGGGGCAGTAAGAAGCTTCCCACCAAAGATTGGTGGGACCCCTGTGGGTGGGCTGTTGTTTGCTGATGACCTCCTTCTATTAGATCAGACCGTGATAGGTCTACAGCGACAGCTAAAAGCTCTGGAACTGTATGTTCAGGGAAACGGACTGAGAATTAAAAATAAAAATTGAAAATCATGGGGTTAGGAACAGCAAACTCAGCTAAGACCTTCAGGTGGTACCTAACGGGGGAAATTGTTCCAGTGGTTTCGTCAATGATCTACCTTGGCATCACACTCAATGACAGTATCCAAGATGGTCCGGGTGTTCTTAGGTTAAGAAGCAAAGTAAAAAACTTGGCATCACAAGCGCTTCTAATCAAGTCACGCTACTGTTCCTTCTCATTTCGTCCCCTCATCGACTTCTACAAACTTAAAGTTTCTCCAGTTCTGACCTGTGCTGCTGAGACCAACTTCTTTCTTGCACCATAGGTCTGGCGTGTGCTTGAAAGTCAGTTTTGGAAAAGGGTATTGAGATTACCCTCATCTCTCCCAATCGAATGTGTGAGGAAAGAACTGGGTTTCACCTCACTGTATATCGCTATGGTTTGGAAATCACTAACCCTCTACAGCAAATGCTTGGTTCCTCCGGAAAGAAGTGTTTTTTTGGCTATAAAAGAAGCACTGTCTGGTAGCCAGATACCAGCTCTAAATAGATGGCAGAATACATGTACAGGCATTTTGGATGCCATTTCCCAAAATGTAGACAAACTACTGGAAAACCCGTCCAGGGTAAAGAACAAACTGTTGGACTGGGACTGGATCGTCACCCAGCACAGGTTACGTTTATTTCCATCTATAACCTTGGGACTTGACGACTACTACAGTAGAGGCACAGTGCTTCCATATCTCGATAAATTCCCGTCCTACTCAGAAAGGCAGCTCTTTTTGAGATTTCGTTTGAACCTATTGCCCACAAGGGAGGTGCTGGGGAGAAGGTCCAAAAAAAGGGAAGATGGGTCAACGTTGTGTCGACGCTGTGGTTTGGAGGTAGAAACTCTACAGCACTTGGTAACGAGTTGTGTTCCACTCTCGGCCCCTAGAGAAAAATGGTTGGGAAAACACTTCGAGAACTTTGAGTCCAAACTTCCGCACGAGAGGTGGTCTATTTTAAGATGGGGAGGAAAAGTATCTTTGACTTTGGCTTTATTGAATTTTGTGAGAGACATCTTTTCAAATTTAGATACGTAGCCTTTCTTGTTTCAAATTTTCCTCCCTATATAGTTGTGTAACTTTCAAATCTGTTTTCTTTTCTCTTTTTTTTAACTAACGAAACCTATGCATTTAAAGTTTTCTTTAAAACTGATTGATGCTATAATAAAAAATAAAAAAAAATAAGCAAATCCATTCTACACCAGTTCTGCTGCTTGCTTAATAGTGGCAGCTGGTGATTTCGTTTGATTTTTTATTGGAGGGCTGTAAATATTTCCGATGGATATGCGTGAATGACTGAGCTTAGTGAGGGAGCCCAAACCAACCGAGGGAAGTTCGAGGGGAATCTCAAGACACATAAAGAATACGGATCGTGTTTGTTTTGCCATGAATACCAGTAAAAATTATATCCACACTATGAGAAAATGTACACACTGGAAGCATCAATAAACCTCTCACCAAATAAAAAACAAAATCATAATGTTGGCTTTGGCCATAATATGAGTAAAGATACCCACTGAAAACATGTCCATGCTACCTGCATCAATGAACACAACGGCACGTAAGAACACTCATAATCATGTTGGCTTTGCCCATATACAGGAAAAATGCTATGTCAGCTGCAAAAAAAGTGTGCATGCTAGCAATACCATTGAACCACTCCACCACAAATAAGTACTCTCATCGTGTTGACTTTGGCTATAATAACAGTATAAAGACTATGCCCTCTGTAGGGGAGCACGTACAAACTGCCTGCATCAATCACCCCAACCCCACACATGAACATTCATCATATTGGCTTTGACTTTACCTATAATGCTAGTAACACATGTCATACAACTGTCAGGAAACAGGTCCATACTTGCTGTACCAAAGTAGGTCAGTATGGCCATATAATTACATACTTCTGTTGGATTTGCTCATAATACCAGTGACAAATACCACACCACTGTCAAAAAACATGTCCTCACTAATTGTGCAAACTACCAATTTAGGCCAATACGGCCATGTAAGAACACTCATCATGTTCACTTTTTTCCATAATGCAAGTAAAAATGCCATGCTAATGTAAGAAAACAGTTAGACACTGCTTGTGCCAAAGAAGCACCCCACCCCCAATGAGAGGCTCACTCATTCATACACACCCTCTTACAACACACACACTATCTATTTCACATGCTCACTCATACAGCATGCACTGCATTCACATTTCACATGTGGGGCGCACCTAAAAAGACAAACCCTTGCGTGCCTACATACACACATAAATACAGACAGACTGTTTTCTCATCTGCAGTCCTGATCCGGACTCCAAGCAAACATGACCCAGGGAGAGCTTCCCAATTCCTATATAAGGCGTGGAGGTGGAGCACCACCATCTCAATGCCCTTGGCCCTGGTAAAAATAAGGGGAGGCACAGGAATTCCTTCTCATGACATTTGGCCCTGCAGTTCCCTAGCCTGCATCCCCAGTGGGTCAAGAAAAGCAAAACGCCCCCATCTTTTATAGTCCATTGGGAATTGTTGTAAAAGGGACCCCACTTTCCCATATATATATAAGCCAGAAAGCGGCAGCGTACTCACGCAGTTTCAGTATTTGTACTAGGCTGGCTTTGCTACTCCATAGTAGATTGACACCCATCGCCCATTGTTGATAATCAGCCCCTGACTTTGCTGCAATGCCTATGGCCTCAAATGATTTGTGCAGAGAAAAAAACGGAAGGAAGCAGTATTGGGATTATGTCTGTTCCTTATGCGATAAAAATTGCAGTACAGTTTTTTCCTGAAACTGAGTGCTTACTCTTTTCCCATTTCCTGATGACAGGAATATATGTAGCAAACACCAAGTTTGTGAAGGATTACCAAATAAATACATCTTACCTAAAATTGGAAAGCAGAAGTGTCACATGCCACAGAGCTACTGAGTAACCATCACTGCAGGTTCACCTCCAGTTCTGAGCACCATGAGCAATGTGTTCGGGGTATGCAAATAAGCTCAAATTATCTGCTTCATTGACCGCTGTCTGTCTTGGGTTTAAAGCACTTTATACAAAATATCACTGCCCTATTGGACAAAGACAATTCTTCTGAGGCAAACGTGTTTCATGTGAGCTATGTACACACACAATGCATTGCTCATGTAGCTCTGAACTGGAGGAGAACTTCAGGTGATGGCTACTGGGCCGGGAGGATAGCTCAGAGCTGTCCACTTGTCTTAGAAGCAAGACAATGCAGAGCAATACATGGTTGATTTGGTGAGAATCCATCCAGATATTTCTTTTACATTTGGGGAAGACATTTTCATATCTCCCATGATGGACTCATTTTTAGGACGTTAGAATGTTCAGAAATGAAAATATACTCGTTTCTTTTGTACATTCATTTCTAGTTGTGGAGGACTGGAACCAAGCAGAAAAAGTATCAGATTTTGTGGAGTCCTAACCTAGCTGGTTGAAGGTTCCTGTTGTGGCCAACAACGTCACCACTTCGTTGGGGAGAAGTAGGCCCCTTGTACGTGTTGCCTTAAGGAGGTTTTCAAATATTTTGACAGTTCCCCCAAAAATAAATAAACACATGTTATATATTATAAATTATATGATATTATTTTATATATTGTGACAGGGTCAGGGACCTGAACCTGTCAAAGGGGGGTGGGGAACCCTATCAACCTGGGGCTGGATGCCTCCCAGGGTGTTTGACAGAGCCAGTCCAATCCCAGAGGTGGGTTGAGGGAATTCAGAGGGCCTCGATCTCTGTCGCCTAAAACTGTGGCCAGCTTCAAACAGAAAGTGCATCTTTTGCTCACCCAATACCTGCCATACTCTGTTCTGTCCAGTGTTTTCTTTCTTCCCTTTCAGGATTGGAGAGCCCAAATTTCCTTGCAGCAGTGGAAGGAACAAACAAACCACCTGTGAGTAATGCTGCAATGATCATCAAGCCAATCGAGCAGTACGTGCTGTATACTGGGTAACAGGATACTTTAAAGCCTTGCACCTACATAACCCGATCATGGGGAAAGAGCATAACAGAGTGTTTTTTTGGTAACCAGATGGGCCAAAGGGAGGAGGAGAATACAAATGGAGGCATGGAATGGAGGAGTGTGGGCTGCTCTGGTAAGGTCGAGGGAGGAGAAGGCAAACTGAAATACTAGGTAGGGGAAGTATGGTGAAGCAGTGCATGGAGGATGATTACAGAGCGCATGTGCAAAGTAAGCCATTAATTGGCAAGAGAAACTGGTACTTGGTTGTGAGAGAACATGTGTGAAGAGAGTGATTGAGGTTAAATGCAAGAGTAGGTGGAGTAAGTAGGAGTGAACTAGGAAAGGGAATGGGAGAGTGAAAGGAGGGTGACTGAGAGAAGGAGGGGTGGATTAAAGCGTAGTGTGGAGAATAGTTGGAGGAGAGAAGATAATAATAGGAGTGGCCAATGGAGAATAGTGGTTGTGGAGATTCAAGGGTAGTGGGAGTGGAGACTAATGGTAGTGGAAAATGGAGATTAGTGGTATTGAACAGTGGCGAGTAAGGGAAGTCAGTTGGAGAGAGTGGTAGAGAGTAGTGGATAAAGAGTACAGAAGACAGAGAGAGTTTCTGCAGAGAGAAGTAACTGCAGAGGGACAGAAGAGAGGGAAATATGGAGAGAGAGTAGCGATTGGAAAGAAAAGAAGGCAGTAAAGTAGAAGACAGGGAAAGGATGGAAAGATTATCAGGGCAAGGAGCATGAGGGCATGAGAGATAAAGAACAAGTGAGACCAGGAAAATAACTATTTCTTGAAGATCATTTCTCTTGTGGGACTCCAGGTTAGAATCCACTTAGAAGATTCCAGAGGGAGTGACATAGATATGGTGGTTGCCTTTAGGCCCTCAACACTAGTTCGCCGGTTTTTCGATAATAGTGGTTACCAATCTATAATTAAAAGAAGGTGGTTTGTGAGCACCGGGAAGGTGTGGCTACCAAGCTGGAGCTTACTTTTTTGAGGTTATTGCATATTTGTAGCCAGTGGGGCCATGCTCGAAGCCCCTTGCGAGACGTTGCAGAGGGGTTGGAGATTCTTATGGAGTTGATGCTGTACACAAGATTCACATATTACAAAAGACTTCAATCGCGTTTGTCATGTTTCTATTTCAAAAATTCATGACAACTTGTATCTTGCATTGTGCCATTGTTTTTAATGTTACTGAGGTGCCGACACAAGTTTCGACCACTTGGGGGTCTTTATCAAGGCGAGTGGATTATTGTGATGAACACTGATCTGGGGAAGCCGTAATACTTGGCAACTTGGGGCACTGGATAGGGGATGCTTCAAATAGATTCTGCTTCTCTGGCCGGTCAGTGTAGTCTATAATTACAGCCTTCGAATTCATGGACGTCTGGGTGGTGGGAGACCCGGGGAAGATAAAAGAGAAGGAGGGATATCCCTTAGTGAGACCCTATCAAAACATTTAATAAAATTTCTTTAGCCATCTTCGAGATCTGGTTTGTTCTTGAGGTCATCTGTGAATATAGATATGATCGTTATAATTATAAACATATTTGTTAATAACAAATATGCATACTAAATAAAATATAATTAAGTAGCAATATAACATAATACATATATAATTGCATATATATCTGTCAGATTATAAATAAAATAACATGGTTTAGCCTTTCTCATCAAAGTCCCTCTTCCTATCTGCCCCATTCCAGTATATAAGTACTATAAATATATACTATATATATATATATATATATATATATATATATATATATATATATATATATATATATATATATATATATATATATATTACACGGCCCACGTTAGTGGCCGTGTAGTTATGGTTAAGTTGTTAAACCCATAGGAAGAACACTTTTTGGGCGGGTTATAACTTTGCTCCCCGGACGAATTTTCACCAAACTTTGCAATAAATGTATGTGGCCCACTCTGCACATTGCAAAGTTTGGTGAGGTTTGGTCAAGGGGGGCCAAAGTATAGGGAGGGTCCCAAATTTTCCTTTTTTCCATAGACATAAAGGGAAAACATTTCCATTGTGCCTAGAGCCCAAACCGCTGGATGGATTTTCACCAGATTTGCGGCAGGAGTGGTGGCTTGGTCCCAAAAGCGTGCTTTTGTTAATTTGATGTAAATCCGTCCAGTATTTCTTTTTAATGAACAAAACATAAAGCAAAAAAATGAGTGAAATCTATGTCCACTCCGTGAACACACTTCCCTTTTCTCTCCGAGGACAGGACACCGATTGGATAATCGGCTTGCGTCATGTCTGCGGACACGTGATGTGTTGTCTGATTGGCTGGGATGAGGAGTGAGGTACGTCAAATTGTTTGGATGCGCCCGCCATATTGGATGCGCAGACATGCGTTGGAAGTGAGCATAAATCCAATTTTGGGCAGTGTGTTGGTGTGTATGAGGGCTTGGAGAGGGTGGGGGAATAAGAGATGGGTCAAATGCTGTATTTGTTTAGGTGGGGGAAGGCTGTGATGTGTTTGTGATATCCACGGTCACCGTGGTTGTCTGCGGACATACTCACACTCAGACATACTAACACTGGGCGCATTACTGGCTATTTTACTTTAGTATGATGTTGGTTTTGGGTCATTAGAAGAGCATTGGGTGAAAAGGGTATGTACTGAAGATTTTATTCGTTGGTTGTAATTATTTTTTAGAATGTTAATTGAAGTGGATAGTTTTGAAGTGGATGTATTATGTTTTTGGGTTGTGGTCATTTATTAGGTGTTAGTTTCTATGGGTGTGTTATGCTGCGGTGGTTGTGGCCAGGGCCTAGAGTCTTGGGTGCATGGCTGAAGGATGTAGGCCGTAGGCCATGCACCCAAGACTCTAGGCCCCGGCCCAAACCACTGCAGCATAACTCTACAGTGCTACCAAACCTTTTGATTGTGGTATGTGGGCTGCTTAGGGGATACTTTTTCAAAAATGTGAGTACTGATTTCTGTGGTGCTTGGAAATGGGAGAGTCTGAAATAAAGTAAGGGTTGCAAGGAAGGACCTGGTGCTTGTGTTGCAGACTGAAGGGAAGAGGGGAGTTGTTGTATGTCTTGCTTTACAACACTGTACATAGATGTAGAGGATGTGATAGATATGACTGCACCTGTGCATAGTTGCATGCCTACTTACTTCAGCAGCGCATCATCATCCTCAAGACCGTCATCACCTAAGGAAAGAAAGACACAGTATTAAAGGGACAAGAGCCATCAGAACTTTTGTAAGACTCATTCCAATTACCGGTCGGGCTTAGGCCGCAGCAAGCCCTGTCTGCCGGGCCCGTGCCAGTGAAGCAACTAGGCACCCTCCAGCCCGCATCACCCAACGCACCCCTGCATCGAAGGCAGGACGGAGATCGCCCCACATCAAAAAACAAGGTGAGGAGAAGTCTGGGGGAAGGTTGGGACCCAGGGAAGAAAAGGGGGGCCAGACAAGCAAGACCAATAGGGAATTGATGACTAATAATACTGTGTTTCAGGCCCAGTGCTTGGTTGAGCAAGTCCAGGGAAGGGTTTGAAGTGGTTGGCAGTCTAGATCGGCTGAGTGGCGTCCCCGTGGATATCAGGTGAGCATTACAGAACGCAAAGCCTCACACCAAAAATCCACCTGGGCGTCATGGAAACGTCAGAAACTGACCAGTTAGCCCAAATGTTGGGACAGTTACACTCTGAAGTACACGCAGCCCGGCAGGAGACCAACACCCTGAGGAGGGTGTTGATAGTTGCTAAGGAATGAACAGATGACCTAAGCCGACAACTTCTCCAGACGCAAGCGGGACATGCACCATTGCCGGGAAATGTGCCTACAATGCCAGTACCATCAGCCAGCCCTGTTCAGATAACCCTTCCTGGGGCAGTTCCCTTGGCGCCACCGGAGCGATTCACTGGGGATCCTAAGAAGAATGCCACTTTTATGAACCAGTGCCATCTGCACTTCCTTTGCAGGCCCGGGGCCTTTCCAAATGACCAATCACAGGTCGCTTTTGTGCTATCTTATTTGAGCGGAAGTGCTGCAGACTGGTCAGTACATTTGTGACTGAGGATGATCCTCTGTTACAGGATTTCAGGGGTTTTCAACAGGAAATGGAAAAACTTTTCACCCGTCGTACTCATGGACAGGCTCTAGACAACGAACTTCTATCCCTTCGTCAAGCGAACCAAGACCTATTGATATACATCGCCACATTCAATAGACTTGTGGTTGAAGCTGAATGGCCTGCAGAGAAGAGAACCACGTTATTTCATAGGGGTCTGCGAGGAGAGCTAAAGGATGTCCTCGCACAAGTAGTGGACCCCCTTCAAGACTGTGCAGAATTTATTAACCTGGTGGTTCAGCTAGATAAAAGATTGCAAGACCGAAGAGCAGATCGGATCAGACCCGACTCTCGCCCTATTTATGTGCGTTCAAGGGACAATGTTCCTCGATCAACAGAAGGCTCAGGGGAACCAATGCAGATTGGAGGCATCAGGTCACCCTTGACTAAGGTGGAAAGAGATAGGAGGAGGCAACAGCAATTATGTTTGTACTGTGTTAAATCGGGTCACTTTCTAAAGGTGTGCCCAGTGAAGCCACCGAGAAGGATAGTAGGAGCTACGGACAAGGAAGACCCCACCAAAGAGTTGGAAAACTGCCCAGCTCGGCAAGTGTAGGGGTCCACTTGTCGAGCGAAGAAAGTGAACTACAGACCTCCCATTTTGCACTACCTGTGATCTAGATCGATCACCAACAACCATCGCGGATGCAAGCAGCAAGAGTGTACATAGACAGTGGAGCTGTTGGGAATTACATAGACCAAGATCTCACAGCAAAGATGGGACTTCCTTTATGTCCAAAGCTAACAACAGACACTGTAACCACAGTCGATAATAGTCGGAAATAGCCTCCGGTCCAGTATCCCAATGCACTGTAACATTAACCCTTCTGTGCCGGGATGGGCATCAAAAATCTATCGCTTTCGACCTCATCAAGGCATCTCAGTTTCAACTGATCTTAGGGATGCCATGGTTGGTAGCTCATAATCCTCGAATAGATTGGCGAGCAAATGAGCTGGCCTTCTCCGAGACCTGTGCTCAAAAGTGTTATCGTCAAGAGAATCAATCAATCGACGTCAGAACCTCTATGCTGGGAACAGTGGCGGCCGGGACCCTACCAAGAGAGTACCAGGATTTTCAAGACGTGTTTCAGAAGAAACAAGCTAATACCCTACCTCCACACAGACCATACGATTGCCAGATTGACCTGATACCCGGTGCCCAGATCCCTTGTGGACGAATCTACGCACTCACAGAACCAGAAAACCAGCACCTGAAGTCTTATCTCGACCAATACCTGGCAAACGGGTTCATCCATCCCTCGAAGTCCCCGGTGGCCAGTCCTCTGTTCTTCATACCGAAAAAGGAAGGGGACTTAAGAACGTGCATCGACTATCGCACATTAAACCAGATAACCGTCAAAAACCATTACCCCCTGCCATTGATTCCTGAACTGCTTGACCAAGTCAAAGACGCCCAAATCTACACAAAACTAGAACTAAGTGGAGCATATCACCTTGTCCGAATTAAAAAGGGCGACAAATGGAAAACCGCCTTTCGTACCAAGTATGGCCTGTACGAATATCAAGTAATGCCCTTTGGCCTTTGCAACGCGCCAGCTGCATTTCAATATTTCATGAACGATATTTTAATGGAATTAATTGATGTCTATGCTTTAGTATACATTGACGACATCCCAGTGTACTCTGCATCAAAACAAGACCACGTCAAACACGCTCGATCCGTACTTGCAAAACTCTGCCAGCATCAGCTCTATGCCAAGCTTGAAAAGTGTTCATTCCATGTGTCCGAGGTGGAGTTCCTACATTTCATTCTTAGTCCAAATGGTATCTGTATGGATGTACACAAGGTAGATGCGATCCTAAACTGGCCATCACCAAACTCGTTCAAGGGAATACAGAGCATGTTAGGTTTCGCAAACTTCTACCGCCGGTTCATCCTGGAATTCTCACAGATAGTACATCCCATCACATTGTTACTAAAAAAGAGCAATAAAAAATGTCAATGGACAGAGAAAGCAGAAAGAGGATTCCAGGAACTTAAGGCTCGATTCACTTCGGCCCCAATTCTACACCATCCTCGCCCAGAACTCCCATACGTGGTGGAAACGGACGCATCAAACATGGCCATGGGAGCCGTCCTCTCACAAAAGGATCCTGAAACGGGTCAGTTACACCCGGTGGCCTTCTGGCCACGTAAATTTACACCCCCAAGCTCAATTACGCCATCACAGATAAAGAGCTCCTAGCCATCAAGTCTGCCTTTAAGGCCTGGCGCCATTACCTGCTGGGTGCAAGACACACCATCACTGTCATAACAGATCACCAAAATCTCCTGTATCTAAAAACTGCTAAAGCGCAATCTTCACGACAATTACGTTGGGCCCTATTCTTTGCTGAATATGGCTACGTGATTACATTTTGACCTGGAGTCAAAAACGGGAAGGCCGATGCACTTTCCCGTATGGGTATTGAAGAACAGGACTACAAACCATCGGACCCGATACCTATTATCCCATGTGATAAACTCCTGGGAATTACAGCAACCATCACTCAGAAAGAACTGCACGAAAAAATCCAAAACTTGATGAGTCCTAAGCAATCACAAGAGTTGTGCACACAAGGGGAACATTACACGATAAGGGACCAGTTGCCCTACTTCAGAAACCACTTGTTCTTACCAAATCAGGAACTACGAGAACAAGTCATGTCCAGCTATCATGATTCCTTAATCGAAGGCCATCCGGGGATCGCAAAAACTTTAGCTAAAGTAAAACAGAATTATTGGTGGCCCACGTGGCGTAAAAACATTGTTCAATTTATCCGATCTTGTGGAGTATGCGCTCAAAACAAATCATCCAAACAGAAACCAGCAGGACTCTTGCAACCGTTGGATATCCCACCAGCACCCTGGCACACGTTATCCCTCGACTTTATTACTGACATACCATCGAGTCAGGAATTCAACACCATTCTAGTAGTTGTGGACCTGTTTTCAAAAATGGCACACTTCATCCCTCTAAAGGGGCTCCCAAACGCTTCCACTCTAGCAAAAGTATTTCGGGAATGCATCGTACGGCTCCATGATTTCCCCTCGGTACTGGTTTCGGATCGTGGTACTCATTTCGTGTCCAATTTCTGGAGGAAGTGCTGCTCTTTGGCTCACATTGACATCCGACTATCCACCAGTCACCATCCCCCAAACGGATGGTCAAACTGAGCGAACGACTCAGATGCTCGAACAATATCTACACTGTATGCTCCACCAAGCTGAGGAGAGCTGGTCAGATATATTATGGATTGCTGAATATGCCTATAACAACTCCCTACACACCAGTACTGGGCAAACACCCTTCTATACCATACATGGTCGACACCCATGCACTTCCGAGTTGGACACCCCTACGACCTTAGAAATGCCAGCAATTAAAACCTTACATACAACCATTTCACAAACCTTCAAAAGGGCAGCAGAACACCTACTCCGAGCTAAGGATCGTCAGAAGAAATTTGCAGACCAACACCGAATCAAAGCCCCTAACTACCAAGTGGGAGACAGAGTCTGGCTGCCATCCAAGCATGTATCCATTAAAGGGACCCGGACATTCCTCCAAGATACCTAGGCCCATTCACTATCACCTCCGTGATAAATCCAGTAGCTGTCAAGCTAGCCTTACCAGCTAATATGCTAATTCATCCTGTGTTCCACGTGTCTCTCTTAAAGCCTGTTCAACCTGGGACCCGTGTGACACCAGCACCGAAGCCAATAGAGATCGCAGGAGAGCCAGAATTCGAGGTCAAGGACATCCTGGATTCCAAGTATGTCAGATCCAACCTATACTATCTAGGGGACTGGAAAGGGTACGGTCCCCAGGACAGAATATGGGAACCCTGTGAATACATCCACGCACCTCGTCTGCTTAGGAGGTTCAACCAAAACCACCCAAACAAGCCGGGACCTGAGGGGAAAGCTACCTTGAGAGGGGCCTTGGGGCGGAGTACTGTCACGATTCCTGCCCCCAGCCCCCCGGCATATCAGACTGGAGCCAGGTCACGGCCACCTAGTCGGCCCCTAAGGGCCCCTCCACCTCCCCAGACACCTACTTGGACTCAGACTTGGCGCCTTTGGCACCAAGCTCACACACAGTCCTGAGATCCACTTAGTATTGGACTTGCAATGTATTATGGGGCAATGGATGCCCCCATGTAATTCAGTTCCTTGAACTGGATGAGCGGTCTAGTCTTTCAGGTGTGGCTCAGCCCAGGGATACCTGGGATATCTACAGTCTATTTAAACCACACCTAGCCTGAGAAACATACTTTGCGTTAATCTGCACCTGCAGCGTGACACTCACCGTGCTTGGATCTCCTGAAGAGGCCCACTTCTTTCTTCAGGGCCAGCACACCTGCAAGAATAAGAACTTAGGTGCCAATACTCACCTCGAATAGCATCCAACTTCTGTCCAGCTCTTCAAAGTCTTGTGGCTTCTTACGGCAGAGTCATCTCCATCTCGGCACGCAGCGCACTACTAAAGGGGAGAAGAATAGAAGAACAGACATTAGTAAGCATTCTGCAATACTTAGCTCTCTCGAATTTGCAAATAGAATTTTATCCTTACCTGAACTCCCGTCGATTGGACAACTTCTATTTCGGAGCATCCCGCCAATCTGAAAAAGGGGAAAAGACACATCAGGTTTAGCGCAAAACATTTAGGAGGCGCTGCACATCGCACTTTCTCATCCCTGCTCATCTCCTCAGCTCGCTTCCATGGTCGGTTACTGCGGCACCTAAAAAGACAAGGAAAAGACGAACATTTGTTAGTGCTAAGGAAGCCAATAAGCATCACGCTCTGCATTCCTACTTACTTCAGCAGCGCATCATCATCCTCAAGACCTTCATCACCTAAGGAAAGAAAGACACAGTATTAATGGCACTAGAGCCATCAGAACTTTTGTAAGACTCATTCCAATTACCGGTCGGGCTGAAGCCGCAGCAAGCCCCATCCGCTGGGCATGTGCCAGTGAAGTAATTAGGCACCCTCCAGCCCGCATCACCCAACGCACCCCTGCATCGAAGGCAGGACGGAGAGCACCCCACATCAGAAAACAAGGTGAGGAGAGGTCCGAGGGGAAGGTTGGGACCCAGGGAAGAAAGGGGGGCCAGACAAGCAAGACCAATAGGGAAATGACCTCTGATAATACTGTGTTTCAGGCCCAGTGCTTGGTTGAGCAAGTCCATGGAAGGGTTTGAAGTGCTCGGAAGTCCGGACCGGCTGAGTGGCGTCCCAGTGGATATAAGTGAGCGTTACAATAGTTGAATGCTGTTGTGAAATCTGGAATGGAATGGGCAATCGGCTGCAATGAGAGAGCTGTCTAGATTGGAAGAACAGTTGTAGAGGCAGTGGTGTTGTTTCAGCTGGGAACCTTTGAAATTATATTGGCTATCTGTCTGCATAAATAAAGATGCATGTACTCATCCTGGCTGTGTGTAATTTTATAACACACTAGAAAGCCTTTTCCATAATTATACTGTTATTTCTCCCATCGTTTAACATGCAATGACACTTTGTTAGGTAGCTGTGTGTGTTGAGTCTGACTACTAATATAGTCATTTGTAAAAAAAAAAGTTAAAATGGTAGAATGTATGTGAAATATACAGAATGTATAGAAAGGAAATTGTATGTACATCTTATGCACTATAATGCATATCATGGTTGTAATGTGGTTAGATACGTGGCAGTGGTTACAGAAATGATAGAATGCATGAAGAAAATAACAGTTTGCACATTGCAGTTAATAATATGGGTAAATACAAATTTGGAGACCAGACAACTTTGCAAGTGACACTTGATCATAGCAGATGGGAGCAATGACAATAAGCTCGTTTTACTGTTTGCACGGGGTAAATGGCAGTTTTTACTCTGTTTATATGCATTTATAGAAGAGATGTACATGTACCATACATGCCAATCCTCCCGATTTCAGTGGGAGACTCAAGATTTTTCCATTAAAAATGTTGTTATTTTTTTCAAGTCGTCCTGCCGAAAATACATCTTTGCCCAATGCATTCTTATGACACAAGTGTTGTCTTCTGATTTTTCTGAGGAAATGTCCCTTCCATGTGGGTCAGAATGTTGGCATGTATGATGTACTGTGCAACAAATATTCATACCTGTACTTTGTGCATGTGGATATTCATGAATCGGCAGGTAGAAATGTTGGGGAGATTACTAGTAGTTGCTGTAATTAGTTGCTGTAGGTGCTTTGCAGTTACATCGCAATTGTTGTCGGAGTGATCAACAGTACATCTAAAGTGATGAATTGTGATGATGGTGTTAGATTTAGAGGTCTTGCATGTGATTTGTGGATGGTTGTGTGACTGCTTTACAGTAGGCAATGAGGGAATGGTGAGAGAGCAAAGTGGAAAGGGTAGAAGGGCTGCCCTAGTGTCACATACGCGCTCCGCGGACAGCGCGGATGTTCGCAGATAGGACATGCACATCCGGGGCCTCCGAGCATGAAATGGGAGTGTATTTTGAGGATTACCCAATCAGGTGTTGAGGTTCTGCTTCGTATTGAGAGAGGCTGTGTGTAGTGAAGATGGCAGAGGTGGAGAAAGTCAGGGTGGTGGTGCTTGGAGATATGTTGGTGAATGGTTTGGAGCAGTATGCTAAATCTAGGAATGTGGCTACCATTTTGACACAAAAGGAGTGGAAGTGGTGTGGTGCGCTGTGCCTGGTTTTAATTTGCAGGCAATGCTAGAAGTTTGTCAGGATATGGCTAGGTATTATGGTCCACATGTGGTTGTTCTGCACTGTGGTGCTTTGCATTTGGGCTAAGTCAGTGCGCCTACTTTGTTGCAAGGTCTGCAAACCTTGGTTCAGACAGTCATGAAAGTGCTTCCAAATGCGAAGGTTATTGTTTCTGCTTTGGTACCTAGGGCAGTATGGGACAATAGTTCTGTTTTTTGTGCTCAGCAAAATGTTGGTAGGTCCTTAATCAACCGAGGCATGTTTGCTTTTATGACTAGAGCTGGCATGTACTTTTGCAACAATGAGAACATTGACTCTGGTAATGTTGATTACTTTAAAGAAGATGCCATGTCTTTATCTTTTATGGGAAATTCCATGCTGTTTTGGAACATAAGGGTTGCTTTG
This sequence comes from Ambystoma mexicanum, assembly GCF_040938575.1. NCBI lineage: Eukaryota > Metazoa > Chordata > Amphibia > Caudata > Ambystomatidae > Ambystoma > Ambystoma mexicanum. The sequence continues at coordinate 499,467,523 of NC_090932.1, forward strand.
GAGTAGCTAATGTGAAGATTTTTGGAGGAAAATAAAGAAAAAAATGAAATAAAATACAAAATAAAAGGTGTTTCTGAAGCATCTGCAAACAAACAAAAAAGGCTCTTTTCAGAGCCAACCTCAAAGGTGAAATGGGGCACAGTATTTAATTTTAATACCCCATGCTCAGATTTTTCGATGTGTCCATGGACACTGTGGTTGTCCGCAGACAGCGTGTATTACAGGCAGATTTTTTGAGGTTGAGAGGAATGCAAATGAGACGTAGCACAGCACGGGATTAGTCAATAGGGTTTCTGTTCTGGGTGTGATGTGTGAGCAGAGAGTTTGTTAGAAAGTCTTTTTCCTAACAGGAGAGGCGATAGCTATGGCTGTGTGATTCAGAAAGCTGATTGTCTGGATTTTGGGAGATTCATGGATGAATAGGTTGGAGGTGCATGCAGATCGCAGCAGAGTGGCTGTACATCTTGGATTCCCTCATGTGTAAGTGCACTGGCATGGAGTGCTTGAAATGAAGTTGCTGGATTTGGTACCTCTTTGTTCTACTTTGGTGACACAGTGTCATCCAGACATTATTATTATTCATTGTGGAGGGAACAGGACATGTGTCTGGAATCTCTCTGCAATTTGCAATGAAAGAAGGACTTGGGAAAGTCATGGACATGTATCCAAACTCTAGAGCAATTATTTCCTGTATTGCGCAGAGACAAATGTGGCTGCGTTCTTCTCTATTTGGTCCACAGACGGAGAAAGAAAGGCGCAATGTTAAAAAGGCTGTCTGTGCCTTTTTGAGAGATGTTGGTATGTCCTCTTTTCAGAATGAAAACATTATGTTTCGTAGTACACACATTTTACGCAGAGATGGAGTACATCTTACTTATGCCGGCAATCAGATTTTTCTGCGAAATATACAAAATGCATTGCAACCTTTTTGGGAATTACAGCAATCCATTTTGCAGTAGGTGTTGACCATTTGAAGTTTTCGAAACACAAGAAAACCCACAAAAAAGGCTCTTTTCAGAGCCACCACTTCCTCCCAGCGAAAAGTGCAATGGTTGTGACAGGGTAGCAGCGCAAAGAATTTAGAGGTCCGCGGACATCTGCGCTGTCCCCAAACATTTCGAACACCAACAAAGGGCTCAAAAATTTCCAAAATGTGTCATGACCACTGTGAGGGGGCACAAGTTGTGCCACAAGCAGGCTCCCAACAGAACCCCGAGGGCATTAAAACCACTGCAAAAGGGCCCCTGGAGCCAGTCCTGGTGCCTTTGGCACCAGGCTCATATGTAGGAAGGAAGGGCTGTTCAAACTAGGTCCCATTTATGTACATGGGCCTTTAAATCCAACATGGAAGCACCCACAGAGTCTAGTTCTAAGAACCAAGCCATGCAGTCTAGTGTTTTGGGTGTGGCAGGCCTGGAACTACTTTCCCTGGTACTGCTTTACCTGGGCTCTGTAAACCACACCCTGACTGCAGAACATGCTTTGTTTTATTCTGCAACCAGCAGCGTGACGCTCACCGTGTCCAGCTCCTGGTCTTCAGCATCTTCCTGTAATCCTACAAGAACAAGAACAAGAACAAGATTATTCTGTCTTACCTGAGAAAAAACCATCCAGCACTCAGCATCTCAACTGGGCTGCAATCTGTGGAAACTGAGAGAAGAAGAAACATCACTCACCTGTGAGTACTAGCTTAAGGACTTACGGCGAACCGCTACCACAGCTGCTGTTCCAACATTGCAACCTGCAATAACGAGAAAGGGAATAACAATATTAGAATGCATGCTTCCAAAACATCGAATTCCATCAGTCTTATCTGATTTGCATCGCGCTATGCCACGCTTTCTTCCGGAGCACCAAAGCAACATCTGCAAAGGAAAAAAGACATATTCAGGTTAGCTTTCAATATTAAACAACCGCACAGCGCTCTACTACATTAACAGATTCCGGGGGCCTGTTTTTCATTGTACTCTCATCCACTCACAGCACCACAGTGGCCTGTGGGGATAAGAAGAAGAAAACACAGGTTAGTTTCAAAAGACAATAAAGGCGCTGTGCTTCGCACTTTCTCTTACCTAGAAACCTCCCTCTCCATCCAGCACGACAGCATCAAGACCTTCGCACCCGATAAGAAGGAGATGAAGACATTGCCAAATTCCCACCATAAACAGAACAAAGACTTACAATTAACAAACCTACTTGCCAACCAGCAGATTCGGGGTCACAGCAAGCCTGGGCCCAAGGAAGGCGTACTGCACCAGTGAAGCAACTCAGGCAGCTTGTCGACAAACGTCAAGCGCCCCTGCACAAGAAATGCAGGACAAATAGCTTACCCTACAAATAACTAAGGTGAGAAAAGAACCCAGTGGGAAGGGAATCGGTCAGAGGGAGGTGGGAGACTCACCCATTAGAGACAGTTATCACAAATCTTCCCTTCTGTAATTGCAGATTCATTATTCAGCACTGGGAAACTACGCATACAGGGTTCCAGATCTCAGAGCCTTCCTGACGCCCCCAGGCATATCAGGTGAGCGTAACAAACAGTATGCAGATCGCCAGGGACATAGTGTGGGATATGTGCAAGGGTGAACCTTCCCATGAAAATACCTTGGATTGTTGAGAAAAACACTTTTTAGGTGTCCGGGGGCCTGGACAGTGTTTGTTACACTTAGCGCAGGTACGGTCACATGATGACGACAAGGACAAATTGGTGAATGGAACGGCTATCTGTAGGACACCAAATGCACAGGGTCGTTTCTACGCATGCGTTTCGGTGTTCTACGGACAGTGTTCCAGTCCCCAAACCAATTAAAAGTGTGACACACGTGCGGCATACTATTGTGGACGGGCACGATGTTCGTAGGGGGCAAGGGTGTTCTACGCATGCGCGCTGGTGTTCTACAGACAGTGTCCAGGTACCCGAACAAAACAAAAGTGCATCAGAACTTTGCAGACAGGCGGACGGGCTATGTGTTCTACGGACATATTCATTCTGGTTACGGACAATGCGAATAGGGGAAATTTTCTTAGGCCACTTTATTTTGCATAGCTATGAACATGCGGAAATCTTTATTGACATGGTTGCTTAGCTTACCATAACTGGCGAATTTTTTTTTTTCGATTTTACTTGTAACCATAACGTCCTTTTAACAACATTTTTTTACTGAATTTCATAAGTTTTTAGTAGCGCTACTTAACCATAATGTTCCTGGAACAATGTTTTTTCCACTGAATATACATATATAGATAATGTAAATTTGATAAATGTTTACTAGGATGCCCTTAGTTTATATACATATAACATAGAACATACTGAACCTGCGCTAGTGCGTCTGATATCCGCGGACCATGCGCCTGTTCGCGGACGGACTCGGACAACATCAACACTATCCAAAGTGACCCACAGAAATAACAGCATCAGAAAATCACTCTTTGCAAATGTATTCTGACGAGCCCAGATTCAGACAAAATGTGGAATACATATTCCACCTTCTCTTTGAAAGTGAACTAGAAACTCTATGCCACAGAATTGCACACACATTAAAATCAGGTACCCATTTTCAAAATATGTCAGCTACGTAATTACTACAAAAAGTGCAAGAAAAAGATGAGGTTTAACAGTCAAGTATTACAAATATTTTAGCAAACATGCATGGTACAAAAGAATACTGGTTCCGACGTCACGGAGATGTACGCTGTATGATAAAAAACCTTGGCCCACCCACTTGACTTGTCACATTAAGTTGTGCAGAATATGCATTGGAAGATCGTCACGATTTCCTACGCACAGCAAACAAAAATTAAACAAAGATAGATATAAAAACACCAGGAGAACTTGCTCTCTAGATCCTGTAAATGTATCTAGATATTTCCATCATCGCTTCATTGCAATGTACACTTTATTTGTAATAAAACTGTTCCTCCCCTCTGAGAAGCACAACACTTCTTTTGTAGAAAAGAATACCAAGCCAGAGGAGCACTACACATCCACATGCTTTTATGGATTAAAGTTGCTCCTAAATTTGGTCAGGACAGTGATACCACTGTTTTGATGTTTATCCAAAAATATGCCTCTTTTGAAATTCCTTCACAAACAATGGGGGTCATTACGAGTTGGGCGCTAAGGGTTAACGGTCACCGGTAATGATGCTGGTGCCGGTAAACCCTTAGTGCCCAATTCTGAGGTCCCTTACCGGGCCCCAGCTGGAACGGCTGGTCTGACCAGCCGTTCTCTGCTGGTCCCGATAAGGGACCTTGGAGCTAATAACGGGCCCGCAATTTGCGGGCCCGTTATTAGCGCCTTCCCCTTTCCCATTGAGCCCTATGGGGTCTCAAATGGGAATGGGGAATGGTAAACTGAATGGGGACTTACCGGGTCTGCACAGGTCGGAATGTCCCGTTAAGTCCCCATTCAGCCAGACCGGACATGGGTTTGGAGGCAGCCGTTGCGCTAATAGCACCATGGCTACCTCCAAACTCGTAATGACCCCCATAGTGACCTTCATGCACAAATTTTACAATTTCAAAGACACAAATGTGGGAAATATTGTCGTCGCAAATATAAAAACAAAGGAAAATACTATACAAAATGCTGATTTGGTTTCCCTAGACCAGTTACAACAACAGGTCAAGTAAACAACTTCATGGGCCTCACTATAACTCAGGCGGTCCGGAAATAACGGAGGCGGTAAACCCGCCGCCACCGTTGTTTCCAGACCGCCTGATCCTGACTCCTGCAGGCAGGAGGTGATGTTCCCGCCAGGTCTGACCTGGCGGGTTTAACACCGCCCGCCTGCAGGCGGACGAGGAAACACCGGCAGCATTACGAGATGCTGCCGGTGTTTCCATGATCCCCATTCCCATCGAGTCTCATAGGACTCAATGGGAATGGGGATTAACACCATTCCGCCTCCGTGATTCCCGGAAAACCAGGGTTGTAATGCCCTGGTAAATCCAGGAATCACGGAGGCGGAATGGTAATACGAGTCCGGCTGTAACCAGGCGGGTTTACCACCGTGGTTACCAAGGGACTCGTAATGAGGCCCCATGTCTTCAGTTAGACATAAGAGGTCAGTACAAGTTGGGTGGTAAGGGATACCAGGCACCAGTAAGGAGACCGGTGCCTGTAATTCCTTACTGCCCAATTCCAAGGTCCCTTAGCCAGAACCGCAAGGGAAGTGTGGTCGGACCACACGTCCTTTACAGGTCCTGTTAGGGGACCAGGGCACTAATTGCAGGCCTGCTATTAGCAGGCTCGTAATTAACGCCTTCCTCATTACCATTGAGGCCTATGGGGGCTCAAATGCGAATGGGGAATGGCATTTGGAATGGGGACTTACTGGGTCCACCAAGGGTAGAATGTCCCAGTAAGTCCCCACTCCACCAGATGGGACCCGGACACGATTTTGAAGGCAGCCATGGCGCTAATAGCTAATAGCGCCATGGCTACCTCCAAAGTCGTAATGAGGCCCTTAATGTCAAAGGTAAATCACCTAAGAACACATATTACATAAAAAGAACATAAGATAGATGTGCAGTACATTGCAGACAATTCCACTGCAGTTGCATGATATGTCACAGCCTACTTAACCAAAGCAGACAAAACAGAGCTTCAAGACCTCTGGGATGATATGTCATCTGACAAAACACTGTCACAGAAATTGTACAGCTTAGGCATAAAAATGCTCTCTCATAGAGAATGTGGCTGATATGAAGCTGCAGATCGTTTAACTGGTACTACCTTGTATGGAAAATCGGAAAATATAGAATGGCTAAGTCTTGGTCCTGTTAAATGTAGAAAAAGAGTTCTTAGACCATATGAGGACATAGGGCCTCATTACGACCCAGGCGGTAAATTACCGACTGGGTCGTACCTTTACCACTATGGCGTAAACTACGTTTACGCCATGGTGGTTGGCGGACTTACCGCCCCATTCCGATTTTGGCGGGGCGGTAAGTCCCCAATCCCCATTTACCCTTCCCCATTCCCATTTTTGCCCCATAGGGCATAATGGGAGTGGGGAAGGCGTTAATTACGCCACCGTAAATTACGGTGGCGTAATTAACTCCATGGTCCCTTAGCGCCATGGATTTTAACACCTGCTAAAAGCAGGTGTTAAAACCTCCATGGCGCTAAGGGACCTCGTACTCAGGCGGTAAGGGTCGGCGCTGTTTACGGCACCGTAAACCCCTTACCGCCTGGGTCGTAATGAGGCCCATAGAAACAATAGCCAAAAATGATCCCAACAGCCAAGACATTTTGACAAATAATTTACTAGACACATACTATCCAAACAGGAGTACCACTTTGGAAACCATGGGCCTCATCACGACTTTGGCGGTAACCCTTAAATCTGGCGGTAGCGCTATTACTGCCAGATTTAAGGGTCCGCCAAATCAGGACTTCAGCGGATTTCGCCCCAGCTCTGAGATGGGGGAAATCCGCCAAAAATGTGTGCTATTACCGCCAGCGGGAAATCCGGCAGCAGTAAGAGCGCACAAATTCCCCATTGAGCCCAATGGGGAATGGGGCATTCCCGAATGGGCTCAATGGGGAATGGGGATTAACATTACTGCCGAACTCATGATCTGGCGCTATTAGCGCCGGGGAGTTTGGCGGTAGGGCTAATACCACCAGCGGTAATACCGCCGGCTTGACCGCCAAAGTCGTGATCAGGCCCCATGTGTCTATACCACATAGCCCAAAACCTCACATACAAAAATAATATAAAACCAGATGAAAAGAAAGGTAGATACAGAGTGGCAAATTGTGAAGGCAGATTAGTGAAACTTATCAAACAAAGCTTAATAAATCATATCAAATTGTCATTAAAAACTCCTCAACATAAATAACAGTATTACATGTCTCTGCTACAACTTTTTAAACCATGGAGAAAAGAAGAAGAGTTACTAGATACCTATGACTCCTATGAAGACACTTTCAAAGCAAATGAAAGTACTATAACAGATGTAAATTTTACACAGTACAAAATAATGTTGCACAATGAACAGCAACACAAAGAAGAACTCCAGGCCCAACTAGATGTGGACACTCCCGACATTAGTCAACCTTCTGTAACAGGAAGCCAAGAACCACTTGGACAGCCACTAATAGCAAATGAGGCAGAATTAGCCATGATAGAAGTAGAAAACACCATGTGTCAGTATGAACAATCTACAGAAGACGTTACTGTACTAAAATCAAAACTGAACAATGAGCAGCATAGCATTTTCCAAGAAAACAAAACAAATTGAACTTGGTGTGCAACATGAAAATAAAAACTGTACCTGCCAAGACTACAAACCTATACTGCTATACGTCAGTGGTCAAGCTGGTTCAGGCAAAACATTCTTAATCAACCTTAATCAAAATCATTTTCCCTCCAACAATTGACAAACAACAGACTGTCAGCTGTTGTAACTGCCCCCACAGGTTTGGTTGCCTACTACATAAGCGGTGTCACTTTGCACCGATTACTAGTCCATCCAGTAGAAATTCAAAAAAAATTAGACTATTACAAACGTTCTACAGAAGATGCACTGGAACTACGCAGAGTTTTCAAACAAATGAAAATGCTACTAATAGATGAGGTGAGCATGGTCTCCAACCTAATGTTGGCTTTGATTCACCTCATATTACAAGAGGTCCTCAAAACTGATTACGAAGAACTCTTTGGAGGAAAACACACTATTGTTTTCGGAGATCTTCTTCAATTAACACCAGTGAAAGCTGAACCTATTTTTAAAACCTTAGGGCACAAACTGTGCCGTAAAACTCTTGGCAACATAGGAAATGTCAACCTTTGGCAACATTTCCAATGCAGAGATAACATGCGCCAGTCTGCAGACCTCACATACACCAACATTTTAAAAAGTATTAGAGTTGGTGTACTATCTAAAGAAGCACAATCAATATTAAAGACCAGGCACATCCATGCACTCTATGGACATAACTCATATGCCACTGATGGTTTGGAGAAAATATTAAAATTATCTTTAAACTGTAGAGTAATGCTTAAACGTAACCTTGACGTGGAGCGAAGACTAGGTAATGGAGCACTTGGTAAAGTTGTTGGCTTTCAAACATATCCACATGACAACAACATTCAGTTTGTCAATATTCTCTTTGACAAACTATCAGAAGTTAAAAAGAGGATGCTCAACAGCCTGCTTCCTTCTTTTCAAAGACATGTATGTACACAGGGAACAATTTTCACTAACTCCAGCATACTCAGTCACCATTTACAAATCACAAGGTCTTACCCTAGATAAAGCATTGATAGATATTGGTAGAACAGTCTTTAAAGAAGGCATGAGCTATGTAGCACTATTACGCTTATGCACACTTGACAGACTATTTCTAATCAACTTTGATGCAAGTAAAGTAAATGCTGATATTCCTTGCATTCTAGAATACAATAGACTGCATTCACTCTACACCCCCATCTAAAAACCTATCCTGTTCCACAAAAAGCAAAATGTTGTAAAAAAAACTACTTCAGACTGAAACGATACAAAATCTCACTGCAATTCCTCCAAAGAAAGTAAAATAAGCTAATACTGCATCAAGTAACAGAACCAAAGAAGAATCTACTGCTCAAAGTAACTCAACTACTTCTTCAAAGAAGCAACACACACTCCAAACAAATGACTTTGACACAGAACTGACAGGTCCATTCAAATTTTCAAATACAACTGGTGTAAATTGTGATGCAAATGTAGCAATAAATATTCAATTCCAAATACCACCAATTATTGACAACTTTTACAGTACAAACTAATTGTGTTTGTAAATGTTAGTCCTTCATAGAAATGCAACAAACAATCCTGTCAACACATAGAGTGTTTCTGGAATAAGGCAGGAATTGGACTACTGTGCTGGAATGGTCAAATTCACTATAAACTCACAAGAAAATCCACAATAATTTCTAATGTACTTACTACAAGTACTGGAAAACAAAAACATACCTATAAATGAAAACTTCCAAATTTCATACATGTGGAAACATGCATGCACTGTCTCCTAAAGAATGCTTTGTGTATGTATCCACATCTAACTGTGAATCCATTCAATTTCAGCAACTTGTACAAAATGCAAACCATGGCAGATTATGTACTACCTGCAATTCAGATAATCGTTCCACCTTAAAAATGCAGTCACATAGTAAATACATAATAGTAATGCTTTTATGTTACAATGCAGATGGTACCAAAAACAACTGCAAGCCAACTGGATTCACACATGGTCAAGTATCACTTGGTAAGAAAACCTTCAAAACAATAGGAATAATCTACCATGCAGGAGCCACACCCAATGCAGGTCACTACCCTGCATATATATAAAAGAAATGTGGTTGATTTGAATGTAATGACAGTACCATTACTCTAAAACAAAGATTACCCGCAAATCTTTGTTAACACTTATTTAGTATTCTTAAAACGAAAATTTCATAGCTAATCTGTGTATAAACATTAACAAAACTTCAATTTCAAAACTATAAACATTAAGAATAGGGCAACAGGTATCTAACTGCCCCAAAATTCAGCAACAAGCAAACCGATAAATAAATACCACTAAAATCAAACAAGAAATATACAATTAGAATACACCAACCGGTATCTAACTGCCCCAAAAACCTGCAACAAGCCAACAGATAGAAGATTAGCAGGAAAGAAGAAATAAACACTGAAAACTATGAGAAAATATATTGTACCACAACATAAAAAGTTTTTTTTTTAATCCAGCATGGATTTTTTTTCCCACAGACCCAATGGGCCTCATTACAACTCAGGCGTTAAGGGTTAACGCCACCGTTAACCCTTAACGCCTGATTCCGATTTTAACGCCTGCTTTTAGCAGGCGTTAAAATCCATGGCGCTAACCCGCCATGGTGCTAATTACGCCGCCGTAATTTACGGCGGCGTAATTAGCGCCTTCCCCACTCCCATTATGCCCTATGGGGCAAAAATGGGAATGGGGAAGGGAAAATGGGAAATGGGGATTTACCGCCCCACTCACCTTGGAATGGGGCGGTAAATCCGCCATCTACCATGGTGTAAACGTAGTTTACACCATGGTGGTAAAGTTGGTGCAACTAGCACCAAGGTCGTAATGACCTCCAATGATTTAATAAACAAACACAGAAACTGGGCAAATTGCACAGTACACTGGTTTGAAATATAGTACTTCTAAAGTACTAAATATGAGGGTAAAAAAAATACAGAAATGTCTATTATGCAATGCAATATCTCATTAAGAGCTGCCTACACTAACATATGGGGCCTCATTACGACCCAGGCGGAGGACCATGGTGCTATTAGCACCATGGTCCATGCCGGTGTCCGACATGGCAGAATGTGGAATTACCACCCCATTCCGAGGTTGGTGGGGCGGTAATTTCCCATGCCACCATGGCCCTTCCCCATTCCCATTTTTGGCCCATAGGGCTCAATGGGAATGGGGAAGGCGCTAATAACGTTACCGCAAATTGCGGTAAAGTTATTAGCACCAAAGTCCCTTTGCGGGTCCCTACTTTAACGGCTGGAACAAACATCCGTTAAGGTTGGGTTCCCGCAAAGGGACCTCGTAATTAGGCGTTAAGGGTTTAACGGCGCCGACACATTTTACGGCGCCGTTAAACCCTTAACGTCAGGTTCGTAAAGAAGCCCATGATCTTTTATTTTATCACAGAGATTGAAAAATAATGTCTGCTCCAATTACCCATGTCATGAAAAACCTGCATACAACGACAAAAAGTCAGACAGTAAGTATATAATAAATTGACTCACAAACACTGCTGCATAACACACCCATTCAAGCAAACATCTAACCATATACTACAACCCAAACTGTTTAGTTTACTTCCATGGGTATCTTATGCTGCAGTGCTTCTTACCAAACTCTACAATCTTAACTGCATAGCCTAGCCACAACTTTACATACAGACTCTACAAATGAAACAGTACACAAACTTGTGGGTTGTGGATATTTGATGGGTGTTTGATTCTATGAGTGTGTTATGCTATGGTGGTTGTGGCCAGGGCCTAGAGTCTTGGGTGCATGGACGTAGGTAGACCTTCAGCCATGCACCCAAGACTCTAGGCCCTGGCCACAACCACTGCATTATAACACATCCATGCTACCAAACATTTTCACTGTGGTATGTGGACTGCTTATAGGGGATACTAATTACAATCAAGTTCTACTAACAACCCAAAACCAACATCATACTAAAGTAAAATAGCTATAGTGCACCCAGTATTTAATATGTCCGCGGACAGAGACCGTGACAACGGACACCGCAAACACATCAAGAGCTCCTGCCACCTAAACAAATACAGCATTTGGCCCATCTCTTACTCCCACACCCTCCCCAAGCACTCCTACACACCAACACACTCCCCAAAATTGCATTTTTGTTCAGTTCGATGCCGCACTGTCCAATATGGCCGCCACATCGAAAACAATGTGACGCACCTCACGCCTCATCCCAACCAATCAGAGAACACGTTGCATGTCCGCGGCCACGATGCAAGCCGATTTGGCAATCAGTGTCCTGTCCGCAGAGCAAAGAGATAACACTAATTTTTTTAGACCTACTTTTTGGTTGTTTTAAAAAGAACTACTGGACGGATTTCCACCACATTTACAAAAGCATGCTTTCGGGACCAAGCCGCCGCTTCTGCCGCAAATTTGGTGGAAATCCATCCAGCAGTTTGAGCTGTAGGCGTGAACAAACTTTTTTCTCCATTCAGTCTATGGGAAAAAAAAGAAATGTTGGGACCCCCAATATAACTTTGCCCTCCCTTGACTAAACCTCACCAAACTTTGCAAAAAAATGCAGAGTGGGCCATATGCTGCAAAGTTTGCGGAAGATTGGTCCAGGGAGAACGAAGTTATAAGCAACCCAAAAAGTCCTCTTCCTATGAGTTTAGCAACTTAACCATAACTACATGGCCGCTACCGCAGGCATTGTAATATATATATGCATATATATATATTCAGTAAGAAAAACATTGTTAAAGGGATGTTATGGTTAAGTTGCACTAATAAAAACCTATGACATTCAGTCAAAAAATGTTGTTAAAAGGACGTTATGGTTACAAGTAAAATCTAAAAACCCCTGAAATTCACCAGTTATGGCAAGCTAAGCAACCTAACTCATGCCACCAACGTGCCCTGCTAAAACTAACACCCAGGACATCAATGATGACATCACAAATATCATTGATGACATCACATGTCTAGCCCCTTCTTTTTGTTCACTGCCATATCTAGGCCAGGTGGGTTTATTTACTGACAGTCAGAAACTTAACTTTCAAAAGGTATTACATTTACAGATATGGGGGCCGATTCATGGAAAAAATGTGCCTGAAAAAAGTGGCGCAAGTTGGCGCAAGGTGGCACAAGTATGAGAAAGCAAGCGCACAACCATGCGTGCGATTCAAGGAAAGCGCTGCGCGTCTTTTCCACTGGTTGTGCGCCAAATCCCTGCGTGGCGCGCACAGGTGCACACGTCATTGTAACAACCCGAACGCCGTGCACGACCTGCACAGGGACAGTGCACAACGTCCGCCACACACCAAAAAGGGGGCGGGACATGGGACCTAACGCACTGAATGGGGAACAACGCGTGAAAAAGAAGGCGTAACTGGGGAAGTACTGCAGGCAAATACACGGAACGCCCACATGCACGCGAACAACTCGTATTCATGGATTTGAATTTGGGAAAACAAGCGCACACTAAAAGACACGCACAGGTGTCAACACGTCCACCACAGGAAGGCAGGAGTAAGCATCCCCGCGCACAGTATAAAAGCGCGCACAAGCAACAAACACGTACATACCGCTACGATAAATTCCCCATTTGTCGCAGCACTGATCGTGGGACACCGCAGGAGGAGGAGAATAGCCAGGGCCCGCATTTCTTCCCCCCGGACTAGCCTTTTTGGGATGCCTGACGACCAGATCTACGGCAGGTATAGGTTTCCACCTCCTATCATCCTAGACCTGGTCAGGGAGTGGGAAGATGACCTTACATCCCCCAACCTCTGCTCCCAAGCATTGAGCCCCTTGGAGAAGGTGCTCAATGTCCTGCATTTTTTGGCCATTGGGTCATTTCAGCAGACTACTGCCATAATGGGGGGGGTCTCACAGGCCACGCAGTCACGCTGCCTACAAAAGGTGTTGGCAATCATGACTGCGTGCCCCTCAGTCTGCAGGCATATATACATGCCCAGAACACCTTCAGAAAGGCAGGCCGTTGTCCAGGACTTTTACAGGGTGGCACACTTCCCTAAAGTGCTCGGTGCCATAGATTGCACCCATGTGGCCCTACGTCCACCTAGGGCCACTGAGCACATCTACCGAAACCGCAAGCACTGGCATTCCATCAATGTGCAGGAATCATCACCTCTACCATGGCTCCACCCATGACAGTTTCATATACAGAATGTCCGCCCTGAGCCGGGCCTTGGAAGCTGGGCAGCATGGCGACACATGGCTCCTAGGTGAGTACAAATGCCTGTGCACATGCATGCATGTCACACACAGACAAATACACAAACCCCAATAATCACAACCATTATCACCTCTCCAGGGGACAGTGCCTACCCTCTGAGCAACTACATGATGACGCCAATCCGGAACCCCACCACACCACCCCAGGTAAGATATAACGCTGCTCATATTGCAACCAGGGTCATAGTGGAGTGCACATTCGGGGTGCTCAAGTCACGTTTCCACTTCCTTGATAGCTCTGGCGTGCAGCTACTCTATGCACCCCCAGTAGTGTGCAGGATCATTGTGGAAGCATGTGTCCTGCACAATGTTGCAACACGGCAGGGCGTACAGGTGGACATGGTGGTGCCCCCACATCCCCAACCACAGGCACAGGCACTGCCCATGGGAGGGGATAGGGCACGTGGTGAGGCAGCCCGGACCCAGTTTATGGCCACATTTTTTCACCTAAACTCCCAGCCCTGCGGAGTGCACACAGGCCTTGCACATACCAGGTGACAATTGATGATGACAAAGAGACAGTCAACTGTCAAAACCTTACGACCCTGAGAATGTTGCCATGGAAGTGCCACATTGTGTGCATCCCTAGCTACTCAAACCTAACCAATCCTGTGTGACCAAGAGGTACACATGCAAGTATGTATCACACAGACCTGCAAAACAGGCCATGACAATCACTGGTATGTCACACAAAGCCACCAAAACCACAACATGACATGGCAAGCAATAGCAAAACACCAACACAGTAAAAATAATGTACACATTGACATGTGAAAAATGCAAAGTGGCGTCGGACAATGATGCCTGACATGGAATCAGATGAAATACTGACCAACAACCTCCCACACAAAGCAAGTCATACCCAAATGCATAACAACAGTTGTAGCTTGAACATAACAATGAATGCCTGTACACATGCACATTGTGCATGGCAAAATCAACACTGCATAATACGTGTGCTGTGTCCATCTCCTGCAACACACTGCTCAGCACACAGCATAGTGACCAGCCATTGTGTGTGACGCACACCCTGAGCATCACATGAAAACGACAAACTAAATTTTAAAAAAAATCACGCATGTACAGGATCCACAAATGGTCATAGATCGTGTGCTGCAGGGACACAGTGGGCCCCAGAAGAAGCTGCAAACACATACACGAGGCAAGCTTGAAGGGACCAGCTGGAACAGACAGTGGATGCTTTCAAAAGCCACAAAGCACCACACCGTCACATGATAGCACAATAGACAAGCAATTTTAAACTATATTAACTAATTAGACTAACTGTGAAAAACCTACATTACCTAATTAAACTAACTATCAAATTGAAAGTTAACCAAATAAACTAAAAGAAAAATCAAAAATGGCCACATCAACCCGGGGGGGGGGGGCCAGGAGGGGGAAGGAACAGGGTGCTGCTCATCACCCACATGCGATGATGTTGAGGGAAAAAAAAATCTCCATGTGCTCAATGCCTGCACAGCCCGACCTATGTGGGAGATACCTCGTCGTCCAAGTCTGGCTCTGCCTGGAAAGGAGGATGTGGCACAGGAGCCTGACCACGCCTAGCCACAGCTTGCCCCTTATCGGCAGCAAGTCTGCCGGACGGGTGAGCCTGGTTCTGTGTGGCGATGACACGTAGGTCAGCATGCAGAACCTCCCGTGATACACGTGCTTCCTCTTGCAAGGTAACACGTGTAACACAGAGTTCTTCCTGCAAGGCCTGGCTGGACAACTGATGCACCTCCTGGCAAGCATGTAGCTCAGCCGAGATGGTACGCTCAAGCTGCTCAAACCTCTCCTCTGACCGCACCCTCTGGGACATCAAGAGGACACCCAGAGTGGATCTGAAGGACTCATACTGAGCCCTCAGGGCATCCATGTGTGCCTCTGCGTGAGCAGCAATTGCTTGACGCAGAGACAACATTTCAGCCTGGCGTGCCCTGTCTGAGGCCTCCATGCCCAGCGTGAGTGAGCGGGCCGTGGACCGTGCCACCCGCTGCTGGAGAAGCACCTGCCTAGCAGGGGGGAGCATGGATTGAGCCACACGCTCCATGCTCACAGCGATGTTCTCCATTGCTGCCCCCTGGCGTTCAGCATTGGCAGTCATGTCTTGCTCCCACTCAGTATCCTGTGGTAGCGCGCGCCCACCGCGTTGCTGGGCTTGACACCTGCAGGACCCAAGTACCGGGTGTCCTCGTGGTGTTGGCACCACCTGCGGCTGTACGACTACATGCCCCCCGTCGATGTGATGGCCCAGGCACATCAGTGACTGGTGTGTAGGGTGACCCTGCATCCCGATCTACCACAGGCGGAGGTTCCAACACTGTCTGTCCCCTTAGTGCAGGTGTCACAGAAAAAGGAGTGCCCACATCAGAATCACTCACCCCTGACATATGGACATGATGCACATCCAACTCGATATGGACGTCAGAGTGGTCATCAGGGCTGGACTCCTTGCCAGCCAAAGACAAGATGGACTGTAGCACATGTGGGTTTTCGTGGCCTACCACCGCACGACCCCCACTTGTGCCGGGTTGCTGTAGTGATAACAACCCTGTGCCTGGCATGATAACACCATCCTCTGGCTCCATTGCATCATCATCTGAAAATTAGAGAGAAAAAAGGTCACTACACATGTTAGAGGCACACAACACACACACACATAGACATCACACAGACACCAAATACATCAAGCAGACATGTCACACACAAAAGAGAACCTGCCATGCATGCTGGGTCAACTTGACATTGCTTCTGTGATTAGGCATGTAGAAGGGTGTTATATCGCTCAGAAGTGGGTTGATGCAGTGCAGCAAATTTGTACGTTACTCACTATCTACATGTACAAGTACTTCATGATGTGTATCAGAAAATGTGAAGGCAGTGCAAAGTCAACTTCAGGCATCATGTGCAATGTGCATGCAATGGGTAGCATGGCTTCAAGCAAACCAGCCCTCCCCCAAGTGTAAATGCAGGGATGCCTTGCATGGTATCAAAATGATAACCATAGACCTGTGTATTGACAGACAGTGTTGACTAGCATCAATTGCATCATGTGAGTCAAGTGACAACACAGCAGATGATGATGGGACAGTAAGCAGGACACATGATGAAACCTCCGAAGTACACCCACGTGTGAAGAAGACACTAAACCAGTTGGACAGAGCCATGGGGGCATGAAACAGGCTGAGGCCTGTGACCCACACAGACTGCCACACCCTAAAAATGTGTGTGACACAGGACTGAGCCACAGTGGCCATGGGAAGGCTGATGAAATGCCATGTAATGTAGGTCACCCTGGACACGTACTACAATGATCATCCAGTCAAGGACACATAGGGGCATGCATGGAATGAACATGGAGCATGAAGGGCCAGTCATGTCCCTGCGGAGCATCTGACATCTGCACAGTCCAAGTGAGACACCCTGCATCAAGTACAAAGGATGTACCACACATCATATGTCTGGCAGGTTGGCTGGTGGAAGTTAGCATGTAGACAGGACGCATGAACAAGCACGTACTTAATGGCAAAATTGATGCAGACCAGTGCAAAGGTGAAATTGGGGTGCAGAGGGGGGGTGGAGGGGCAAGGGAGCATGCCTATGTGGAGTACCTGCATGCTGGCAGAGGACACATGCAAGTCAGTCATGCTATGATATAGTCCCAGGGCTGAGAGGAAGGTCCCCCCAGGCTACATGCAGAAGGGCCAGTGAGCTGGAACATGGACCGGAGGGGCATCCTGGTGACCAGCATGTGAGTAGGGTGCAATAGTGGTGATGCGGACAGTCCCCGTCTGCTCCACATGTCCACCATCCTGCAGAGCAGCCATGCATCAGTGAAGCATTGTATTACTTGCACATCATGACCATGTACACATTACATGTAGTGCCAGTCATGCACAACACATCACACAAGTAAAACACACATGTCCTCAACAAACACGCAGCAACACTCATTGGACTGGGCATCAAAGTCTGGCATCTCTCCCACTCCTTCAACCGATTCAGGTGGTATGAACTCTGCAACAAGTGACTCGTGCAGAGTGAGGTCTTCCTCCTCAGGTGCAGGCCCACTGCCAGTCACCAGAGTCAAGTTGTAATTTGAGGCATGCTTAGACTTAGCACTGCGTTTGAGGTCATTCCAACGCTTTTTGCACTCTTGCTCCGTGCGCACCTCATGGCCGAATGCACTCACATATTCCGCAACTTGCTTCCAGTGGGTATCACGGTGGGGAGCCGTAGTCTGACAATTAGGCCCCACTAGCATGTCACAGCTTTGGTCCCGCACGTAGTCCATGAGAAAGTCTACTTCCTGGTTGCAGAAAGGCTTCTTCCTCGACATGCAGGAGGTCGTGGCTGTGTGTGGGGTCCCAGCCTGTGCTGCAGGTGCAACCTTCCTCCTCTTGGATTGTGGCGCAGACCTTGGCTGGCAAATGCCGCCCTGATCAGTATGGCCAGTGGCACCGCTGGATTGAGCCAACGGAGTGGCAGGGGGAGGGACGACCAAAGGCCTGACTTGCATCAGTGGCAGCTGGGTGCCCTCTAATGGACCCTGCACAGCAACATCTGCTGTGGCAGGGTCATTGACCACGACTGTCCTGGTTGGTAGACTCACAACCGGGGTGTTGTTGGCTGCATCTGCCCCTGCACTTGCCAACACCCGGCTGTTCGGGGCAGCAGATGACATTACTGCCCCAGGGACACGTGTCTCGGTCAGGGCAGCCCTGCATGCACCTACGGTTTGCCTCCTGACCTGTTGGAAATCTTCCAAGGACTCTTCAGGTGCCAACACAGCCTGTGCTGGCAGACCCTGACTCTGAGCCTGGGTGGTGGTGTCCACTACCCTTGGGCCCATGGCAGGCGATGAAACGGACTACCGGGTCACATGTGCGCCAGTGCCAGATGCAGAAGCTGCATCTCCCGGAACCACAGGGGGTGGTGGCATGACTGCGCCGACACAAGGCACAAGGCACAATATCGTGCACAAGTGGCGCACCCCTGCCTCTTCCCCCTCTGCGGCCACTCTGGACACCCTGGAGTCCCCCTACTCCCAGGTCACCCCGGCCACGTCCCTGACAACGCCCGCCATGAGGAGTACGCCCAGCTGAGACGCCCCTCACCTTTGATGGCCTCCCAACCATGGCACAGATGGAGTAGTGCCAGCACAGATGGAAAAGTGCCAATGGGAGGTGTACACCACAACTGTCCTGGGCAATTGGGGTGAAGGGGGCGGGATCAAGATGTTAACAGCACCCCTGCACCTGCAAGGCTGTATGTGACCCCGGTGATGAAGTGACGGGTCACGCACCCCAAAACTGCAGTAAAACCGTGCACGCAAATCCCTGCAGCCTACGTGCGTGGAATTTACCTCCCGCAGTACGCGGTGGCACCCAGGAACACGAAAAATGCGTACGCGTGGGACACGCAGGCTACTATGACCTCAAAAACAGGTACGTGATACACAGGGGCACCCGCAGTGGGCAAAATAGTGTGCGCGACTCACCGTCAGACTAGCACAATGATGAAAAACACGCGTAGCCAATACCCCCGCCAAAATAAGAGATATGTCCTTGATCCGCTGTGAAGGTTTGATGGTGCGCAAAACAACACGAAGTAGCAATACACACGTCGGTCTCCACGAAAGGCACGTACAGCAAATTGCTGGCCCCGCTCACCTTTAACCCGTGCTGAGGGAAACACCCGCGCGTGTCACGTCACTTACACGCTTAGGCCCTCTCCTCAAATTACATGCATTCACACACAGACGTGTGGTTTTTTCACATGCTGATCCACTATGCACCCGTGTTGAGGGAAACGCCCGTGCGCGCTACGTCACAGAGCGCTTACCTGCTAAGGGCCTTTCCTCGAATTACATGCTTATGTGCACTTTTTTCATGTGCCAAATCACTCCGTGTCAAGCTGGCCACGTGAAAACACATGGAAGACCATGCTCCTGCCCAAAAGGCCATTTTCCTGCCCCCAAGAGTGCCAAGCACGCTCCCACCTGCCATCTACAGCTGCCTGCCTGCTGCCCACGTGCCCTGCTATTTGGTGCCTGCACGTCAGCCATCTGCTGGGGTCCAGTTGCTGTGTCTACCCCTGCTGGAACAGAAGACTCCCGACTGGGATACCATCGCTCCACAGCCCAGCCCCAGGACCCAGTTGCCCACCCACACCCTTGGGGGTCTCCATGTTGGGGCAAACACCATCCGAGACCACTGGCAAGCCCCAGCCAGAGAGGCAGAAGGCCACCAGCTTCAGTGAGAAGGAAGTTGGTGTCCTGGTGGAGCATGTCCTGGGGCATTATGATGCCCTCTTCACACCATCACAAGCCGACAAGGAAGGATGGGAGAGGATCTGGGAGAACGTTGTGGTTGCCATCAATGTGGAGGAGGTGGCAACCCGCAACATCAAGCACGTCCGGAAGCGCTGGGAGGACTTCAGGTCCAGGACCCTCAACAAGGCCCGGCACCTCGTGAATGCAGAGGATGCAGAGGGGTGCCGGGTCCACCTGAGCAACATCCAGATGAGGGTCCTGGAACGCATAAGCCCAGCACTCCATGCCCAGATCCTTCGGAGGAAGACCCGTCCGGAGTCGAGCGGTAAGTGGCCATGCATTGCTGTGTGAAACAGGGCATGTTGCAGTGTGCTGGTAGTCAGCTACTTGCCTGTATATGTAACATAGGCCATGTATGAATGTGTGTGCGCTGGGACATCATGGTAATGCATGTGAGACCAGTAATGTGTGAACCACATGGATGGTGCATGAGTTCCAATGAGACATGGGGAGATGCATGCGGAATGCACACATGAATGCATGCCAGTCCCTGTTCTTGGACATGGATGGGGGTGAGGGATGGGTGCTGCTCTCATGTACATGTATGGTGTGCATGTCTGTGTGTCTGAGAAGTGAGTGTGTGACTTTGAAACGCCATGGATGCATGACACATGTCCGTGACGATGTGTAGATTCACTCATGCAGTGCAGTCACCGTTGTATCCACTGTGTCTGTGGTGTAGGAGCCATGATGCATGACCCTCCGGTGATGTGTGTGCATGGGATCAGTATGAGCCATGATGCATGTGAGTTTTAAGGCAACATTTTTGTTAACATAGGCCCTTGTACATGGATGTTGATTACATGCGCCGTGCCTGTTTCTGCATGTGTTTTGCGTGCATTGACCCATGTGTTGCGGAGGGACAGGATGGAAGTGATGTTTGACAGTGCCACTCATATGTTATTGCTTCCTGTCTAGGGGACTATTGTACGGTACTCTGATGCTTGTGTTCTATGTCTCCCTCTATGCAGCGTCGAGTGAAGAAGAGGGCGGAGACGGCGCTGTGGAGCTAAGCGGCGTGGATGCCTCCACCGGGCGGCGACGTAAGGCCCAGCCACCCTCCCAGGAATTGCCATCATCCGGGGGAGAGGGGACTGGTGCCGCGTCTGCTACTACGGCTGTAGCAGAAGGGCCATGTGAGCACCCACAGGGGCTTGCAATGGCGGAAGACGGTGCAGAGACATCCAGGTTGGTGGTCTCCACAGAGGAGGAGGAGCCTACTACTGAGCCGCACATGGGGCCTGGTGGGGTAGTACCACTGGTGCGAGTGGTGCAGTCCAGGGCAAGGGTCAGGAGGCAGCACAGGTCGCCGCAGAGGGGCCTGTGCATGTCGCTGTCCCTGACCCCGTGACTGCACCACCATGCACCAGCAGGGATGCCCCTTCCCAGGCATATCCGCAGGTAGGGGGGAGGCCCACGTCATCTTCCTCTCCACTACCTGCGGACGAGGAGTCCCATGACCGTATGGGCTCCGTCCTGATTTGTGCCGCTTTGCGCACGCGTGTCATTCGTGATAACGTGCGTGCTTCCTCGGGGGAGCACACACACCATCACGAAAAGCTGCGTGGCAATGTCACACAGTCGGGAGGGGCCATGGTCGGTGGGTTCCTACATGTTTCTCGCACTCTGGCGGACCTCTCCTCCTCTGTGGAGACTATGCGCCAGTCCTTCTCCCTGCCGTCTTCCGGCCCAGATTCCACCAGGGCCCCCTGTGGACCTGGCCCGACCAACACAGCCAGCTTGGTGGAGATCCCATCCCTGCCACAGTCGGGAGTCGGTGGTCCAGCAGGGGTGGACACCCCAACAACAGGAGACCAGCTGATGGAGGATGTGCAGGCATCATCAGACAGGGCACATGGACAGCAGAAGTAGCAGGCTCTAGGTGGGAGCAATGATGGCTCGGGGCCATCAAGATCAGAGGGGCAGGCATCGGCCAGAGGGCAGGAGGACCCTGTAATGGGAGTGTCTTCCATGTGGCTGCGGTTGGGCCAGCGGAGAGATGTGGAGCGGCGGTGGGTGGAAGAGGCGTGGCTCACCATGGTCAGGGCAGAGTTCTCTGTGCGTCAGGCGTTGAGGTGGGCTGAGTGCCTCGAGTCAACTCGCAGGGAGTTGGAACAGGCCATGGATGCATCGCTGCGAGACCTCGGCCCAGGGCAGAGGCCCGCCTCCATGAGATAGACATGGAGTTTTCGATGATGCCCTGGCCCACAACATCACAGAGTGAGCCGTAGGACTTGCCCGCCGCCATTGTATATAGTTAGTTAGTGATAGGTTTCCTTTCTCTTTTTTTCCTTTTGGGATGCTTGGACAATGCCCCACGTTTTTGTATATAGTTGTAAATTAGGTAGGGTCTTTTTATATAGGTTTCATTTCATTTGTTGGGCTCATGGACCCTTATTGCAATATTTGTACATAGTTGGACAGTGGATTTAAAAAAAAAACATATTTTACCCTCACCATGGATCAATGGATTTTTGAATTTTGATTTCCTTTGGATTTACTTTGTTGGACAAGGATTTTTGACAAACTTTATTTTGGATTCATTTGGATTGTGTCATCATTATTATTTTATTATTTTTTAGGGCATGCCTTTTCTTCTTGTTTCTGATTCTTTACATGATTTGATACTTTTTTGATATTTTTGTGCACAATACTTTTTGATTTCTTACTTCCATGTGTGGTATTTGCTCTTTGGTTTACTGCATGTCACAATGTGGGTTTACACAATCACTTGCACCCAGTGTGTGTGTGTGATGGACATGTGTTGATGTGCATATTTGACTTTTGGTTAGTGACAAGCAATAGGCCTTTCAGTGTGGGGTGGATGGGAAACTTGGTTGTGTCTGAAGACTGGAGTGGCATGCAGTGGGATTTTGTTGGACATGAGGCCCATGAATGTGCATCTTTATGACATGTTGGGTGGGGACCTGAGTCGGGGCCTGCTGGCAGGTGCCCGGTAATGCTGGGTGGATGGGAGTGCTGGGGGACATGAGTCGGGGCCTCACCCTCAATGCTGGGTGGGTGGGGGTGCTGGGGGACATGAGTCGGGGCCTGCTGGCAGGTGCCTGGCAATGCTGGGTGGATGGGGGTTCTGGGGGACATGAGTCTGGGCCTCACCCTCAATGCTGGGTGGGTGGGGGTGCTGGGTGATATGAGTCGGGGCCTGCTGGCAGGTGCCTGGCAATGCTGGGTGGATGGGGGTGCTGGGGGACATGAATCGGGGCCTGACCCCCAATGCTGGGTGGGTGGGAGTGCTGGGGGACCTGAGTCAGGGCCTGCTGGCAGGTGCCCGTCAATGCTGGGTGGGTGGGGGTGCTGGGGGACATGAGTCGGGGCCTGCTGGCAGGTGCCCGACAATGCTGGGTGGATGGGGGTTCTGGGGGACATGAGTCGGGCCTGCTGGCAGGTGCCCGGCAATGCTGGGTGGGTGGGGGTCCTGGGGGACATGAGTCGGGCCTGCTGGCAGGTGCCCGGCAATGCTGGGTGGATGGGGTGCTGGGGGACATGAGTCGGGGCCTGCTGGCAGGTGCCCGTCAATGCTGTGTGGGTGGGGGTGCTGGGAGACCTGAGTCAGGGCCTGCTGGCAGGTGCCCGGCAATCCTGGGTGGGTGGGGGTGCTGGGGGACATGAGTCGGGGCCTGCTGGCAGGTGCCCGTCAATGCTGGGTGGGTGGGGGTGCTGGGGGACATGAGTCAGGGCCTGCTGGCAGGTGCCCATCAATGCTGGGTGGGTGGGGGTGCTGGGGGACATGAGTCAGGGCCTGCTGGCAGGTGCCTGGCAATGCTGGGTGGATGGGGGTGCTGGGGGACATGAGTCAGGGCCTGCTGGCAGGTGCCCTGCAAAGCTAGGTGGGTGGGGGTGCTGGGGGACATGAGCCGGGGCCTGACCCTCAATGCTGGGTGGGTGGGGGTGCTGGGGGACATGAGTCTGGGCCTGCTGGCAGGTGCCCGGCAATGCTGGGTGGATGGGGTGCTGGGGGACATGAGTCGGGGCCTGACCCTCAATGCTGGGTGGGTGGGGATGCTGGGGACCTGAGTTGGGGCCTGCTGGCAGGTGCCCGGCTATGCTGGGTGGGATCGGGGTTCAGGGGGACATGAGTCGGGGCCTGCTGGCAGGTGCCCGGCAATGCTGGGTGGATGGGGGTTCTGGGGGACATGAGTCGGGGCCTGCTGGCAGGTGCCCGTCAATGCTGGGTGGATGGGGGTGCTGGGGGACATGAGTCGGGGCCTGCTGGCAGGTGCCCGTCAATGCTGGGTGGGTGGGGGTGCTGAGGGACCTGAGTCGGGGCCTGCTGGCAGGTGCCCGTCAATGCTGGGTGGGTGGGGGTGCTGGGGCACATGAGTCGGGGCCTGCTAGCAGGTGCCCGTCAATGCTGGGTGGATGGGGGTGCTGGGGGACATGAGTCGGGGCCTGCTGGCAGGTGCCCGGCAATGCTGGGTGGGTGGTGGTGCGGGGGGACATGAGTCGAGGCCTGACCATCAATGCTGGGTGGGTGGGGGTGCTGGGGGTTCTGAGTCAGGGCCTGCTGGCAGGTGCCCGTCAATGCCTGGTGGGTGGGGGTTCTGGGGGACATGAGTCAGGGCCTGCTGGCAGGTGCCCGGCAATGCTGGGTGGATGGGGGTGCTGGGGGACATGGGTCAGGGCCTGACCCTCAGTACTGGGTGGGTGGGGGTGCTGGGAGACATGTGTCAGTGCTCACTTGTGCGTGTTGACATGTGGGCTGGCTGGGGGGCTTGGACAGGGTGGATGGGCTGCCCGTGGGGCATGGCCAGGGGTGCAGTGTGTTCCCCTGTGTTGTGGTCTGCCTGCAGGCTCTGGGGAGGGGGGAGAGGGCACACCTGGGAGGACACACATTGGCAATTCGTTGGGGTAGCCCCGAAATATACGTACCACGTTCGCACAGGGCCAATCGCGTGTGAAACTTCCCGCGCACCCCCGAAATACACGTACCCCGCTCGCACAAGGCCAATCATGTGTGAAACTTCCCGCGCACCCCTGAAATATATGTACCCCTCTCGCACAAGGCCAATCGTGTGCAGAACTTCCAGCGCACCCCCGAAATACACGTACCCCGCTCGCACAGGGCCAATCGCATGTGAAACTTCCCGTGCACCCCTGTAATACACATACCCCGCTCGCACAAGAACACTCACGTGTGAAACTTCCCGCGCACCCCCAAAATACACGTACCCCGTTCGCACAAGGCCAATCGTGTGTAGAACTTCCCGCACACCCCCGAAATACATGTACCCCACTCGCACATGGCCAATCGCATGTGAAACTTCCCGTGCACCCCCGGAATACACGTACCCTGCTCGCACAAGGCCAATTGCGTGTGAAACTTCCCGCGCAACCCTGAAATACCCGTACCCCGCTCGCACAAGGCCAATCACGTGTAAAACTTCCCGCGCACCCCCAAAATACACGTACCCCGCTCGCACAGTGCCAATTGCATGTAGAACTTCCCGCGCACCCCCGATATATACGTACCCTGCTCGCAAAGGGCCAATCGCATGTGAAACTTCCCGCGCAACCCCAAAATACACGTACCTCGCTTGCACAAGGCCAATCGCGTGTAGAACTTCCCGCGCACCCCCGAAATACACGTACCCCGCTCGCACAGGGCCAATCGCATGTGAAACTTTCTGCGTAGCTCCGGAATACAAGTACTCCGCTCGCACAAGGCCAAACGCGTGTGAAAATTTCCCGCGCAACCCCGAAATACCCGTACCCTGCTCGCACTAGGCCAATCGTGTGTAAAACTTCCCACACACCCCCGAAATACCCGTACCCCACTCGCACAAGGCCAATCGCATGTCGAACTTCCCGCGCACCCCCGATATACACGTACCCCGCTCGCAAAGGGCCAATCGCATGTGAAACTTCCCGCGCAACCCCAAAATAAACGTACCCCGCTCGCACAAGGCCAATCGCGTGTAGAACTTCCCGCGCACCCCCGTAATACATGTACCCCACTCGCACAAGGCCAATCGTGTGTAGAACTTGCCACGCACCCCCGTAATACACGTACCCCACACGCATAAGGCCAATCGCGTGTCGAACTTCCCGTGCACCCCCGTAATACAAGTACCCTGCTCGCACAAGGCCAATCACGTGTAGAACTTACCGTGCACCCCGTAATACACGTACCCCACTCACACAGGGCCAATCGCGTGTATAACTTCCCGAACACCCCCTGAAAAACACATACCCCGCTTGCACAGGGCCAATCGCGTGTAGAACTTCCCGCGCACCCCGAAATACATGTACCCTGCTCACACAGGCCCTATCGTGTGTGATTCTCCCCACGCACCACCGAAATACACGTACCCCGCTCGCACAGGGCCTATCGCGTGTGATTCTCCCCGCGTACCCCCGAAATACACGTACCCTGCTCGCACAGGCCCTATCGCGTGTGATTCTCCCCGCGCACCCCCGAAATACACGTCCCCCGCTCTCACAAGGCAAATCACGTGTAGAACTTCCCGCGCACCCCCGTAATACACGTACCCTGCTTGCACAGGGCCAATCGGGTGTATAACTTCCCATGCATCCCCGAAATACACGTAGCCTGCTCGCACAGGGCCAATCGCGTGTGATTCTCACTGCGCACCCCCGTAATACACGTACCCCGCTCGCATTTGTGGTTGGGGGGCTGTATGCTGGTCCACTGGCCTGTGCGTCATGTACGGGATTTGTGCACTGTTCATGGCGCACGGGGAGGGGTTGGCAGCGTAACTGGCACTGCTGCACCACTCTGCGCCACGGCTAGTTATGGATGTTAAAATTCATGAATACGCTGTGCGTGGAAATGGATTTTGGCACACGCAGCTGGCGCAGACTGCCGCACCGCACACTGTGCGCCAGCCGCTTGCGCCACTTGTGCGCTGAATTATATGAATTACCCCCATTGCTATTCTCACATGTTCTTGAACTACTTTCCTTAGAATTTAATCGCATCTTATGATGTACAAATATATGGGAAAAAGCAGACCTGAAACTCTGCAATCATTTTTGTGCATGCATACAATTATGTAGATTATTCGCAGTTGCTAATGATACTGCCTCTTGTTTGCTTACTTTACTCTCCATATATAAGCCCCATATTTGTATGTATTGTAGTCTATTTAGGTTTTTCGTGTATTAGTAGAAATATGTAGTAAGTGATGTATTATTAGCTACTTAGTACATGTTTCAAAGTACAGAAAAGTATAATACAGAAGAATTCACTGTTTTATAATATAACTTTGGAAAATTACAAATATAGCACCTCTGTGGTGTATGCTGCAGCCAATACCTACATTTCTGTATGGGTAGGTTCCTGTACTAGAAAGAACACTGCAATGGAATATTCTTTAGGACACTACATTGCGTGATGAAGAATGCAGTTTATTACACATCTCCCGATAATCCCTGATACTTTTTTGTCAAGATTATATTCACAACCCCTTGTATGAAAAGTAAATGCACATGTGATGTCATCAATGATATTTGTGATGTCATCATTGATGTCCTGGGTGTTAGTCTTTTCAGGGCACGGTGGTGGCGTGAGTTATGATTCCTTAGCTTACCGTAACTGGCGAATTTCAGGGTTTTTTAGATTTTACTTGTAACCATAATGTCCTTTAACAACATTTTTGACTGAATTTCATAGGTTTTTATTAATGCAACTTAACCATAACGTCCCTTTAACAAAGTTTTTTTGCTAAAGGTCATCAGTTTTTAGTAGTGGCATGTAACCATAATGTAAAGTAACTTCTGACTTAATTACACACCTTGCGGACAATGCCACATGACCATATGTTGCGTACAGCACAGTGATGTGTCCGAGAATCTGTACACACTTAAAAATAAGATGTATGCCTCATGGACAGTGTGGAAATACATTTTATATTGATGAAGGAACGTCCACCTTCAACATTTCCCTTGCACAGCTCCAACACGTATTGGTAGTCAGCCATTAGTATTGTAGTACACATTGCACACCTTTATCAAAAGTTCTAGTTATCTGAAAACAACATCAGCTAAGGCTATCCCTCCTTCCCAAAGAAACAGCACCACTGCTGTAATGAAGGAGCATGAGAAACACTGCCTCCACCTTACAAATAACAAACGGACAACATTTTTAGCAGTCCACCTACTCCCTCATATTACTGTTTGGTGCCTCTTTCCTCATTTCCATTTGCAAATTTCCTTATTAGCTGCCCTAATAAAAAATAAAATGCCGTCCGTACACAAAGGAAATGTTCCTTTAAGAACCACCTTTCACAGTGTAAACATATGTAAAAAAATGGCATACACTCCATCTACTTTATATTTCTCAGTAAAGGACATTGACGTAATAAGATTTGCCATTAACAATATAGATTTGCAAAGCAGTAACGTGTGCTACTAAAAAATAGGATTTGTCGTTATAATCTGGCCTGCCTGCCGCGAGCCGGATTAAAAACAAAATCCTTTTCCAAGATGGCCACCATAGAAAGGTAAGGCAGTTGTTCCATACATGGCCCCTGTTCACTTTCCATGGCAGCCTGCAAAAAGCAAAACTACATGCTGTGACGCAGAACCTGAAAATGAACATACAGCGACGTACAACATAGCACGTTGCATTTTGAAATAATACACTGGTTTTTAAAATAAAACATTAACATTTTAGAATATGTAAAGTACTTTTATTTCACACGAAACTGTCCGAGACCATTGGACTATTCCCATTTACAATCAAATTGTAACATTGTTTCTATGTGCGTCATCAAAAATGTTAACGGTGAGGCACATGTTGTTCTTTTCCCATACACAAAGTATACATTTTCGATAAAGCATCTGCTTTGTTCGCACAGTGATTTCCAAGACGTCGCCCTGACCTTTGGCCTACACCACCATAAAAGATGTTATGTTACTACTAATGGCCACTTCAGCGTATGGACAAAGGGGGCTGGCACAATCATCCCACAAAATTGTGACGGACAGGCAGCCGGTCACGATCAGTTGCATCTGGAGTCCAAAGAAGCCATCACTCGGCATCTTGAATCCATGGCACGCACAGTGAGGCAGGATGTAGCTGGTTGGAAAACCTAAGAGAAAGTACGTATCAATACCCAGCCTTCAGTAAACAATTTCAAAACATAAAAAAAGAACGTGGAAACTAATACACAAATCAAAGTGGCCATACATGACATTTTAAGGAAATATTAGCGTTGATCATGGGTAAATCTAGTGACAGGCTACAAATGCCGAGAATCTGCACCCTCCATAAAAAATGACACCTACACAGAAAGATGTTACTTCAGTTACAAAGCCAAAATTAATATTCAAGTAACAAAACATTACATGTCGTGATTTAAAAAAAGACCAAAAGAACGTGTAAATTGATACACAAAGCAATGTGGTCAAACATGACATTTTAAAGAAGAAATAGTAGCATTGAACAAGGGTAAGTCTACTAATAGCCTGCAAACACGGAGAATCTGCACTCTTCGTAAGGGGAAAAAATGACAACTGCACAGAAACATAATACTTCAGTTATATTGTCAAAATTATTGTTCTGGGAATAGCAAATTTAAACTTGGTCCGGTGTAGAGTGATCAAAATTAAACTTACATGATATTTACCGCCTCCATTGGTTTTGGATAAAGTCAGACAGCAATGTATTTGCACCAAAGATTCTGCGTGAACTGATATTTCATGTGCCTTACAAACGTTTTTAAAACAGAACCTTATCAAATGGTATTGTTTTGCAAACTTTCACTCCCTCCATTGTTGATTAATTTTCCCTTTTGCTCAACGTCAAAAAACAATTGACCCTTATGGGTTTAGTGGAATGCGGGGGCCTACTGAGCTCGCAACCAAAAAAGGAAGCCAAGTGACCTTCACTCAGAACGCAAATACATTCTCACTTTGCAACAACATATGAGAATCCATTCATGAGAATCGCTACACCCATACACGTGCAGAACCGCTGTTTCCATCAAACACTGCAGGTGGCTGCCTCAGATTTCAAACTGTAGGACGCCAGTATGAGTGCACTATTCTAAATACATTGTAACATGGATGCAGTAATTCTTCGCCGTATATTGAGCATCAACTTCCAATTTACTGTATGACTTTGGTGACAATAAAACACCACTTTTTGACTTCCTGCTGCCACATCTTATTCCAGCCTCATTAACGCTCACCTTCTGAAACAGTATTTCATAAGTGAAAGAAGTGCAATGGTGTCTTATTTTATATGTGTTACCGGCGATGTCCGCGTACACCAAAACATGAACAAAAAAGGGTGGGCGCAGCGAAAGAATCTGACGCACTTCACGCTGTTCCACAACCAATCAATGAACGCGTCACATGTCCGCGGACATGACGCTACGGATTATCCAATCAATTTCTTGTCCGCGGAGCGAACAGGGATGTGTGACCGCGGAGCGGACATAGATATCACACATTTTTTAAGACATACTTTTTGGTCATTTTAAAGGAAACTAATGGACGGATTGTCACAAAATTTACAAAAGCATGCTTTTGGGACCAAGCTCCTGCCCCTGCCCTTTGGTGAAAATCCATCCAGCGGTTTGGCCTGTAGGTGAGCGTAAAGTTTTTCCCCCATTCAGTCTATGAGAAAAAAAGACGTTTTGGGACCCCCCTATAACTTTTCCCCCCCTGGACCAAACATCACCAAACTTTGCAAAAAAATTCAGAGTGGCCCATATACAAAGTTTGTTGAGGATTTGTCCAGGGAGAGCGGAGTTATAAGCTGCCCAAAAAGTGCACTTCCTATGGAAACAGCAACTTAACCATAACTACACAGCCACGGTAATATATATATATATATATAAAAATATATCATTGCCACCCTATAGTTAAGGTGAGTCGGAAACACATAGGAACCCCTCAAAATTCTAGTGCCAATAACTTTGATTTGAGTAACGGATTTGGCCAAAATTTTGAAATTGATTAAAAGTCTGCGGACCCCCGCTCCCATATTGCAAAGTTTCATATAGATTTGTTGAAAAATAAAAAAGTTATTAAGCATCAACAAAAAATCTTTTTTTCCAAAAGTGCGGCCTACTTCCCATTCATTTTCCCTTAGACAAATTAAGGTACATTTTTGCCAAAGCGCACAGCCCAAACCGCTGACAGGATTTAGACCAGGTCTGAAACATCTTGGGCACAAAGCATTGACTCGAACACATGTGTGGTTTGGGGTTATTCCATGCTGTGGTTATTTTCAAATTTGATGGAGAAAGGGGTGCCCCCTTCTCCACAATTATGAGTTATATCTCCCATGGTACATGGCAGGATCATGTTTTTCAGAATCTTGTTTTTCTCTCGATGCAAGATAGTCAAGGCTATAACCAAGGTTAGTGGAAAAATGAAACACAGTAAAACGGTATTTGCAGGTCAAAAAACGCACAAATGACATCAGGGTAGAGGTGGGGGATGGCTAGAAAGCACTGAGTGAAATTTGTGAGGGTCCAGGGACCAAGTTTGCAACACAAACCTTTCTGTAGACTAAAGCCACCATCTAATACAAACTACGTTCAGAAGCAGCATGTGCTTGGGGTAAAGGGGAAGAGGGCAGGGGATGTGAGGAGGCCTTCTGGGAGAGCTGGCACAGAGCATGCAGAAGCATTTTTTGCTGATATATCCAAGGTTACAAAGAACTAGGTCGGGGGTGAAAAAATCACTGTCCATTGGTCTCCCGTTCATGCAGTAACCAAGACAGACTCTGCTTAGTTTCAAAGTGAGGAACGTGCCAGCATCCTCAGGACATGTTGTTTGATAAATCAGCCAAACTTACGAGACAACTTAGAGGAATGGGTTGGTAATGTTCTTGCTTTGAAGCTAAGCCAGGTCAGACCCGCTTTGAAGTTAATCCGAGACAGTCCCAGTTACTGTATGGATGGGTGACCAAAAGGGCATCTAAATTATTTTCATTTTTAAAAAGTGCGACTGTCAGTCCTTGAAGGTTTTGCACTCAGAGACAATTTTTTGCCTTTTGCTGAATTGCATTCTGGTGTTTATATTCTCCCAGTCAATAATAAAAAAAGGTATTTTTATAGCAACAGTGAGTTTCCCATCCCTGCAGTAACTGGGAGGAATCCTGCTTAGTTTCAAAGTGAGAAAGGGGTCAGCCCACTAAGTGCATTTTGCTTAATATATGGCTTTTCCCTTAGAAGAACACTTAGAGATACATGACCTGAGGGTAGGCTAAGTATGAAATGCATGTATGCAACATTAAGTGGCTTAGTGGTGTAAAAGCAGGTCAGCGTTCAAGGCTTTATGTTTTTTTAATTGAACTAATTTAATTTATTTAAAGAAAAACAACGCAAATGGGAGGTGGCAAGGTTTGTTGCAGTGCAGTCATGTGATCTTATTTAGCATAAGAACATTTAGACGTGGATGTAAAGTCAGCCACGTCCAAACATCCCTTGCGCCAAAATAACAGCGCCAGAATGGCTTTCGTGCCGAAAAGGTGTGCCGAAATGGGTGCTGTGGTGGAATATCCATGACAAATCTGGCTGCGCCAAAATGAAGGTGTTGAAAAGGGGTGTACTGCTTGGAGAATGCTGCTTAACTAAAGTGTGTGCTCCGTGACAAATAATTTAACCTCACTGTGCATTGCCTTAAAACATGTGAGTTCTCAAAGTTTTAAATATCTCATAACACACAGCATCTGCATTATTTGTTTTTTAATCCATGCTACTGTCAGTCCTTGAAGGTTTTGCACTCAGGAATACTTTGTTTGCCTTTTGCTGAAATGCGTTCTGGTATTTGGAATCTCACAGTCAAGATGGGGGTAATAATGCCACAATTGTACACTTTCGCCTAACATAGTTCTATAAGAATGTATATATTTGAGTGGCACTATGCTTTGTGTACTTTTGAAGTTAGCTTTATAAAGCAGAGCATTGTTGAACGACAGTCATTGGTGTGAGGAGGGGAAATGATGAGAGGGCAAGTAAGTCATGAGTATTTGCCCACGATGTGGCAAGAGAGTTTGCAATCCTGGACACTGTTGCAGTTATTTCCCCCTGATTGTGGTTGCTTTTCAGGGCGGTCCCGGTTACTCCATGGATGAGCGACAAATGGGCATCTGAATTATTTACTTTTGTTCAACGATGCTATTGTCAGTCCTTGAAGGTTTTGCACTCAGAGAACATTTTTTGCCTTTTGCTGAATTACATTCTGGTATTTGTAGTCTCCCAGTCAATAATAAAAAATAAAAAACAGGTATTTTACAGCAACAGTGGGGTTCCCAATCCTGCAGTAACTGGGACGAAACCTGCTTATCTTCAAAGTGAGGAAGAAGTAATCTCACTGAGGCAAGTTTGCCTAATATACAAGCACCCCCCCCTTACAAGAACACTTAGACAAACATGGCTTAAGGGTGCTGGATCCTTCCTTGCTTTGAAACTAAGCATGGTTGGTCCCGGTTACTGCATGGGTGGCAGACAGTCAACTGTCCTGAATGCGATATGTTTTCTTAGTTTTAAATATCTCCTAAAACACGGCATCCGCAGTTTTGATAAAATTACATTAAATTTTAAAAAAATCACATCCATGCTGAACACTGTTAGAGAACCTTGGCATTTAAGGGCTCAAGACTCAGCACATAACTATTATGCTAAAATGATGTTATTGTTTGATTTTTCACAAGTTTCATGCGTAGCCTTTTATCATTGAACATTTAAAATTATACAATATAGTATGAAATGTATGCCATTTGAAGAAGCAAGCCTTTGTGGTCTACTGCTTAAATGCTGGATTTCGAATTCTGGCATACCTTCGTTCAAGGCTGTATGATTCTTTTTAATTTGACTAATTTAATTTAATTTAATTAAAAGAAATGCAACGCAAGTAGGAGGAGTCAAGGTTTGTTGCAGTGCAGTCATGTGATCTTATTTAGAGGTTTGTTGCAGTGCAGTCATGTGATCTTATTTAGCATGAGAGCATTTAGATATGGCTTAGCAGTACTGTGCAAATATTCATGGGTGCCAGTTATTGATTTTCGCTATGGGTGCAGAAAGTACCTGGGCATATGTTATTGATGCAGCCGGTCATGTTTTCCCTGTTTCCGTGCTGCTTGTGGTTGGGGTTTTGCACATCCCCCCTTAGACTACACATATATTTTTAAAAAAATGACTACACTGTCTTTGGGCAACATTATGAAACAGAAAAAAAAAATAAACCAAATCACATTTATGCTGGAATCAGAGAACTCTGCGCATAAGGAGTTTGAGATGCAGCATTTAGCCATTATGCTATAATGACTTTATTATTTGAATGTACACAAGTTTCATACCTAGCCTTTTATCGTTGAACATATTACATTATAGGCTAAGTATGAAATGTGTTCCCATAAAGCACCAACCCATGTTGCCTAATGTATGCCCCCCCCAAGAAGAACACGTAGAGAAACATGGCCTAAGGGTAGGCTAAGTATGAACTGTATTCAAATTGAAACAGCAACCCATGTGGCTTAGTGGTTTAATACTGGACCTCAAACTCTGGTAGACCAGGGTTCATGGCTGTATTCTTTATTTGTATTTAACCTATTTAATTTAATTAAAAGAAAAGCAATGGAAGTGGGAGGTGGCAAGTTTTGTTGCAGTGCAGTCCTGTGATCTTATTGAGCATGAAAGCATTTAGATGTGGCTGCAATGTCAGCAACGTCCAAACATCCTGTGTGCCAAAATAACAGTGCTGGAATGGCTGTTGCGCCAAAAAGGGTGTGCAAATAATTTTATCTCACTGCACGTTGCCTAAAAACATTGTGAGTTCTAAACTCCTGCAATCTGAAGACTATTGATAGTGGTCTGGTAGCATTTTAAAATTGACAGTAGACACGGCCAAAGGCCGTGCCCAGTGACCATGGTTGAAGACCATGCTAGTGGTCTGGAAGGGTTCTAAAATCTATGGGATAAGAAAACCCTTAAAATTGAAGGAAAAAACATTAGTTGCAAGGACTTTAAGGTGAACAATACTTTGTAACAAAACCTTTGAAATTCAAGGAAAAAACTTTAGCTGCAGGGATGATAAGGTGAGCAATAGATTATAATAAAACCCTTGAAATTCAAAGTAACAACTTTAATTACAGGGATGTTAAGGTGAAACCTTAATCTAACAAAACCCCTGAAATTCAGCTAAAGCAACCTTAACTTCTCACAACCTGTTGCACAGCCTATGACCACAATGATGACATCACAGATCACATTACTGATGACAACACTAATTACACGTTGTATGAGAACACTGATGACATTACAAATCACATGACTGATGCCATCACTGCGGATTTGTACTTGATCGACTGTATTTTATTGCATTGAAGAAGAGATTGAGATTGGTGCCAACACCCTTCGTAAGCCCTGTTTGTCTTGGGTCGAAGACACCTGCCATATTACCCCACCTTATCAGCTGTTTTTATATATTTGATGGAAAGAGTTTGCCAATTACATGCAGTGGCCTGTAATTTGATGGTTCTGCTCTGTCCTTTTTTGAATATTGGGACGATGATGGCTGTCATCCATGAAGCTGGTAACTCACCAACAGCTATGATGTGGTTAAATAATGCTGAGATGAAAATAGACCAATTTTCCGCTGCTGATTTTGCATGCTGTTAGTTATCCTGTCGGGGCCAGCCGCAGGTGAATGCTTTAGTTTCATAATTGCCCTTTCTAATGTTGTCATTGACAATGCTGAAGCTCCAAGTTTTAGGAGATGTTTTTGATGGTTTAGTGTTATTTTCTGCCAACTTTAGAATAATGGTCAACCCAAAGTTGTTCTGAGACCCCACTACTCTGACGTTCTTGTTGATTAAAAGTTACCTGATTGGTGAGTGACCAGGTGTTTTTTGAGTTTGGGTTGCATATCACTTTCAGCATTATCTCAGCCTGCTCTTGATCACGCAACAATTTAAAGCTGATCAGCCAGTTCTTGTATCTCTGTTTCCTGTTTTAAATTTTGTCTTTCAAGGAGATCTTAGGGGTTTTCTTTCGTTGTTTTAGATCAGCTCGAGGACTTTTCTGCTGTTCAACAACTGCCAGGCTGAACTGGTACCTGGGTTTTATATACAGTTGTTTGAAGCCTGTTTTTACTACTTTATAGCTTGAGAGAAGAGGAGCATAACATAGACCCCACTTGTGAATGTCACAAAGTTATAAATACTGAGTAGTAATCAACAAGATGTCATTTAGTGTAATTTGTAGGCAATTCCCCCCTTGGATTGTGATAATTTTCCCCAGCTCATGGATTGCTGGGTGTGAACCTATGATCTTCCAAGTCAGAACCCGGGAATCATGATCAGTGCTTTTTTGTTGCAAGATATCGAGCCATTCGATGTTGTGCGGAACATTCTCAGAGGACTAGGTGTAATCTATTGTTGAGGTCAGATTGTTGCTTCACCAGGTTTTTTTTTCCTGGTATATCACTGACTGTCTGGCCATTCAGCATGTAACAGTCTCATAGACTCATTTCTCGCATCCCCATTCGACTCATAGTGCTCAACATGATTGAGTCTGTAGATGTTATTTTCAGCGGTTTGCCGTCTTAATCAACACATTTTACATTCAGATCTCCATAGATTAAGAAATGAGGTTTGCTTGAAATCATATAGGACTCATCAATGAAGTCGAACACAATTTGTGAAAACCTAAGTTCAGAAATCATTTCCGGATTCCAGAACAAATTTATCAGCAGTGTATGGGTGGGATCATTTTCTCCAGAATGTGTCTGCTGATGAACAGTCCACAGGACAAAGGGATTTGGATTAACAGCCTGTACAGAGGGAGTCATGGTATTTAGGCCAGCATATGGTCTACCTTGCCGACCATTTTCTGCGAGGTTTTTTGAGTATTGTATATTCACCCAGTACTGGTGGAGTATGAAGCCAAGTCTCCTGTAAACAAACAATTGTGTGGTAATTCAGGTTCAATGTTGTAATACTGAACAGTTGTTTGAATCCTTGTGTATTGCAGGAAAACACATTTCCAATTTTCTTGGCTCATGAATTGCATTCATTGTATTGCTGGGCATTATTTGATGCTAAAGGATCTCACAGCTCAAATCCAAATGGTAGAAATGTTGAATTGACCTCTAATAATGTATTTTGTGTTAGTTGAGACTTCACATGTTGGATCAACCAATCACTTCTGGATTCCTATACATATTCAACAATTGCAGTGGAATCTGACACAATGGTTCAAATTGCAAGTGGCACAGCGAGTAGAGCTCTGGCTTTGACATCAGTGCAGAGCCTGCTAATGCAGGTTCGAATCTCAGCGGCGCCAAACTCAGCCTTTCATCCTTCCGAGTGGGTAGTAATAAGCAGCGCTCAGATACCTGAGGGTTCGTAGCGCTATATAAATGCCAAATTATATTGTTTTTATTAATGAAGTAAATGCATCACATTTGTTCAATTTATTTTTCTGAGAGTCAATATATTTTCTAGCTGAATTCTCTATAGTATTGCATAAGTACCAGCAGATGACCACAGAGATCTGTCTGGGGATTTAGCCATCAATTGTTTCCTCTCTTTGGGCCCTCTTGGATTGAGGTCGATCAAATTGTCCGTTCTACTGTCTTTACGTTGATGTTGACCAATGAATGCATTAGCTAGCAAGTGTCATTGTTTTTCTGATAGTGTTAAGAATGTTGGTGACCTAGGTGTTTGATGTGATTTCCCACGCTCTAACCTGTGGCTCAAGTGAAGTGCCTTGTGTAGTGTTATATGGACCATTCTTTTCCTCTAAATATTGCCTCAGATTTTCTATAAGGTCGAGGTCCTCGAGTTTGGTTTCCTCACCCGCATGTGTGATGCAGGACTTGATTTGATGTTCATACGGTAATGCGGACTCGAATTGCACTGTTAATGCAATATTATCTTGAGTGAAGTGCTCAGATGCATTAGATCTCAGCGTATTTCTATTTTGTTGATTGGTATCGCCCTGGTTTGAGTGGGAAGGTGGCCTTGTCAAGTTCCTAAGGAACGCACGAGAGTCATTTGATTTTGGTTGGTACCACTTTTAACATTTTTTGGTTTGTTTTTTGCAGCTGCAAGAGAAAAGCCTTTACCAGGGCAGAAGGGATCTGTTGTGCTGAACTGAGGATGTTTTCTGAATATTGAGAACACCTAATCCTCCTGTTGACAAGAGTCTCGTTGTCCACTGATATTAAAGGTGGTATTTCTTGCAGTTAATTCTATTACATTCTGCAACGCACCATTGAGTTCCACTAATTCGGTTCTTGAAGTTATTTTGGTTGCATTTATTACTTCTCTCAGTGTTGGAGACTCATCGATCTGGAGGCGCTCAATCATAATTGGCATATCCATATGGTCAACCTTGGGCCGCTTAGATTTGTGGTTTGTTCTTTTTGTATCATGGGTGCCTTTTTTTACCTCAATCAACTTATCTCTATTAGCCCTACTAAGTGGTTGATCCAGGCTTTCTACATCAACGACTGGCCCTTCTTTCTCGTTTAGATTCGATGCACCGTTTGTTGGCATCCCTTTGAACTATTATCATGAGGATTTTTTCCGTCTGGTCGCCACTAGCCAGGTTGCATAGGTGAGCTTGCCACATCGCTGATGTTTCTGCCTCATGGTCAAGTCTGGCTTGGACTTTGGTAGTAAACACTCCAGGTAAAGCATTTTTGAATGCATCATAGCAAGCAATGTTGCATTGTCTTTAATATTGTCATTAATTCTCTCGTAGAGCTTTAGGAACGGTGCCAACGCGATAGTTAAGGCCGCCATAACATTGTTATGAATTTGTATGCCTGCGCCCACTGGCAATTGTGCCTTATCCTTTCTGATTTTATTATGGCAACGATAGTGATGCTCACTTGCATCAGTTGAATCGCTCGAATCACTTGGTGGAGGGCAATTGTGTGAGAGCAATAGCTGTGAACCAGACGATTGTGCTCCTGATTCAAACGCTTTACACGTAAGGGATTGATGAGTGTGAGACGCTTCCCCACATGGTAGATTGAGGTTATGGTGTACTCCTCCATGGACGTCCCAAGCATTAAGCAGTTCTGTTCTGACATTAAATGTCGGCGATGCATTCTGAATGGATATGTTGTGGTGTGCTGATGCCAGACATTCACTGTTCTGTCCTGTTTCCTCTTTATGTTTTGCAGTAGTTTCAATGATTTCAAAGTTAAGCAGTACAGCAGTCCCAACGCACCTGTTTTCATCATTATGTGCTCATCGCACTCTTCAAACCCTACTGCGAGAGATTTTTCATTTGCTATATTGAGCAGTGTGTTGCACTTGAGCGCAGTACTTGTAGGAGTGGACGGCGGCTGCCACAGCCATGTGATAGGCGAGATAGGAACCATGGATGTCCTACCCTTCTGTGGTTGTTTCATAGGGCTTAATTAGGGGTGTATCTGTGATTGCTTGTAGTGCTCGGGTCTTCCCAAGAATTACAACTCGTTCTCTACAGTGACTGTTATGCTTACCATTCCATGGTGGACGAGGCTAGAGTCAGCGTTTGTGAGAGTAGCAGAGGTGGAATTTGAATGTGAGCAGACTCTAATCTGTCTGTTTTTGAAGCAGAGACGTGAGAATCCCATCATCAACAGCATTGTCTGCTCCAAGCAGTTCTGCATCAGTAATATCAAGTTTGTTGTCAATGCATGGATGTGGAGGACCCACTGCATGTGCTTTAGTACGTTTTTTAGGACAGGCACTCCCCTCCACAGGCTCGGCAGACTCACCTGCAATCTCTTCCAACGTGCTGCCTTGTAACCACTGATTTTGATGCGCTTGAGGACCCATATGCACACTCGTGGGGGAAGACGACAAAGCCAGCATCTCCTCTCTTCATTCGGATTGAGGCTCCAAGATGAAAACTAAGGAAACAAAAGCGTTTTGGGGTAGTCGGCCATCAGTCACGCCCCACGGGTGACTGGAAGAGATTGGACTTTTGCCAGACTCACGTGCCTGTGCTAAACGCCCCCTGCTCCAGATACAGTACCATTTCTTTAACAGAGCCAAAGCAATTTCCAGCAGGCAGAGCAAGGAACAAGGACAGAGCATGCCAACAGAGACTTGGAGAGACTGGACTCTCACCAGACTCATGTCATTACATGATATCAAGTAAGACCTCATCAATTATATAATTCATAACTGGAGCACACGGATGACGTCAGAGAGGATATTTCTTATAGCATATGACATCACTTTTGGTATCATCAGTAACCTCACTGGTACAGCAGATCACTTTAAACTATCACTGTATAGTTTTCTTGCACATTTTTTGCATATTTGTGAATTATTTTTACAATGAGAAGATACTCCAGTGCCTTCACAACCCTTTCCTTACACCTTTAACCTTTGTATGACACCCAAGTAGGTAGGTCAAATTCTCAAAGTAGTAATTCTATCTTTCAGGATATGCTGATTGGTGGTCTGTATGAATGCCATCACATCACCACATGTCTCTTACTGCCAGATCTTGCCGCTTTCACCTTTACAACATTCGTAAAATTCGACCCTCCCTAACCTTTCACACAACTAAACACTTAATCACCTCCCTCACCATCTCCAGACGTTTCTACTGCTCCTCTCTTTTTTCTTTTCTTTGGACTCCCCTCCTCTCACCTCTCCCCACTCAAATCTGTCTACCACTCTGCCATCCGCTCGCTCAGCTTTCTCTCTCCTCATGACTCCATATCCTCCTCTCTC
Organism: Ambystoma mexicanum; assembly: GCF_040938575.1. NCBI lineage: Eukaryota > Metazoa > Chordata > Amphibia > Caudata > Ambystomatidae > Ambystoma > Ambystoma mexicanum. The sequence goes on from NC_090932.1 coordinate 499,508,068, forward strand.
ACCTCTCTAGACTGGCTCTCATTTCAACCCAACTCAAATTCAAGTTTCTCTGTCTAGTCTTCAAATCCCTCTATGGTCTTGCCCCTCCCTTCTCACTTTCTATACCCTTTCTCGCACCCTCCGCTGTGCTGATCTTTTCATACTTTCTCCTCCTCTGCCATCCTGTGCCCCTTCCCGCTTCCGCTCTTTCCAACTACTCACTCTTTCCACGGGAACCACCTCCCTCTTCCCATCGACTCTACTCCCTCCTACCCTACCTTCCGTACTTCTCTAAAATCTTATCTCTTCCATTCACCTCCCTAACACCTTAACCTCCTCTCTTATTTCTGCTACTAGCTCTCCCCTCAATTCCTACTCACTCTCTTACTTCTATACCTCCTCATCCTCTCTTTCCTCTCAACTCCCTCCTACACTACTTCCTGCACTTTTCTAATCTTATCTCTTCCATTCTTCTCCCTTACACCTTCTCACCTCCTATCTTACTTCTGCTTCTACCACTACTCTTACCTACTTCTCCCTCACACACCTTGGTCCCTCTCTACTCTCGCCTTACCTCAGCAATATTGTAAATTGTTTCTTGTACTATTTTCTGGTTGTGATTCAATTGTTATTTAATGCTTGTTGTATTTTTCATGTTCCTCTTGTAAAGCACTTTGGATTAAAGTGCTATATACATTTAATAAAATACAAATACAGATACATGTTAAAAATAGAACATTATAATGTTTCAAAGTGTGGTGAAGAACTAAGTAGACATTGTGAGTAGCATAACCAAAGCCTTACAGCTGTGGAGTAAAGGTTAGTAACACAAATAAGAAGAGTTTCCCAAGTCCCTTTCTTTTAAATATCACAACAGTTAGTTTTACCAAGGAAAATGCGGTGCTAAACATGACAAAAGATTACAGTAATGACCAGTGACCTGTAAGATTTGTCTAGAGGAAATACAGTTACTTATTTCAAAGACACAGGGTCATCATGAGAAAAGTAGATACCACACTGTCCTGGTCCAAGTTGTAATGCTTGCAGTGAATGGGTCTACAACCTGCACCTCTCCAGATGTTTTGGACTATTACACCTGTGATCCCTCATGGGTCTCTATGCTTTGGTAGGCCGATGATATTTACAGTCCACAACATCAAGATAATCAAAGGTTGCTCCATGTTCTTATGTATATTAAATTGTATATTTCCATGAGCAAGAACTACTTTGTAAAGTTGTTCTATCATTTACAATGCTGGAAAAACCGCATTGGCATTCAATTAGGTATGTAAATGACATGGTATATTACGTCTGTTAGCATGCTCGATATATATATTGAAGTAGAGCATGATATTTTTTTCACTGACTTGCAGTTATCAGTGATGTCATCAGTAAGGTGATAAGTGATGTTGTAAATGATGCAATAGGTGATGTCATCAGTGATGTTATACGTGATATCATTAGTTACCACATGTTTGCTTAAGGAGCTGCGCAATGGGGTGGGGGATCATAGTTAAGTTGGTCCAGCTTTCAACACCTACCAAATTTCAAGATTTGTGGCGCATGACACCGGCAACTTAACATCATTACAATTACAATTGTTTCACTCAATCTCAAGAGTTGTGTTGCTCTGAACTTATTCACCGTAGCTGTCGAAATGTGTTTTACTTGGTATTCTTTTACTTAGTAAACATATATCAGAACTGAAAACGGTGGTATCTTTTTTTAATCGATGCAGTAATTCATGTGCATTTAGAAACTTTGGCCCTCATTCCGAGGTTGATGCTAGTCATGGCGCTATTAGCACCAATACCGGTACCGCCACTGACTTGGTGACCGTTCGAAAAGCCATTCCCCATTCCCATTTGAGCCCCCATAGGGCTCAATGGGAAGGCATCAATAACGGTACCGCAAATTGCGGTACCGTTATTGACCCCGGTATCCCTTTGCAGGTCCCGTACATAACGCCTGGTAAAACCAGGCATTAAGGGAGGGACCCGCAAAGGGACCTCGGAATAGGGCGCAAAGGGATTACCGGCACCGGTGTCATTACCGGTGCCCGGTATCCCTTTGCACCTGGGTCGTAATGACCCCCATTGTTACCTTTCCGTTCTTCTTCACGTCAGGTACCAATAATTCCAGAGCTTCCTGTGGCACTGCTCGGATTGTACAACGGACCCCAACATATTCAGGATAATTGCCTGTTTTAAGGAGTAAAAGTGGCTCACACTGGCCTTACCTGCAGGGATGGCCTCATGGATATTCCTGCAAGAATGCAAAAAATGGAGTATTCAGAAATTCGCCTGGCTAGTGTTCTTCTTGAAACATGGTTTTCTGTTGCCAATCAAACTCTGGTCGTCTGCAAACACAACTGGGAAACGAGCGAAGGGATTCTGCATTCCGAGTCTACCACAGGAATGCTTTGAGGAACCTCTTTCCCCTTGACGGTGTGGGAGTAGAAGTTTCATTTGCACAGGTTTTCTCCCACGCAATCAGCTGCTATTGATGTAGTGTGCATCGGCAAAGTGGATAGCTACAGGATAATTAACATCCTCTCTTCTGATTGCCCTCTTGTGTACCAGTATACCTAACTATAAACTGACTACTGTTGCAGTTGATGTGATCTCTCCCAAAGTGACACCAGTTGCGGCCCTCGATCGCAAAAGTTGGGAATTCAAAACATATTGCAAATGCTGCATGAACCACTTGGAAAAACGCTTTGATCTTTCCTTACCAAAGTGCCTGTTAGGTTGTGTGGAGAAAGACAACTATGGGCCTCATTACGACCCTGGCGGTAAGGGGTTAACGCCAGCGTTAGCTGCGCCGACCCCTTACCGCCAACTACGAGGTCCCTTAGCGCCATGGCGCTTTTAACACCTGCTTTTAGCAGGTGTTAAAATCCATGGCGCTAAGGGACCATGGAGTTAATTACGCCACCGTAATTTACGGTGGCGTAATTAACGCCTTCCCCACTCCCATTATGCCCTATGGGGCAAAAATGGGAATGGGGAAGGGTAAATGGGGATTGGGGACTTACCGCCCCGCCAAGGTCGGAATGGGGCGGTAGGTCCGCCAACCACCATGGCGTAAACGTAGTTTACGCCATGGTGGTAAAGTCACGGCCCAGGCGGTAACTTACCGCCTGGGTCGTAATGAGGCCCTATGTGTTACAATGATGCATCTCGCCTGGTTCTGGTGACTGCCAAATGGGTGGTTCAAGGGGCTAGGTGCCACCCCAAGCCAGTAGATGTTGAGCCTGAGGTTGTATGCAGTGGTCGCCCTTCATGGGTCTCCATCACATCACAGGGGGAAATCACAGTTCTCTAGGGCAGAACAGTCCTGGCATTCTTGCCCCCCCCCATCCCTCCAATAAGATAGTGCAAAACAGCCTGAGTTACCCCGACCCTTCACAAAAGACTAGTAAGCCCATGCATTGTAGTCATAGTGAGCACCCTGCTCAACTTAGACAGCCTGAAACTCTCTCTCTATAGAGATCCAACACACTGAAAGAGAAAAACAAGCACTCCCTTTATCCATAGCAAGTTTAATTAATGTGCCTGTAATAAATGTGTTCTTATTTCAGAACCGCAACAAGATACTCTGTTAGCTCCAGAGTCCCACGCCTTGTACAGGCTTGAATATTTGAAGTTTCCCAGCTGCTTGTCTACCAGCGTCTGCCATACATGTATTCTTGTATTGTTCCCCTGCAGACCATTCCCCCACAAAGAGCCCAATGTTGACAATCCTCTGGAAGGCATCAATTGCTTTGCATTCGCACGGTTTTCGCTTAGTGATGACGTTTCCATCACACGCTGTGGCATTGAGAATACTGAACCCTGCACAGGCAGACCGAATGTGTCAGAGAAGGGTGACTTAAAGCTAAGATCTTATATAGGCCAAACCAATTCTTGGTCCTGCCCCATAAGGCCAAAGTGAGACAAGAAGCACCCAGCAATAACACCTAATCCCAACCCTGCCTCAATTACCAAAAATAGGTGCATCCATTCGATGGGAGCCCAGTCAAGGGAAAGACGTGTAAACACAGGGTGCCTCGTCAGCAAATATAGGGCAAGGAGCAGAAGGCTTGAGTTTGACTTTGGCCAGAGTCTGAGAGGAGATGGAAAAAGCAGGTGGGAGAGGCAGAGAAAGGTCACAAGGTGGCAGCATTGGAGAGCAGGACGTGATGGGTACAGGCAGAGGTTTTAACATCAGGAGATGACAGTGGAGGTCAGGAGGCAGTGGTGAGACCAGACCAAACACATCAGGTGGTTAATGTGGATCAGAGAGAAAAGTGGTAATGTCAAGGGAATAGGTGGTAACATGACCAAGATAGTGCTAAAAGGAGAAGGTGTTTTGGAGGTGGTAACATCAAGTGGTGAAAGTGGCATAAATCGGGTGGTGATATCAAAATCAGAGAAGGATAGGGTAACATCCGGAAGTGAAGATGGTACACAAGAGGAGAATGCAGAGTACAGTCCCCGATGCAGACAGGATAGGAATGTCCCCATGGGCCAGGTTAGGCCTAGGCCGGGTCCGATCTTGGGAAGATAAATTACAGTGGTACAGAAAGGTTATGTCATGGTTAAGGTGGTGAGAGGGGGACATTCAGGAGGAAATCTGGGTAGGTCACACCATACGAGACAACACCCCATCTCTCCCTGTAAGCAGGTTCTGATGTTCCAAGTGCTGACAACATTACACACCCAAGTGGGTCTTGGGGTATGGTACCCCAGAAAGCTTACATAGGCATCAGAGGTTTGCAAATGCCTAACAGGGGATGCAACCTCTCTTGAGTTGTAAGGACTGTGATGGACTTCCAGGATTCTGGGAAGGCTTGAGAACACAGGGCATCACGTAAGTCATTGTGGAAGTCTCCCAGGGATGGGGAGGCGTGGCTAGCCAAGGAGACGATCTTTTCTGACCATTTTTTGCTTGTAAAGATGACATTTCAGTTTAAGTCGGGCACTTCTTGTAATTATCTCAACAAAAAAAGGTGCGGAACCCAATAGATGGTCTTTGCATATATCTCGGGCCCAGGCAAACCCTCTGGCAGCTCCAATAGCTCGCCAAGATTCCTGCGTTACTTAAAGCACACACGCTGGGTTTTACATATATTTTAGAATGTACTCAAGAGTTGTTCCTTAAAATATGCCAGTGTTTACACTGGATCCCTATCACTGCTGAGGACTGGTTACAGTAATTGCTGTAAACCTAATTATCTTGGATCCATCTTTAGGCTATTCCTTATTTCTCCAGAGCCATTTCTAATGACTAGTGAGACCTTCCTATCAGCATCATAGATCATTTCCAATCTCTAGCCTCTACGTAATAAGTGTTTCTTCTCAGCAGACGGGAGGATTCCAAGACGGAATTTGGTGTTGATACATTTCATCTTTCCATCTACTCGATAATAAGCTAGGGCTCCATCTCCAGGCTTTGCCTTGACTGAAATGTATTTAGCTGCTAGGTGTCCTGTATAGCAGCTATGTAACCATGTCAAATGTGGAAAGGAAATGTCGCTACATGTTATCTTCGTGGGCCCTCTATATGACACTGCTAGGTGCGAATGGCTTAAACCTATGCTGGTCGAGTTGGGCACTAGAACTAGGAGTGCAGCCCTTCCTACCATGAAAATATTCCCGTCCTACTCAGTGTTTTTGGTGGTATCCGCTTTCTTAAGCAGAAGGAGGATGCTTTTAAACACAGCTTCAGTGGAAACAATGGATTCCATTTGATTGTAAAAACTAAGGGCCTCCACACGAGTTGGTCGGTAACGCCGGCGCTAATAGTGCTGGCGTTATTAGCCCTACTGCCAAACCCACTGGCGCTACTAGCGCCGGATCACGGGTTTGGCGCAATGGGAAATCCCCATTCCCCATTGAGCCCATTCGAGAATGCCCCATTCCCCATTGGGCTCAATGGGGAAATTTTGCGCTTTTACTGCCGGCGGATTTCCTTGCAGCGGTAAACGCGCCCAAAATCAGCAAAATCTCGGCTGATTTCGCCCCAGCTCAGAGCTTGGGGGAAATCAGCCGAAGCCGTGAGTTAGCGGACCTTTAAATCCAGCGGTAACAGCGCTACCGCCAGATTTAAGGGCTACCGCCAAACTCGTGATGAGGCCCTAACTGTAGAATGTTGATTATTTTTGTATTGAGTGATAAACAAATGTATATCATGCACTTTGCACTTTATTGATTAAAGTATTATAGGTAGGTCTGGATATCCGTGTTTTAAAATGTGACTTGTGAGTCCTCATATTGAGGTATGGACTCCTTGATGATTGTGCTTTTCTCTGCAATTTTTAACAATGTGTATGCATTTTTAGAGATGTTATTCTTTTGGCATGATTTGCATTTTTTTACGGCCGTTTCACACTGAAATAAAGCTTATTTGATTTTTAAATGTTTCTTCATAGCATCACAAGTCTCATTGTTATCAGAGTCGCAGGAACTATGGGCTATTAGCCTTTCAGCATCTGAAACGTTGTTTCTCCGGTGATTGGGCAGAGTTGACATGGAGAATGGAATTCCCAGTCAAATGCATCGCATACATGCTAGTGTGTGTAGCCACACCGACCACTAGAATCGCGAGATTTATGAATTCAGCACTAGCTATACTGTCGGGTAATGGAAATGCTAAATTCAAGTCATGGTTACTGATGACATCTACTGATTTCAACAGTACTGCTTCTGATTCCTTCAACAAAATTAAGATATCTATATTTATAAAAGTGAAAATGTGTGGGTGGCTGGGTTTGTGGAAAGGTGTTGTTCCTTATACAATTCCACAACGTTTCACCAGTTTTCACCAAATTTTGCTAAGTTACCTGTTAGGACCCTCTGTACATTATTGACTGCATAACATGTGGATACCCCACCCCTTTACCCGGATTTCAGCACCTTCACACATGAGACCATTGCCCGAAATCTGCAAAATATCAATATATTTTAGAAGGGCCGGTGCCGACACAAGGAACAAAACTCAAGGGACCTCATTACGACCCCGGCGCTAAACCATGGTGCTATTAGCACCATGGTCCATGCCGGGGTCCGCCATGGTGAATGGCGGAATTATCGCCCCATTCCAAGGTTGGCGGGGCGGTAATTCCCCATTCACCATGGGCCCTTCCCCATTCCCATTTTTGCTCCATAGGGCTCAATGGGAATGGGAAAGGCGCTAAGTACGGTGCCTCAAATTGTGGCACCGTACTTAGCACCAAGGCCCCTTTGCGGCACCCTACTTTAACGCCTGCTGAAAGCAGGCGTTAAGGTCGGGTCCCAAAAAAGGGAACTCGTAATCAGGCGTTAAGGGTTTAACGGCGCCGACACCTTTTACGGCGCTGTTAAACCCTTAACGCCAGGGTCGTAATGAGGCCCAAGATCCTTATTAGAACCTTGAAAACAATGTCTCAGAGATATTTGCACCGCAATTCACCACAACAAACTGCACCATACAGGGTGAGGCGACAGGTGGGGAGAGACCGCAGAAGGTCCCGTATGCAGCAGCACACCAACTCTCGCCTCCCCCAACATACGCTCTGTGGTATATCAGCCAGCCACTCATGCCCATTCTCAGTGCAGTTTGCTTCCGGGTGCAAAGCACATCAAGTGATAAGTGAATCGGAACAGGGACACACAGGATCATTGATTTTCAACAATTGTTGAGAGTGTTATCATGTCTGCCTACACAACCCAAATGGGTACTTTTGCTAGTTATATATAAAACAGAGCCTCATTTATATAGTTCCACTGACTGGCCATATTATTCAGAATATATTTATTTCCACGTAGCCCAGCAGTAAATGTGCATTAGCAGGGGCTACATTTTTGCTCATGGCAGTACTATGGATTTTCTGGAAATAATTACTAGGGACCGACAAGCCTAAAAGTTCTTGACTGCAATTTCGAACAATGAGAAAAACAATGTCTGTTTCGGCTGGAGCCATTTGATCTTCAATAGCAATGGCGCATGAGTGGAATCAAGCCAAGTCAGTAAATATCTGATTCCGACCTATTCGGCTCAAATTGGCTTCTTCCACTGCAAGCCCTATTATTTGAATTTGGTTAAAGCTTTTTTGAAAAATAAATATATATTGATTTGAATCAGCTTAAACTTTTTCGAATCGTAGAAAACTATTAATTCAAGCCATGTTGAGTCAGCTTGAGCTAGTAAGAGAAACTGAAAGTGATGTTCTGTTTTCTGCTGTGGCCTTTGGTTGAGAAAGAGAGACTGCAAGGGAGACAGAGAAGGAAGGAGCTTGGCTGTGTGTGCTGTGTGTGTTAGAGGTTTGTTATTTTCTTGCAAATGGAGTAAGGGGAAGGATCTGGGAGAACAGCAAAAGAAAGCATGAGAGAAAGGTTAAACTACAGACGAGGATGCCTTTCTCCACACTGGCAATGCAGGAGTCCCCCAGACAGGAGAAGCTGCAGCAGCCACTGCCTTGGGCTCCTAAAATACAGCAACAGCCGCCGCGGGCCACTTCTGTGCTACAGGAGATGGGCACAGGAAGCCCCCACACCTCAGGGGAGGTGGACCAAAAAAGGGTTCAATGACATGGCAATTTTTCAGAGCCACCCCAGCGAAAATCCATAACAAAAAGAGCTCAAAGGTGATATGCAGCCTTTATGGAGATGTGCAAGGGAAGGGAAAGGGCCATTGTTTTACTTTCACAAGCATGACGAGGTACCTGGATAGGCAAAATGAGGAAAATTACATTGTAGGTACCTCAGCTGCAGCCACACCATCCACTACTCTCACCCACAAAAACAGATACCCACAACAGACTGCAGGAAAGCATGCTCCCCCCTGACTGGCACAGGAACTGCCTGCTTTCCTCGGATTTTTTCCCAGGTATGCAGCTTTTGGCATCCCTATTGTCTGGGCAATAGTATGAAAAAGTGGTAAGCATTTTCTTGCTGCCACATGGAAAACTCACCTGAGCAACACTCAGTGAAAAATGCCCATTCGTTTTTTTGTCCAAGTTTTAATTCCCCAGTTTATATCCTTCCTCTGCAAATAAACAAAATATAGAAAATTGCATAATCCAACAACAAATCCCAAATCTAAAAATGTGAATAAAATCCTTCTAGGTACAATGCTTTATGCAGGATCCCGCCAACCTCAAAGCACTGTAATAAAGGTGCTTATTATTGCAGCCCATTTTAAAAATATTATGGTTATGATTACTTTTATTTGAGGTGTGAACAAATGCGTGAACCCTTGCTGACAATGTTAAACAAACAAAGAATGTTGGTGGACAGGTCCTGAAGTTTAGGTCTGTCCGCAAGGTTTGAAAACAGGTCTCCTAAGGTAGAGATCCTGAGAGTAAACCAGAAAATAATAATTCCCACCCACTATATCAATATACTGAGTGCTGGTAAATGTGTGTTTATTCTATTCAGAAAAAAAGACATATATAATTCATGGAATAATTGTGCGCCAAAATTTGTGGCACAAGCGTGATTCATGGAAGGCCCTGCGCGTGTTTTTTGCCGGGATGTGCGCCAAATCGCGCTTATCTTACAAGTCACTGCAACTTTCCAGGAATGGGGAAAGCGCACAACTTCTCGCGCACACACCTAAAAAGGGGGCGGAACACGGGGAATGGGGAACAACGCGTGGAAATGTAGGTGTAACGTGGGAAGTTCCGCTGGGAAACACACTCAACGCCCACACGCTAGTGAACAACACGTATTCATGGAATCAAATAGGGAAAACACGCGCACGTCAAAACACACGCACATGCACAAATACGTCCTCCACAGCATAAAAGTGCATGCAAACAACAAACAAGCATATACAGCTACGGTGAATGTCCCATTCCTCGCAGCAATGGTCGTGGGACACCGCAGGAGGAGAATAGCCAGGACCCACATTTTTTTGCCCAGGACCGTCCTTTTTGGGATGCCTGATGACGAGGTCTATGGCAGGTATAGGTTTCCACCTCATATCATCCTAGACCTGGTCACTGAGTGGGAGGATGAACTCACATCACCCACCCTGTGCTCCCAAGAATTGAGCCCCTTGGAGAAGGTGCTCAATGTACTGCATTTTTTGGCCACTGGGTCATTCCAGCGGACAACTGCCATAGTGGGGGGTGTCTCACAGCCCACATAGTTACGTTGCCTATACCAGGTGTTGGCAATTATCACTGCGCGCCCCTCAGTCCACGGGCACATATACATGCCCAGAACACCTGCAGAAAGGCGTGCTGTGGTCCAGGGCTTCCACAGGGTGGCACACTTCCCCAAAGTGCTTGGTGCCATAGATTGCATCCATGTGGCCCTACGTCCACCTAGGGCCAATGAAAACATCTACCGCAACCGCAAGCAGTGGCATTCCATCAACGTGCAGGTTGAATGCGATGCCAAGGGAATCATTACCTCTATCTATGCAAACAATCCAGGGTCCACCCATGACAGTTTCATATACAGAATGTCCGCCCTGATGTGGGCCCTGGAAGCTGGGAAGCATGGCAACACATGGCTCATAGGTGAGTACAAATGCCTATGCACATGCATGCATGTCACACACAGACAAATACACAAGCCCAACTAATGACAACCATTATCACCTTACCAGGGGACAGTGCCTACCCTCTGAGCACCTACATGATAATGCCAATACGGAACCCCACCACACCACCCCAGGTAAGATACAATGCAGCCCATATTGCAACCAGGGCCATAGTGGAGCGCACATTTGGAGTTCTCAAGTCACGCTTCTGCTCCCTTGACCGCTCTGGCGGACAGATACTATATGCACGCCCAGTAGTGTGCAGGATCATTGTGGCAGCATGTCACCTGCACAACATTGTAACACGGCGGGGCGTACCGGTGGACATGGTGGTGCCCCCACATCCCCAACCACATGCGCAGGTGCTGCGCATGGGAGGGGAAAGGGCACGTGGTGAGGCAGCCCGTACCCAGTTTATGGCCACATTTTTCATCTAAACTCCAACACCTGCAGAGTGCACAGAGGCCTGGCACATACCAGGTGACAATCGATGATGAGAAAGGGACAGTTAACTGTCACAACCTTCTCCCCCTGAGAATGTGTCTACAGAGGTGCCACATTGTGTGCATCCTTAGCTACTTAAATTCAACCAATCCCGTTTGACCAAAAGGAACACATGCAAGGTGCATATCCCACCCACCACCCTGCAAAACAGGGCATGAAAGTACTGGTGTGCCACCTAAACCCTCCCAACTCCCATGTCCCCCATCTGCCACACCATGCCATGCTATGCAATGGAAAAACACCAAACCATATGCACAACACATGACACAATCGTCATGAATTGCCAGATGAGAAATGTAAATAGGCACAAGACAATCACACCTGACATGAAATCTAAAGAAATGACTGACCAAAACCTCACACCGTGAAAACTGTGGCACAAATGCATGCCACCAGTGGTACAAGCAACAAAAGTCAGAATACCTGTTGCCATGCACATTGGACAATAGCAAATTGGCATTACAAACACTGTGTGTTGTGTGTGTGTCCCCTGCAACACAACACTCACCGGACAGCACAGTGAGCATGCATTGCATTGGGGAAACCCCTTGAGCATCATGAAAAATAAGTAGAATCAACAAAATAGTACCCTGTGATGCATGTACACAATCAATGAATTGGAAGTGAACATGGATTGTAGGGACAAAGCATCCCTGAGAAGGCAATCTGGGTGCATGTATGTACATGGTGTCGCCGTAGTTGGTGTGGGGGGGGTGTTGGCTAAGTGTTTGTGTCAGTAGGGACATGCATTGAATACATGCATGTGAAATGAAGTGAGCCTCAGTGTCCTGTACACAGCACATGTGAACATTGCACTCAAGGAACCCCCTGTGTGTTTAACCACACCAATCCCCTGACACCTCAAAATCAAACCCAACATAGGATCAGCCATTGACCAGCAGAACATATCATGTAGAGAGTACCCCACACCGACAATGGCAGACAGTGAGAAATCACTGATTGATTGATTGTAAATCTGTGTACGGCCTACTCACAAAGTGCATCAAAGCGCCTCAAGGAGGGAGGGAACAAGTTAGAATAACAGTACATTCCAAGTCCTTCAAACAGTCCAGAATGTGAAAAATAACAATCAAATCAAAGTAGATAGTACAAGTGCTTGTAACAATAAGGGAGAGTCTAGGGAGGGAATGTGGGAAAACAAAACTAGCATCAACATTTCTATGCCTGATGGCAATAGTTGCAGTGTAAGATTCACATAAGGAGGGTGGGTTATGGAAGAGGAGGGAAGAGGTGAAGAGAGGAAAAAAACAAGTGACAAACAATGGAAGGTCGATGAATAACGTGCTGGGGAGGGGGGAGAAGAAAGACAGAAGGGAAAGGGGGAACAGACAAGCTGTATTCAGTGGTGGAGGGACTGATGAGAAAAGTAGATGCCAAAATAAAAATTAAAAAGGTGAAGGTGGGGGGTGGATGGACGGAGACAGAGGGGGAAGTGTCTGCAAAGAACAAGCAGTAAGTATCACCATGCCTGACAACAATTGAGGTGGTGCCGGAAAAAGACAGACAGAGGACAAGGAGGATGGGAAAGGGTGGTGGAGTGGGAGGAGAGAAGGAAGGAGGGGGACAAGGTGTAAAGGCAGGAAGGGGAAGAGGGGGAAGAAAGCATACACAGGGGGCAGAGGGAAAGAAGAGGCTGCAGAAGGGCAAGGGGTGTGAGTGTGAAGTAGGGAAGACTTGGGGAAACTGGTGGGGGGAAGGAGGAGACAGGCAGGGGTCAAGGGAGACAAGGGGAGACTGGCGGGGCAGGTGGAGACAGGCACTGGGCAGGGGAGACAGGGAGACAATCAAGGGACCCAGAAGGGTGGTGTAGCATGGTGTACAGGGGTAGACAGGGCCTCTGTTGTGGGCCTTTGGTAGTGGTGGCTGGCTCCAGCCTCATAGTTGCCCGGATTGTCTCAAGGGCCAAGTGCAACCAATGGGAGGAGGAGCAGGTCCAGGCCACAAACAGGACAGCAATGCAGCCATATTTCAAATAGCACAACAAAACACCAGGCAGGGCTGCAAGATAACCGAAGCAGAGGAAGCAAGGAATTGGGGGTTGATGTAACACGTGGTCACAAGGATAACTCAGCGTGCACCATTGATGTGGCATATCAAAATCACTGTAGGCCAAGTGTCCCAATGCAACATTGTCAGCACACAGACCCCTCCCACCATCAGTGTGTGTTACACAGCCAAAGGGTACATGGTACAGCCTACAGCAGGAATTTCATGAACATAGACAGTCAAGTCATAAAAAAATCACAAGCCACATTATGAAATGCACAGTCAACAGAATACTCACCAAAACGAAGTGCAGACATGCATTGGAGAAGCCATCCGGAATACCCACTAGGGCTGTACACACAAGTAGGACTGCAGGCTGGCTACAGATATGATGGAAGCCCAATGCCCCTGTGTAAGATGCTGTCATACCGAACCATCCTTGCGAGCCCATGGAAAGGGGAAGCAGGAGTAGCATATGTGTCAGGACCCCAAGCAAAACACATACATGAAACAAGCCTGAATGGGCCCTGCTGGAACACACAGTGGATGCCTTCAAATGCCACAAAGCACCACACTGTCACATGAATGCACAATAGACAAACAAATTAAAAAAAAATATTTGCAGGAAAAAAAGACAAAAATAAAAATAAAAAATGGCCACATATGACCTGGGGGGTGGGGGGCACCCAGGAGGGGGGAGATACAGGGTGCACCACAACACCCACATGTGTAGATGTTGAGATTAAAAAAAAAAAAAACTTAATGGTCTCAGCGCCTGCACGCCCCGCCCTATGTGGGAGATAGGTTGTCGTTGTCACCCTCTGGATGGAAATCAGAAGGTGGATGCGGCACTGTTGCCTGACCACGCCTTTCCATGGCTTGCCCCTCAGTGGCAGCAAGCATGCAGGGATGTCATGATTCCTGCCCCTCATGTCCCCAGCCTTCCAAGATGTCAGGCTGGAGCCAGACCACGATCACCTACATGGCCCTCAAGGGCCTCTCCATCCCTCCAAAGACCCACTTGGAGTCAGACTTGGCGCTTTTGGCATCAGACTCACTCACTCCCATAGGATAACATTGGGGATTGGACTTGTAGTGCATTGATGGGGACAAGATGGATGCCCCCACATATTTTGGTTCCCAGAACTGCATGTGCAGTCTAGTCTTTTGGGTGTGGTTCAGCCCAGAGACACCTGGGATATCCAGAGACTATTTAAGCCACGTCCAGGCTGAGAAACATAATTTGTGTTTTCTGCACCTGCAGCGTGACACTCACTGTGTTCGGATCGGTCTCGAGTAGGCCTGCATCTTTCTTCTGCGCTCAGCTCCTGCAAGAACAAGAAAACTGTTAGGAACAGCCTTACCTTGCGGCAGTTATGTCCATCATTCAACACTCCTTCTGTTCTGCGGGCCTCTTCGGCGGTGTCATTCTCCTCCCGGCACGCCGCTTCCTAAGGAAATGGGAAAAGAACAGAAAAAAAGGCATTAGTAAGCATTCATCAAATCTCCACTTATTTTTTAAAGACTGTACGAGCTTCAAACGCTTACCTGAATCCCAGCCGCTCTGGGGGAACTTTGTCTCCGGAACTTCTCACCCAACTGCAAGAAGGAAAAGACACTCCAGGTTAGCGTGGAAACATCTAGAGGCGCCGCATACCGCGCTTACTCACCGCATTTCTTCTTCATAACCGGCATCCATGATGAAAATGTTGCGACACCTAAAAGACACAGAAAAAGAACTCAGTTCAATTCAAATATGAAAGGGTTGCATTGCGCATTGCGCTCTCACTCACCTTCAGTGTCACTCATCTCAGCAGCACGTCGCCATCCCCGGACGCCGGCCATCATCTAAGGAAGGAAAGGAACAAAGTTAGAGAACTGTTCAAAAGACTCATTATACTTACCTGTCAGACTCTTGTTGGTGAAGTAACTAGGCAGCAACTAACCCGCATCTATCAATGCGCCCCTGCGCTGAAATCAGGACGGAGAGCACACTCTCCAAGAAAACAAGGTGAGCTGTGGATCAAAGGGAAGGGTTGGACCCCGTGGAAGAAGGGGTTCAAGCACACAGAGACAATAGGGAGTTAAACTCTACCAATCCTGTGTTTCAGGTCCAGTCTCCAGTCGAGTAGACTCCAAGGAAGGGTTTGAGGTTGTAAGAGGTCAGAACAGGCTGAGTGACATCCCCGTGGATACCAGGTGAATGGTACAGATCTGGTAAACCAGGTCCTGCATGGCAATGACACGTAGGTCTGCATGCATTACCTCACGTGTCACACATGCTTCCTCCTGCAAGGATTCACATGTAAGATGGAGTTCTGCCTGCATGGCCTCACATGACAAACGGAGCACCTCCCGATTGCATGGAGTTCAGCTGAGATGGTTCTTTCAAGCCGCTCCATCCTGTCTTCTGCCCGCCTACTCTTGTCTATCACGAGCGCACCCATAGTAGATCGGAGGGATCGGCTCAGGGCCTCACGGTGTGCCTCTACTTGAGCAGCAAGTGCTTGAAGCAGAGCCATCATTTCAGCCCAGCATGCCCAGTCAGAGGCTGCCATGCCCAGCCTGAGTGAGCAGCACGTGGACTGCGTAGCTTGCTGCTGGAGCTCTACCTGCCTTTCAAGGGGGAGGATGGAATGGTCCACACTTTCCATACCTTGAGCCATCATCTCAACTCTCCCCCTTGTTGCTGTGCTATGGCAATAATGGGATGCTCCCACTAAATTGACCCCGGTAGCGCACGGCCACTGCGTTGCCAGACACTACACCTGCCGGGCCCAAGGAGCCGTGGTCCTTGCTGGGTTGGTGCCACCCGCGGCTGCAGGACTGCATCCCATCTGTCGACCAGATTCCCCAGGAACATGGCCAACTGGTGTGGAGTGTGACCTTGCGCCCGTAACCACCACAGGCGGACATTACAACCCCGCCTGGCCCCCTACTGCAGGTGTTGCAGACAGAAGATCATCCAACGCAGGATCATTTACCGGCGACGACACGTCATGATGCAGATCTGGCTCAACATAGTGGTCAGAGGATCCATCAGAGCCTGACTCAGTGTCCGCTCTGGACACGATGGTCTGGAGCACCAGTGGGTTCTCGTGGGCTGTCATCCCACAACCACCACTGGTGCCTGATTGGTGATGTGAACTGACCACTGTGTCTGGGATGACATCTTCATCCTCTGCCTCCAGTGCGTCATCACCTGCAACATAAACAAAAGAAACATGAACATGCATGTCAATAGCACATACCACACACATACAGATCACAACATTGACAGCCAATAACTGAAGCAGACATGTCACACGCAAATCAAACTCCAGCATGCATCCAGTGGCATTGCAATGCAAGGGTATCCCGAAAACAGAAAAGGATGTGTGCAAAATGTGAAGCAAACACATCACCTGCATCACACACAAACTCTAGCAGGCACATATCCAAGGCAGAAATGAGAGATGGCAACAAAGAGATGGCACATAGCATAAGCATGTGGGAACACACAAATAGCCACAGCTGGCAATCACACCGAACACACCATGACACATGTAACATGCATGTTCACCTACAGCACTCAAGAACCGTCGACTATGCAGAGTACCTGTGTCACAGGAGGCACCTACGCTAGTGTTTTTCTATACAGTGAAAGGAGGGACATGGTACATACATGGCAGGTCACTATCACACAGCAGCATTATGTTGCCATGTTGAAGGGCTGAACTTGGCACAGGAGTGGGTGTGTGCAGTGCAGTGCATGTGTACCCCCTCAACTTCCAACATCAACACATACGTAGTGATGCCAATCTCCAAACATGATGGCAGTGTAAGGGCAATTGCAGCCATCATGTGCAAATGGCGTGCAAATGGCATGCACTACGTAGCATGGATACCGTGAAATATACACCCTCTGGGCAATAGCAGGGAGGCACTGCATGGCAATGAAAGGTTCACCACAGAACCGTGCATTAGCAGACATTGTTGGCATGCATCTATTGCATCTTGTCAGTCAAATGTCACTACAGCCGATGAGAAGTGGACATGATGCAGGACAGATGAGGAACCATCAGTAGTACACTCATGCATGCAGAAGACACAACACCAGTTGAACAGAGGCAGGGGGCCTGTAACAGGGGGAGCCATGTGCATGACACAGATTTGGACACCCTAAAGTTGTGCGTGATGACACACAGACCCACAATGAGCATGAAATGGCTGTCCAAATAACATGACACTTGGATCATCCTGGCTACGTACTACAATGAGCAGGCGGTCAAGGACACTGAGGGGCATACATGGAATGCACATGGAGCATGATGGTGCACACATGTGCATGGGGAGCCACTGCCATCAGCACAGTCAGAGTGAGACACACTGCACCAAGGACAAAGGATGTATATGACATGATATGACATCTCATCAAGATTGCCCTCGTACACAGGGGCTCGGAGCGCAACCAAGCAAAGGGAGGGGAACAAGGGAGAAAAGAAAATTAAAACAACTATCTTACTGGGCAAAGTGACATTGAGAACATGCAAGTGCATGGAGAAGGGAAAAAGGGGTAAAGTCCCTGGAAGGGGTAGAAGTGGAAAGTGCCAAACAGAGGAGACTAAAGAATGAAAATGAAGTCTTAAGATAAAATAGGCATTCAAAAGGTGGTAGTGCAGCCAGCAAGTGGCAAGTGCAAGATCATTTGGATAGGGCAAATCTGATAAGTGCAGAAGAAGAGTGGGGGACTGTATGGGTACACGTACAGGACCCATTGCAATCGGATGCCTGGAGGCAGTGCAGCAGGGAGGCAGGGTGAGCAGGTACCTGGGCCCGAAGGACAGAGGGGGCCTCATTACGAGTTTGGAGGGAGCCAAGGGCATGGCTGCCTCCAAACTCGGGTCCAGGTCCGTGGTCCCTGAATGGGGAAATACCGGGCCATTCTGACTTTGGAGGGCCCGGTATTTCCCCATTCAGGGAACCCGGACTCTGACCATCCCCATTCCCATTTGAGCCCCCATAGGGCTCAATGGGAATGGGGAGCATGCTAACAACGGGCCTGTTCATGACGGGCCCGTTGTTAGCATGCTGGTCCCTTCGCGGGACCCGCAAAGGACATCTGGACTGACCAGATGTCCAGAGTGGGTCCCGCAATGGAACCTCGTAATGTGGCGGTACTGGGTTAACGGCACTGGCACCTTTACCTGCGCCGTTAACCCCTTACCGCCTCACTGGTAATGAGGCCCAGGGTGTCCAGGTGCACAGTGCCAAGAGAGAAAACAGTTCAGCTGGGGAAAAGAGGGGCTAATGCAGGAGCAAATAGGAAGGTCTTGGGGTGCTTCTTCGAGAAGCAGAGATGTTTCTCCTCAAGTTTCAACATGGCAGGTAGGCTGTTCCAAAGGGAGGTCCCAGCCTTAGATACAGATTTTCCCACAGCTTGTTTCTTCAATAAACGACTGAGACGGAGGGAGTGTGTTGTAGAGGAGCAAAGGACTCAAGAGGGGAAGTATTGGTAGAGGGATAGTTGAAGGTATTTTGGACCCAGGCCTCAGAAATCCTTGTGCACAATGCAGAGGGTCTAAAATGTAATCCTTGCATCCACTGGTATCCAATGAAGGGATTTCAGAGCTGGAGAGATAGGATCCCAGGTCTTGAGGCCAAGGACAAGTCTCGCAGTCCTGTACTGGATTGAAAGAGGCTGTCACAGTAGTCCAACCTGGAGACAACCAGAGCTTGAGAGACAGTGAGCTTGTAGGTGAACGAGAGGAAAGGCAGAGTACCCCTGAGGAGGTTACACAAGAAGTTAAAATCTCAAGAGACGTCAGAAATGTGTACGGAGAAGGAATGTGTGGAGTCAAAGGTGACCCCGAGGTTGTTGGCCTTGCAGGTGGGGGTAGAAGGAGGGCCAAGGGAGGCCGGCCAGAGAGTGAGAGGAAAGGATGGTGAAGGTGTACCAATGAGGAGGATGTCAGTCTTGCTGGCATTTAGACAGAGATCGTTGGCAGTACACCAATTTCAAATGGCAATGAGGCAATCAGAAATGAAGGAGGGAGAAGAGGTGGCCGAGGGCAGCCTCAAAATGAGTTGAGTGTCATCAGCGTACCATTGGAAGTTGTAGCAGAAAATGTAAATGCAGTTGGCGAGAGCTTCCAGGTGCTGTTTGAAAAGCCAGGCCGAGAGGTCAGACCTCTGGTGAACACCATGGGTAGAGAGGGAGATTGATAAAAGGGTGGACCCAATTTGTAGCTGGGAGGGTCACACATGCTAAACACACATGTCATTGAGTAACACACAACAAAATACTCACCGGACGATGCATCATAATCATCCTCTCTCCCACTCCACGGATTTGTTCTGCCTGGATGAACTCTGCAGAGATCTAATCATGCTGAGTGAGTGCAACCTCCTCTGGTGCTGGCCCACCACCAGTCACCTGAGACATGGCATAATTGGAGGCACGATTTTGTTTTCAACAGCGTCGAAGGTCATTCCAACACTTGTGGCAGTCCTGAGCCGTGCGCACCTGGAATCCCATGGCTGTCAAACCATCCGCAATATGCTGCCAGTGGACCCAACGCTGGGGAGGCATTGTATGGCACTGTGGGCCCACAAGCATATCGTGTTTGTGTGCAGACACGTAGTCCACAAGGAAGTCCAGTGTCTGCTTGCCGAAAGGCTTCTTCCTCAACGTGCCAGAGGCCAGAGCCGTGTGTGGGGTCTCAGCCTCTTGCGCAGGAGCACGCTTTCCTCTTTTGGGCCGTGGTACCGACCCTGAATGGCCAATGTGGCCCTGATCAGTGGGGGCAGTGGCGCTGGTGGAGTGGACCAAAGGAGTGGGTGTTGGAATGAGGATAGAAGGTCTGGCTTGTGTCTGACTCACTGCCGGGGAGGTGTTGGCTGCATCTGCCCATTCAGTTACCACCAGCCGGCTGCTTGGGGCAGCAGATGTTATAACTGCCCCAGATATGTGTGCCCCGGTCACAGCTACACTGGACACATGTGACCCGCACCTCCTGACAGGATGGAAATTGTCCTGGGAGTCCTCATCATGCAACACAACATGCAGTGCGCGACTCCGAGCCTGGGTGGTGGTCCCCACAGCTGCATCTGCAGGTACCACCACTGGTGGGCCCGTGACAGCAGATGAAAGTTGCTGTTGGGTCATATGGGTGCCAGGTTGTGATGCAACAGCTGCATCTCCAGGAGCCACTGGTGGTGGCATGACTGCACCAGCATGTGACTGGGCATCCTGCACCAGTGGGGCACCCCTGCCTCTTCTCCCTCTGTAGCCACCCTGGCCCCCCTGGACTCCCTTTCCCCCTGGTCTCTACGCCCACATGCCTGACCACGCACACCCCTGGGAGGACACCTAACTTTGCCGCCCTTACCCTTTGGTGGCCTCCCAACCATGGCACAGATGGTAAATAGCCGATGGGAGGTGCACTCAACAATTGTCCTGGGCGATTGGATTGAAGGGGGCAGGGTACTGGATGGAATAGGTAACCCTATGCTCCTGCAAGGCTGTCTGTGACCCCTGAGGAAAAATGACGGGTCACGCAACGCTCAGGCACCCCAAAATGAAAAAAATATAAACGATGAAAAATAAAATAAAAATTGAACAATAAAAAAAAATTGATTTTTTTTAAATGTGCATGCGACCGTGGTAGCCCACGTGCGTGGAATAAACCTCCCACAGTACGTTGTGGTACCCATGGACACAAAAAACACGTACACTTGGAACATGCGAGCTACTATGACCTCGAAAATAGTATGCGATGCACAGGGGGAACCACAGTGTGAAAAATAGCATGCTCGACTCACTGACCTTGCGTGAAAAAGAAAAAGAAAAACACATGTGCTTGTGCGCGTAGGCAACACCCCGCCAAAAGAAGAGGTACGAACTTCAAATGCTGTGGAGTAATCATGTGTGAATCCAGAAGAGTAAACAGATGCAGCGTTCTCCACAAAAAGCACATACAGTGAACTGCTTCCCCACTGGACCTTTAACCCATGCTGAAGGCAATGCCTGCATGCATCACGTCACTGGCATGCTTACACGCTAAGGGCCTTTCCTCGAATTACACGCATTCACACGCGGACGTGCTGTTTTTGCACATGCTGATTCACTATGCACCCGTGCCGAGGGAAACACTTGTGCGCGTCACATTACATATGCGGTAAGGCCCTTTCCTCAAATTACACGCTGACGTGCTGTTTTTTCACGTGCGGATTCACTCTGCATCAAGCTGGCCACACGACAACACATGGAAGACCATGCTCCTGCCCAGAAGGCCATTTTCCTGACCCCCAGACCCCTGAGCCGCCTCCCACGAGCCATCTGCTGCTGCCTGCCTGCCTGCTGGCCACGTGCCCTGATATTCGGTGCCTGCACATCAGCCATCTTCAGGTGTTCCCTTGCTCCACAGCCCAGCCCCAGGACCCAGTTGCCCACCCACACCTGCCTCGGGGGTTGCCATGTCGGGACAAACACCATCTGAGACAACTGGCAATCCCCAGCCAGAGAGGCAGAGGGCTGTCAGCTTCTCAGCCAGAGAAGTTGGCATCCTGGTGGAGCAAGTCCTGGGGCATTATGATGCCCTCTTCAGACGACCCTGCGCCGACAAGGAAGGACGGAAGAGGACCTGGTCGGACATTATGGTTGCCATCAACACGGAAGGGGTGTCAACCTGCGACTTGAAACACGTCCAGAAGTGCTGGGAGGACTTCAGATCCAGGATCCTCATGAAAGCCTGGCGCCTCTTGCCTGCAGCGGATGCAGGGGGGCACCAGGTCCAACTTTCCATCGACCAGATGAGGGTCCTGGAACGCATCAACCCAGTGCTTCACTACCAGGTCCTGGAGAGGCAGACCCATCTGGAGTTGAGCGGGGAGTGTCCATGCATACCCACTGGACCCAGTGCATGTTGAGTTGTGCCAGGAGTGTGCAGCTTGGACAATATGTCTGACATGGCCCATGTATGGATGTGTTTGTGCAGGGACATGACCGTGCTGCATGTGAGTCCAGTCATGTGTGATGTACTTCAATGGTGTATCTGTTTCAAAGCATGATGCACAACTGCACGTGGAGATGCACAAATGTTAGCATTTCTGTGTATTTACTATGCCATGGTTGGGGTGTGACACATGGATTCTGGTTCCACCTTCATGTACGTGCACAGCGTACATGTGTGTGTGTGTTTGACATGTGTGCAACTGTGATACTTCATGGATGCATGTGACACAGACATGTAGGTACCCGATTGGCAGATGTAACATAGTTGCTGATGGTTGCACAGTGACAGGTGGTGGAGATGTACAGATGCATGTCTGTCTGGTGGCGTGTGTGCATGTGTTCGGCACTCCCCATGTTGCTTGTGACGTTATGCCAACCTTCGGATGTTCATGCAGTTGTGTGTGTATGGATGCTGCTGCCTGCTGCATGATTCCTGTTAATTTGTGCATGTGTGTGGGTTCAAATGATATGATTGTTGGGGAGTGTGAAACCATCTGTGAAGTTTGACACTGCCACTCTTGTGCAACTGTCATGTGTGTATCAGATCATTGTACAGTGCACTGATGCCTGTGTTCTATCTCTCCCTCTCTGCAGCGTCAACTGATGAAGAGGGTAGAGACGGTGCTGTGGAGCACAGCGGCAGGGATCCCACCTCCAGCTGCAAATGCAAGGGCCAGCTCCTCTCCCAGGTACGGATATCTTTCGGGAGTGAGGAGTCTGGTGCCGCGTCGATGGCCGTAGCTGCTGAGGGAAGGTCCAAGAGGCAGAGGTTGGAAGTGGACTGCTCGGCAGCAGTAGGGGCAGCAGAGCCAACACAGGGGCCTACGGAGGAAGATGGCACAGAGTCATCCAGGTTGGTGGGGGCTTTGGTTGAGGAGGACGCTATGAAAGCCCCATGCACAGGGCCTGGAAGGGGGGATTCCACTGGTGCTAGGGGTGCAGTCGAGGGACAGGAGGCAGCACAGGCCACCGTGGAGGTGCCTGTGTGTAATCCTGTCCCCGATCCTATGACTCCATCATCCGGCACCAGCAGGGATGCCTTCGTCCGTTTTCAGGGAGGGGATGCGCAGACCACAACTGGCCTTCCTCTCCCTGCGGACGTGGCAATCCATGACCGGATTGAGCCTTTCCTAGCTGGTGTGGTGTTGTGCCAATGTGGTATTCGTGATGACGTGCAGGGTTCTCGTGAGGACAATGCACATCTTTTTTCGAATGCCTGTTTGTCCACGTCACACTACTAGGACAGGTCATCTGCACTGGGTTGCTCCGTGTGCTGGATCTTCTTGCGACCCCCTCCTCAACTGAACACCCTATGCGCCATTCATCCTCTGTGCCATCTTCCCGTCCAAGTATCACCTGGGCCCCATGTGGAGCTGCCCTGAGCCAGCAGGCAGGCTGGTAGAGGACACATCCCTGCCACAGTCGGTAGTCGGAGGCCCAGCAGGGTTGGCCACCCCGCCAACTGGACCCCAGCACATGGAGGATATGCAGGCATCAACAAGCAGGGCACGTGCACGGCGGCACCAGAGGATTCCATCAGCCTGGATGCTGTTGTGGTGCCAGAGGCAGTTGCATTGGAGGCAGCAGCATGCTCAGTGTGGGTGCCATCATGGCTCGGGGCCATCAACATCCCGCGGGCAGGCATTGGCCGGCGGGCAGGAGGACCTTGGATTGAGAGTGTCTTCCGTGTGGCAGCGGTTGGGCCAGCAATTGGATGCAGAGCTTCGGCGGGCGGAGATGGCACGGCTCACAATGGTCAAGGCAGAGAACTCCATGCACCGGGCTTTTAGGTGGGTCGAGTGCCTTGAGGCAACTTGCAAGGAGTTGGAGGATGCCATGTCTGCATCCCTGCGAGACCACCAGGCCAGGGAACAGGCCCACCTCCAGAACATCGACATGGAGTTCGATGATGCCCTGGCCCGGTACATCGAAAAGTGAGCCGTCGGACTAGCCCACCACCTTTGTATAGAGTTATTTAGGTTTAGGTTTCGTTTATTTTTTTTTAATGATTTGGAGTACACAGACTTTGCTCCACCTTTTGTATATAGTTGTGTTTTACAAAGGGTTTTTGTAGGTTTCATTTTATTTTGGGATCATGGATCCTTCAGACTTTCATTGTAAATAGTTCTGCACTTGTACATACTTTCATTTTTACATCATCCCATGAAGTAATGGTTTTTTATGCTTTTAAATTTAGGATTTCTTTATACAGACATTGGTGATGGACCACTTTTCATTTTTCATGTCTTGGATTTTCATTTTTCCTTGAATTTTACTTTCTTTTACATATTGCATTCATTATTTATTCATTTGCATGTGTGGTTTTCATTTGTCATTTTGTTTTATTTTTAATACATTTCCTGATCCTTCATTATTGGTGTGGTGTACTCTCATTGGTTTTGTGCATGTCTCTATGAGCATTGGCTCAGTCATGTGTTGCCACTGTGTGGCTCTGTAGGACTTTTATTCAAGGGCCTGATGGTTCTTGTCAGACTCTCATGGCATGGGTAATTTACTAGAGAGTGGGTGCAGTAGATGGTTGCATGTTTGTACTGGGAGGTCGGGGGTGGGAATTGGGTTGA
Organism: Ambystoma mexicanum; assembly: GCF_040938575.1. Lineage (NCBI taxonomy): Eukaryota > Metazoa > Chordata > Amphibia > Caudata > Ambystomatidae > Ambystoma > Ambystoma mexicanum. The sequence continues at coordinate 499,532,650 of NC_090932.1, forward strand.
CATTAGGGCCATGGATCTGTATTGTTATGACGTGGTGTTTGAGGGGACATCTGTCGAGGCCTGCCGGCAGGTTGCCATCACTGGTGGGGGGGACATGTTTCAGGACCTACTGGCAGGTGCCCGTCACTGGTGGGGGGACATGTGTTGGGGCCTGCTGGCAGGTGCCCGTCACTGGTGGGCGGGACATTTGTCGGGGCCTGCTGGGAGAGGGGAGGGTGGATTGGCTGCCGGTGGGGCACAGGAAGGGGGGTGGGCACACCCAGGAGGGCACACACTGCCAAATCGTGTGTAATTCTCACTTGCGTACCCCGGAATACACGTACCCTGCTTGCACCAGCAAAATCGTGTGTAATTTTCACTCACGTACACCGGAATACACGTAGCCCGCTCAAGCCAGCGTATTCACGTGTAATTCTCACTCTCGTACCCCGGAATACACATACCCCGCTCGCACCAGTGAAATCGCGAGTTATTCTCACTTGCGTACCCCCAAATTCACGCATCAGTGTGGTGAGGAGCCACATGCACCCCCTACGCCAGCCCACACCACAGGGGTCCACCCTTCACCCCTGTCCATGCCCCACAGCCAGCCCATCAACCCTCCCCATGCCCTGCAGGCAGCCCATCACCCCTGGACATGCCCCGCAGGCAGCCCATCCACCATCCCCATGCCCTGCAGGCAGTCCAACCACCCTCCCCATGCCCCGCAGGCAGACCATCCACCCTCCCATGCCCCGCATACAGCCCATCCACCCTCCCCATGCCCCACAGGCAGCCCATCCACCTTCTCCATGCCCCGCATGCAGCCCATCCACCCTCCCCAAACCCCGCAGGCAGCCCATCCAATCTCCCCATGCCCTGCAGGCAGAATATCCCCCTGGACATGCCCCACAGGCAGCCCATCCACCCTCCCCATGCCCCGTATGCAGCCCATCCACCCTCCCCATGCCCCGTAGGGAGCCCATCCACCCTCCCCTTGCCCTGCATGCAGCCCATCCACCCTCCCCATGCCCCGCAGGCAGCACATCCACCCTCCCTATGCCCCGCATGCAGCCCATCCAACCTCCCCATGCCCTGCAGGCAGCCAATCCACGCTCCTCATGCCCCGCAGGCAACCCATACACCCTCCCCATGCCCTGCAGGCAGTCCATCCCCCCTGGACATGCCCCACAGCCAGCCCACACCACAGGGGGGACTTTTTCCACGCTATTTGCCTGGCACGAGCAGGGTACTCCTATTCCGAGGGGTGCGCAGGGAGTTTTACATGCAATTGGGCTGGCGCGAGCGGGGTACGCATATTCTGAGGGGTGCACACGGATTTTTACACGCGATTGGCCTGGCACGAGCGGGGTACGCGTATTCAAGTGGTGCAAGGGGAGTTTTACACGCGATTGGTTGTCGCGTGAGGGCTGAGTGGCGTTTTTTGCGTGAATTTGTTGTTAGGGGGCTGTATGCTGATACACTGGCCTTTGTGCCATGTAGGGGATTTGTGCTGATGTTTTTGGCACATGGGGCAGGTTGGGGGTGTAACTGGCGCTGCTGCAGGGTCGCTCTGCCACGCTGCGCCACGGCTGGTCAGGGATGTTTGAATTCATGAATACGTGGTGTGTCAAAATGGGTTTTGGCGCACGCGGCTGGCGCAAGCTGGCATACTCTCCCTCTGTGCGCCAGCCGCGTGCGCCACTTCTGCGCTTGAATCCATGAATTATCCCCTGATCTATACAAGCAGTTGTGACATAAGTATTGTCTAAACAAACAATTGTGACAAATTACAATAAAACCTTAAGAAGAACAGCAAATTACAATAATACCTTAAAAAGAAAAGCAAGACAATGCATGGTGTACGTAGTTGCGTGCAAGTGTCAATTGTGCTCATTGACAAAAATAATGACACATAAATTTAAGGAAAAAAAAAAAGAAAAATGCTTTTTAAATAAATCACTATTTTGGATTTTTTTTAGCACAGGTGCAGACTGTTAGTTTAATGAGTCCACTGCACTATTGAGTTGAAGGGATTTAAAAGTTGCCCTAAAGAGTTGAATATAGTTTCAAACAAACAATGAATGTTGCAGGGTCATAAGGTGAAAGATATATTTGCCAACGTGGCAGAGGATAGTTGAACAAAATCTGCAGACAGGGAAGCAAATTGTTCGACTGTTCCCTGTGCTCTTCACGTTGCGGCGGTAATTGTGTATAACAAGTCTGCCTTCATCAGGGCTCCTAGTCTGGGACCCTGTGGGGGGTACAGAGATACCTAGTGAGTGGAGTTATGATCCAAGTGCCAATAATTACTGGATACTATTGTTGTGAGTCTATTCTCACAGCGTCGGTCCAGTTTCTTACCTGTCGGTGCTGCAAATTCCAAGTACTCACATTTGGTCACACATGGGCTTTGTGTCAGGCAGCGTGGGTGGTCACGCGGAAGCCAGCGGGATGTGTATCTCCAAAGGGAAATCTAAGGTGAGGGCTTTCTGTGTTAGTAAAGAAAGAAGAAGCTGTTCAAGATAATGTTGATGTCCACTGTGTCAGAATAGGGAAATGAGGATAGCTGTGGTATGGACTCTAATCCCATGAGAAAATCAGAGAAGGAGACACTGTGGGGTACCTGATCCCTCTGTAGGTAGGGGTGCCGTGTCGAGTAGTGGTTGACTCCGGCTCGAGGCACCAAAAGCTGTTGTTGGTTCCGTGATGTTGGCTCCTAAAAGGGTCAGAAACAGATGCCCATTAGAGACATATAACGTGCCTAAAGTGGTTGCGGCAGGCCGTGAGTGGAGAGAAAACTGACTACCGCGGCGTCACATCTGTGGCAATTCCGAGGCAGCAAATTGCCTGTGCTTGTGCCTATGTCCCAAGGTACCACAAGTCTATACATAGACAATTTCATATATTAGTACCCATGCTTATTGCAACTTTTATTTGGGGGACATAGACATTCCTATGAGTACTTTGAGTAAAAAACATGTACAATGTAATGTCTGAGGGCTAGAAAGAAACCCATGGTCTGGCTGGCTACTCAGATTTTCTATGGATGCAAACACATTTAAGTTCCCAGCCAGGGTTCCTGCTAGACAGTCTTAATCAGGGTTTAATAGGAATTCCAAGGAACCATGTGGTCCTAACCAGTCTCCTCATTAGTCGCGTTCTTCTGACACCTTTGTTTATTAAGATAGTCTCGATCAGTGTGCAAAAGGGTATGCAAAGAAACATGTTGCCCCAGCCAATCTCCCATGTCAAAACATGCGTATGACAACTTTGTTGTTGGAGACAGTCTCTGTATGTTGGCACATATGGCTTCTAAGGGAAACAAAGTGTCATTATTCAAGCAGTTAGTAAATAACAATTGACTGGCTGAGTGAGAAGCACGAGGATCATTGTTTATCTGCATGTTCTGAAATTCCATTCAGTGGCTTACACTTAAGTATTTTTGGCTCTGCCTCACAGAAGAGACTGCTCTATGAATAATTATCTTTGTTCTCCCTCTTAGAAAAGTACCTATCTGAAAACCGTATATGCCTCAGAATATAGCCACTATCTCGAAATTGTCCTTGTTTTCCCTTGCAGAAAAGCAGCTATGTGAAAGAAATATGAGAAAAAGCTCTGGCTCTTCCTGACAAAAAAGCTGTTATCAAAAAAATGATCCTGGCTCACCCCTGCAGAAAGCCCCTGTCTGAAGAAATGTGTTCTGGCTTACCCTTGCAGAAAGGCTGTTATCTGTAACAATTGTCTGTTTCTTCCTTCTAATAAAGCCACTATCTGAAAAATTGTTTTTGCAACCCCCACCCCTCAGAAAGGCTGCTATTGGTATGACTGCTCTGGCTCTCCCTCATAGAAAAATAACAGTCTGTGAAACATTTAAGCCCATGCTACTACATGGTCTCCCCTGCCTTTCTTTTAAAAAATTATCATTGTTTGTAATGGCATTGGTGGGTCTCACTCAATCCTTCTCAGACTCTATATATGTGTCTGTGTTTTCCATCGGCCATAGCAATTGCTAACCTTCTCCTCTAATAAAGGCAGTGTGTGCATATATGAACTAGGGTTATCTGAATTCATGTCACCAATTTCCTTACGCAGCAGTGGTTGGGGGGATACTTTGATATGATATGATAAGTCATTTACTGCCTGTGTGTACACAAGGCTTTCTAGACGACAAGACAAGAGAGGGAAGACAGGGGGAGGACAACAAGAACGATCTTACTAGGGCTTGTGTCATTCAGATCGTGCAAGTGTGAGAATGAGAACTGCCAGGATAAAAGGGGTGCCAGGTAGATGGAAGGGGAGAACAGGGCAGCATTGCTCTGAGTAAGTGAAGCCAGGGCAGCGTGGCTCTGGGTAAGTGCAAGGTGTCAGGGACTGTAGAGGTTAGAGCTGCAGCTCCTAAGTGTGTGGTAGGCCCAGAGTCACTGCAAGGGTGACTGATTAGGAAAGAGCCTGGTACCCAGTGAGACTCTGAGGGTAGCCAAGCAGCTAGTCGGTAAAGCAGACCGTTAGGTCAGCAGGGGAGGGAGATAGAGAAAGCAGAGTAGAAGAGGAACAATTTGAGTTGCTTACGGGCCTTCAGGTGGTCTGGCTCAATTTTGAGAGGTGCAGGGAGGCCAGTCCAGGAGAAGGCACCTTAGGAGGAGAGAGATCTACCCCCCACTCTCTGCCTGGAGAAGCGGCTCATCCTTAGAGAGTTGGAAGTAGCTGAGCAAAGGGCTCGAGAAGGTATTTTGGAAGAGATTGTTGGATATTGTTGGGCCCCATCCCCAGAAAGCCTTGTGGACAATGCAAAGGGTCTTGAACTTGATCCCTGCAGTCACCGGGAGCCAGTGGAGAGATTTCAGGGCTGGAGAGATATGATCCCTGGGCTTGAGGCCAATGATAAGTCTTGCAGTCCTGCTATAGATTAACTACAGAGGGCGGAGAGTAGAGGATGGCAGATTGAGAAAGAGGATGTTGTAGTAGTCCAGCTTAGAGATAACCAGGGCTCTGGAGATACTGAGCTTCTGGGGGAAGGTGAGAAAGGGGAGAGTACCTTTGAGGAGGTGAAGCTGGTAGTGGGACTTCTTGGCGACATCCAAGATGTGAGGAGAGAAAGAAAGAGTGGCATAGAAGATGACACAAAGGTTTTTAGACTCACAGGAAGGTGAAGAGAGAGGGCCCAGAAAGGGCAGCCAGATTGAGAGAGGGGAAGTGTGTCAGTTTTTCATGAAAGCAAGGTGCTGAACGTTTTCAGCACTGGCTCAAGTGCGTGTTTCAGGCACAATATTGACAGCTGTTCTAAAAGTGAGCTCACAGGTCACCATTTTAAAAGCTTATCAGGACACTCTGGGCAAGATCTTCCTATCCTTTCTCCAGCACTGATATGGATCATTGTTATGTGGTGTAACACCTTCCATGAGATAGCTGTCAACAGAGTACTGCACAAAGTACTCCCTGGATGCAGCCACAGTGTCATCTTTTGGGAACATGAGCAGCTTACCCCAAAGGGTTGCTTTAACAGATACTGTTTATTGCATCCCATGTGGATTACTTTATTAACAAGCATGTTGTGTCAAAGCTGGTATGCCTACTGGTGAAATTGGGTGAACATGTTGGGTTGGGTAAAAGTGGACTGGTCATAATCCCCTGCCAAACCCTCAATGTTTCCATGTCTTCTAGTAGAGAATACCAAAGAACAATGAAGTCACATGAGAAAAATAATAATTCCACATACAAACTTCAATATTAAGGACTAATAGATATGATTATGACTTGTTAAACTCTCCCCACTGGTAAGATCCACACTACTTAATGAGGCTGGAAGTCTACAAAAGTCTGGTTACGACATCACCAGATTTAAAGAACCCACTGCTGAACATAAGGATTAATACCACTGTAACAAAAGGTGGGAAGATGAATATGGGGGAGGAGGGAGGCTTGATGGATGAACAAGGGGGTCCAACTGCAGAGGGCCTGAACTGGTGCTGGTTGGCGCTCTCGTTAAGAGATTCCATAGCCCACTTAAAAATGCTGAGCCAGCCACTTCAGTCATCATGGGAGCTTTGGTGCTGTGTCTTGCAACTCTAGAGGGCATTCACACTTAAACTCCAATGGGAATTTGTCAAGGGAATTGCAGTCTTTTGATTTGATATTTCTGCAGGAAACCTGGGCCTTGGGGAATATCCTTTGGGATGGGTTTGAGGTTACCCGCCTGTTTGCTAAGCAGCGGCGAAGGGTCGTCCCAAAGGTGGTGCAGCTATTGCATACAAACAGGCCCTCAATATAACTAAAAGGAGTGATTGGAGGATCATGGATGTTTTTTGGCTTATTTCAATCCATGCAGTTGATCCCGCTGGGATCAATGACACGCTGTTCGTAAATGTATATCAAAACGCACTTGAGAAAGAAGAAAATGGATTGGAAACTGCACTAGAAAATTTGAGTACTGTGATAGATGAGTGGGTTTACAAGGTCCCTGGAGGTGTCATTATTTTGTCACGGGATCTAAATGGCAATTCTAAGGTGCCTCCTTGAATACGCTAGAGCTATTATCTCTTATGGATAAGTCTCACTCTTTACACCTGAGAAAATTAATTTGTGGGGCTCAATGGTTCAATTTTGCAGAGGTATGGGGGCTTGAATTGGCCATGAATGATATCCTGACCTGGCAGGCTAGAAGGGTTCCAGCTCTACAATTGATTATATATTTCTTTCAAAACAACTGTTTAGTAGGATAAAGGAGTTTAGGATATGTCCATCAATGCATAGTGGCAATTCTACGCTATGTCTGAATTTGAGATGGTTCCTTTAAGGTTTTCTATTCTAACAATGAACTGGTTAATCTGGAAGTCAATGTTAGAGGGAATAGATTAAAATGGTCCATGGCTAAGACCCGCAAACTGAATGCCACTATGCTGCATGACAGTAATTCCTCAACTTTGGAAAAAGAAATAACGAATTACTCCATCCGTAACTTTCCGGCATATCTAGAGAATAATATGATAAGGCTCTCTAGACTCGATCAGTCCAATAGGGCAACTGCTGCCAAACATAAGCATGCACCTGACCCTCAGGTGAAAGAAAGTAAAGCTGCTCTTAAAAATGAAGTCAGAAATATACAAAAAAGAGGGTGTTTGAGGTCCATTAGTAAACTGCAGATAACGAAGGTCAGACAAACCTTTAAGAATGGGTTGAAACATCATAGGTCTGTCTTATATCAAAGAGATAGTGAACAGATGTTGGCTTCCTTCATTAGTGAACAGCACAGAGGTTTAGCAAGTGCAGTTAGTTATTAATCCAATTGCGGGGGATACATGGCTAACACACTTGGAGGGTATATATAAGGCTCCTGCACTGGTTGTAGAAGCTCCTATGGTGGATGGATATGAATGGTCCTTGGATATGTCTATTGGCAGTATTACCAAAATCTTTGCAAGATCCAAATCCTCTAAAGCAGCAGGCCCCAACAACCTTAACTTTGTGCTTCTGAAGCATGATGTTAGCCTATGGTCAAATTGATTAAATGTCTACTTTAGGGACATGATCCTGAGGAGGTCTGTCCCGCCAACATAGAAAGTATCATATGTTATTCCCATCTTTAAAACAAAGGGTGTAGGCTATGTCCTATGAATTATACGCCAATTGCTTTAATGTATGTGGAATCCAAGATCTTTGCCTCTATTTTACTGGAGCACATACAGAGCTGGAGTGACTCTAACAATATACTAGACAAGAGACAAATGGGTTTAAGGAGAAACATTTGAAAGGATTTTGAGGGTCTCCTGCTTACATGCTTACAGAGGGATGCATGGCGACCTAATGTCACATGTATTTGTGGCATCCATGGACAAGCTTTTGATAAGGTTAATAGAGCACTGCTGTGGAAAATGCTCTTGGGCTTCGGTATCCCTAAGGGTTTGTTAAGTATTTTTATTTGTTTACATAATTACAAACAGATGAATGTTCGACTAAACTCAGATGGTTTGAATTCAGCGAGTCTATCAACGCACAATGTTCGCCAGCGGTGCATGTTAGCACCAACTCTGTTTAACTTGTATGTGGCAGATGCCGGTAAGGATTTGGGTCATCGTGGTCTCATCTCACGCAAAATAGGGGCTTTTAGAATACAGCGGGTGGTTTATGCTGATGATTTTGTTTTGATGGACTGTACGCCGATTGAGGTAAAGCAATTGATTCATGCTTTTGGCCTTTACATGGAGGAGATAGAGTTAAAAGTTAATCCTTCCAAAACAGTAATTTTGCAATTTGGCAAGGGAACTCAGTCTGTCTCAAAGTTCCACTGTAAATGGGAGAATAAGGTCCTAGCTAGTAAAGGATCATGCAATACCTAGGGTCTCCATCTCTGGTACACATTCCAAAATCTTTTACCGAAACTGCCTGAAAATAAAAGCAGTGACATCGGCCAGACAGCTGATGTCGATTGACCGGAAATCTGGTAAATTTACTATGACACCCTGGCCTCATTAGGAGTTTGGAAGTAACCATGGCGCTATTAGCACCATGGCTGCCTCCAAATCCTTACCCACTCCGCCATGGTGAATGGAGCTATTACCGCCCCATTCCAAGGTTGGCGGGGCGGTAATTCCCCATTCACCAGGGCCCTTCCCCATTCCCATTTGAGCACCCATAGGGCTCAATAGGAATGGGGAAGGCGCTAATAACAGTACCACAAATTGCAGTACCGTTATTAGCACCAAAGTCCCTTTGCGGGTCCCGTGCTTAACGCCTGGTAAAACCAGGCGTTAAGGGAGGACCCGCAAAGGGAATTCGTAATAGGGCGGTAAGGGATTACCAGTACCGGTGCCCTTACCGGTACCGGTAATCCCTTACCGCCCGGGTTGTAATGAGGCCCCCTGTAGGGAGAAATATTGTATGAAAGTCCTGGCCAGGCTGTGCTATGGCCTGGAATTCTCTCCATTACAGATTCTTCCTTATCTGAAAGTTGTGCAAAGTCTTGCATGGAGAGTGGTTCTTTTTCATTTACCTAAATGAGTTGCAATCCAAATAATCAGGTGTGAGATGGGATTACAGTCCATAGGTAGCATCATGCAGTGGAAAAGACTCTCATTAATTCGAAAATGGGAATTTTCCCCGAAGGAGAGTCTTTATAGTTTACTGGGTAAATACGACTCTGAATGAATTACATATCGGAGGTGCTGAGATCCTGCTTCATTTGGGCTCATCCATTCAAAAACGTTTACATAATCCCAGTAAGATAAAAAAAAAACTCCTTATAGCCAATAATTGGTTTATAAATAATAATGAAATCATGGAGTTTAAATTATATTTTCAGGTAGTTTCACCATTTAAATGGTATCCTGATATGGAGACCTATCTGAAGAAATATCCGAATAGAGGCGTGTGTAACAACATAATAGGTTTCCGTTTTAATGTACCAAGTAAGCATGACATCCAGAATAGCAGGTACCCAGGGGTTAGGATTCAGGAAAATTGTAGATTCTGCATGAATTTTGGGGGAGGTCGAATTATTTAATCTGGTAATTGTATGTCTAATTTTGTTATCAGCTCACATGCTTTATTTTGCTCGATTCGTTCATGACACACACCGAGTGTCTAGAGAACAGTCATAGATGTCTATGCTCCATGGTGAGTCAATGTCTTTAACGCTACGAGTGGTGTCTTTTTTAACAAAATGCATGTAGGTTAACCGTATTGTGAGTTACAGGAATACCTTATTATCTTTTCTTGTATTCATTGTTTTGGACATGTTGTATGAATACTATCTCTTGCACTTATTCATGATTTGAGGTGAATGATGTGTTAAGATATTAATATGTTCGGCAAATTTCCATTCTGATTGTTGTGAACTTTTTGCAGGCAAAAATCTTGAATTTGTTATAGTTTTTTGGCAACTACATGTGAACTTTAATGAAATTCTTTTACTGTGATATGTTGTTTGTAGGGAGTTTTGGGTTTTATTTATTGTTTGTCTGGTTCTTAAAGGAATGTTAATGTTTGGAAATTCTATTTGATCAAATGTGTTTCTTATAGAATATGTTCTGTATTGATAATTATTATTTGAAAGTTTTGTAAAGGTTTAATAAACCAAACATTTTTTAATTACAAAAAAACACCCTGTGGAAGCCAACCTAGGCACTGAACTGATTCACACCTGTTTATATATTGAGAATAAACAACATTATCACATTTCATGCAAATAAACAAACATAATAATAAAAACGGAAACCCAAAACACAGTTGAACTCTCCCTATTCATTCTCACACATTCAAATTAAAAGTTGGAAAAATTCAAATAATGGAGACATAAGCAGCAATAAATAGCAATAAATTACATTATAAATCCATATATCCCAGACACAATCATAAGGAAAAAACAAAAAGTGCCAAATGTAATTATATACATAGAAAATGACTGCATGGTTATCACATGGGTCACATGATCATCACATAGTTGGTTACCACATGGTCCACGTTGTCATTACATGGTCTACTTGCTGAGGTTGCTCTTAAACTCGCAAATTGCATAATTTCAGTCATAGGCCTCCTTCTAAACATGCTAGTTTTGACAAAATATGAATTAATCAGACAGATGACAAGTCTTCATCAGGATCGGAAACAGTGTTAAATGTGGCAAAATAAACCAAAACCAATAATGAATCACTCATACAGACCATGCGGCATCGGTGGGTGGCAAAACATAGAGATGAATAAGTTACCTCTTCCTCATTTATGGGGAAAAAGTTATGATATGATATGATATGGCATTTGTAACGCGCCTATACACAAGTGTTTCAAGGCGCGACGAGGCGGGGGGGAAACAAGGGGAAGACAGACAACAATCCTACTAGGCCAGGTATCATTCAGACCGCGCAAGTGCAGGGGTAGGGGAAGGGAAAAAGTGCAAGGGGAAGGGGAGGGGGTAGTGCAGTACAAGTAAGTAGAATAAAAATAAATAAATAAATAGGGCCAGCTGGTGGCAAGTGCAAGGTAGGTGCAGGCAAGTGCTGGGAAGGGGGGCTGTAGGGATACAGAGACAGTCCCGCAGTGCAGGGGATGCGATGCCAGGGACGTAGTGCAAGTGGAGAGTGGCTGGGCCCAGGACCGAGATCGGTGAGAGTGGCCCAGTTGCAGATTCAGTGCAATTTCATTGTAGAATTTAGCAGGGGAGAGGGACAGAGAAGGCAGAGGCAAAGAGGAAGGTTTTGAGGTGCTTCTGGAACCGGAGATGGTTCTCCTCAAGTTTCAGGGAGGCAGGAAGGTTGTTCCAGAGGGAGGCCCCTACCGCGGAGAGAGATCTACCCCCAGCTTGCTGCTTTGAGAGTAAGTTGCACTTGACAGGCTTACTAGCCAAATTCATCAGGTTCTATTTTTCTTGAAAAACATTTAAAAAGTGTTGTGTCGTGTGTTAGGTGAGAAACCATCCCTGTACATACACAAACTCCCCCAGTCCACACCCACTCAAAATATCTCCAGTCTTCTCCATAACGATGCACACACTATACAAAAGAGGGCCTGGTCAAGCACCAAACAATGCCGTCAAAAGACAAAATACACACGTAGACGGTGTATCAAAGGGACGCCACGTATTAGCGGGCTTATTAAAGAAGGATACTTCGGGAAAAAGGTTTTGAAAATGGCTCCATCTACCCCAATGTATTATTTTTGCTTAGAACCGGGATTGTTGTATAAAAATGCCAACTGTTAAGTAGAAGAGGGGAGCTGTTTATCAAGGCTAAGACCAACCCAAAATGCCAGCCGTTGGCTGCAGGCTGCAGAGACAGATTGTTTGGTGAAAACAAGGCAGTATGTGAATTTACTGCATTGAATGTACAATTATTTGAAATAATGATGCGGGCTCCTGTATTGAGCTTTTGTACCGATTACTTTACTTTAAGGGGCAGTTTCAAGGAAAAGATCAAAAGATGGAACTGGATAAATAATGATATTCACTTGTTTACACTACGTACCTACTGTTATGTGGCTAATGTTACTTATTTCTTCCTACGTCCACAAACCTACCGCTGTCAAAGTACGTCCCCGTGGTTCATAACTTTATACTTAGATTGCGGGCAAATCAGATACCTTCTCTAGTTTTCAAAGGGGCAATCTTGAAAATACTGCTAAAAGACGGGGTGTGCCATATCTGTAACATTGAAGGGAAGTTAAAACCCCAAAACATGATTTTACAGAGTGTGTTGTATTGGGCTCTACCCATCTGCGACTACTCAGCAAACATGCTCGGTAATTTGAGTCTATATATGATATGGCATTTATAACACGCCTATACACAAGTGTTTCAAGGCGCGCACCTATAAGCACAAGTGAGTTTTGGGACTTATGCCTGAACTCTGAATCCGAAAGTCTCCAAATAGACCTTTATTGGGAATGGCACACTATTACTGGGGTATTAGTCAGTGCTCCCAAGTCATGATATATCTGATGTTTTATGCAATACTCTATTATTATGTATTTATAGACTTTTTAGGAAATTCTACAGTAATTTTTAACAAAGGTTATGTGTCTTTTAATGATTGATAATGTGTTTTTTAATTAAATGCAATGATGTGATTTGATGTAATTGTGTAAAGGTTCTTTTTCGAACCATACACAAATAAATAAATACACAAAATAAATTATCGTGGAACCTTGTCCATTTCAAATGGCAAAATACATGTCATTCAGAACCTTTCTGTATCAATGAAGGTTTACATCTTTCTCTGTGTGTTTTTCAGGCTACTAGTGATTTTCTTTTCAGGTCTCTCTTGTCATGTTCGGCATGATGGGTTTCACTTTCCACAGCATCAGCATCTCCAGAATCTACATCCCAGCCTCAATCGCTGTATACTGTTCCCAAGATCGCTTGTTGTTCCTATTTCAAGTGCTCATTTGAAGACTGGTCATATTCTCTGTCTAACTCATCTATGGTCTCAGACATTGCTGCTTGTTTCATTTGAGATGTATGTGTACTGAGAAATTCTTATTTGGTTGTAAATTGTTTTGCATCACTTACAGGCATAGAACATTCAATTGCATACGCTTAAATTGTTTCAGTAACACCCTATTCACATATTAAACTTACAGTGGTAGCGCCTCCTCCACAGGTTTTCGCAAGAACTGAAGCATGATTTTTTGGCTACACTTTAGTATTTTATTTTGGAACCTGTTCTGCCATTTGCAAAATGATTTCCCTCTGCTTGCCAGCAGATGATGGTTTTGTCGGTCCAGGCATTCAATACATATATATTTGCATGCAGCTTCCTCCAGTAGAAAATTGCTCCCTTAAAACATGTAAATAGTGTTGGCTCTCCCTCGCAGACACCCAGAAAATCCACACTCTCTCTCACAAACAATTTAGTGTCTCTCTCTCACGGAACAGCTGGTCCCAGGAATGTTTTAATGGCTCTCCTTCACAGGAAATCACCTGTCTGAAAAATGTAAATTGCTACCCCTTGCAGAAAAGCTAGACTCTAAAACGTTCTAATGGCTCTCCTTCCCAGAAAAGCACCCCTCTGAAAAACAAAAACTACCATTTACATTAAAGTTGCACTATCAAAAATCAAAAGGGATCTCCCGCACAGAAATGCAGCTCAGTGAAAATGATAATGGCTCTTCTTTATAGAAAACAATCTCTTTTGAAAATTAAAATAGTTACCCCTCAAATGCAGCTCTCTCGTAAAAGTTAATGTCTATACCTCTCCTTTCTTTTACATTTTGACTTGTTGCTCTGTGACTTTTGACTGCCTAATTCCATCTGTTAGCTGCATGCAAGCTTTAACAACTTGCTTTTAAAGCAATGTTTTGCTAATTTCGTGCTTACAGCACTGTTCTCCTTTCTGAGTGTGAAACTACATTTCCAAGAGTGCTTTGCATTCTACTAATTGGGCTTCCAGGTACCAGTGCCGGCACACCTGAGGCAAGCCTGGTTTTCGCTGGTCATCGCCGTATTTAACATTTGGGCCTTTTTCCCTGCACGGATTTAATTCCAAATGTATTACCAAGTTACTCATTATCGTCATTTCTGCTAGGTTAAAGGTTTGCCTTACTATACAATATGGGGTTTCCCCCCAAGAGAATCATTATCCCTGCCCCACTTACGAGCAAGCTGGATTGTGCTGATAAACAAACTAAAACACACTAAATTAGACGACATAGATCTGCGCCCACCAAACGTTAATAATTACCATAACCTCAGTGAGACGGATGTTACGGTTGGAGGACCAAATGAGAGTCCCCCACGTTGTCTGAATATCGTTTGTTTGTTTGTTTGTTTATTCACTTTTTATGCGCACCAGATCCGAGGGTAACAGGGTGCAGCAATACGAAAATGCAAGGCTCACATGGTTACACAATATACAAAATATACAATATAAAGGCTTATGTGGTTACAACAATATATAATGTACAAATATACAAGTTACAAAGTGTTACACTAGGTATAGCACTGAATCATAAAAATAGATTAGATTACACATGAACTTAAAGATTGACACATGGCTAGCAATTCCTGCTGTTGAGCCCACTAGAAGTGATGTGTTTTGACCTGTCAAATCTAACCAGACAAGCGACAGCCATATGGCACATATTTATAGTCACACCAACACCCTCTCCAAGGATCCTAGATCTACCCCTGTGGTGACCCCACTTGACCGATTTCCATCTAATGCAGGAACAAGTGGGCGCAGTCTTAAAGCTGCCCTTTTGAACACCAGATCACTGATGAGTCATGCCTGAGACTTCCCTGATCTGATCCGGGACAGTCACTCAAAATGTTTTTCTCTCTGAGACCTGGATCGGAGTCACCAGTAGGCCATCCATTAATATTGCAGAAGAGGGTCTGGGAGGCCGAGTGGCAATCATTGCAAAATCTGATTCGGCGCTCTTTGCTTCTCACATCTCCTGCCATGGTTGCGAAATCATACTAGTTAAACTGACCCGCAACCCGAATACATGTCTGAATTTTATTCTTATTTATCACCGTCCATCAGCTATGCTGGACTTCCTAGAGGACATTTCTCAGACCCTAAGCTCTCTGGAGGGTTGAAACCGAGCAGCTCTTCTTTTAGGTGATTTGAATTACTGGAGGGTAGATAAAGCAGATAAAGGAGCTATTGAACATGAACAAACATGAAATAATCGAACTTCCAAGTGGTAAACAAATACACCACGACTGAGAAGAATCACATGCTGGATTGGGTGGTCTATAGAAATGTTTTAACCACTATTGATTGAACGTATCCCTGTGTTTGGTTGATCATTACATCGTGGAATTCCACTTCCAATTACCAGAGGAAGTAGTTAAACCTCAGAACTCCTCCAAGACCATTATCAATCACAATTTCAACAGGATTCAGATGCAGGACCTGTCCTTTTGTTTATCAACTCTCATGACTGAGACTGTGAGTGAGGATTCAGCTGAGTAAGTACTTGGCCTCCTCATTCTCAAGCACCTTTTCTAAACTGCTTGATACAAAAGCTCCTCTTCTATCCAAAATTGTGACGGATAACCCCAATCAGAAAAAATAGGTCACTCCTGTACCGGCTGCAATAAAGAAGGGAAAACGTAAACTAGCACTATGCTCGTTAAAAGATCAAACTGATGAAAACAAATAAATATGGAAAGAACTAGATAAAACCTACAAAAATAAAATCATAAAAACTAAGAAGGAGTAATTCTTGAGATTAACCAGGCCTCCTATTGCCCCAAAAAACTTTTTGACATTCTTAGACTTCTTGAAAAAACAAAGTCCCTTCTTACATTTGTTCCCTCTAAGCAGGACTCCATAGATATACAAACCGCATTTGAAGTCAAAATAATGAAGGCCAGAGAGAAAATCAGTGTAGCACTGCCTAATGTTGCATTCTCAACTAAGATTCAGGGTTATGCTCCTAGAAGCGATACTATAAATCTTTTCACCCTCTCGCCTAGTTCTGCACTTGAGATGCAGAATATGTTATCCACTACACATCCCACGTCATGCTCTTTAATCTTCCTCCTGCCTAAGGTCATCTTGGAACACAGACACCTGTTTGCCCCTTATCTGAGCAGGTTTACTAATGCATCCTTTAAAGATAGCTTGGTGCCATCTGCAATTAAAGCTGTTACAGTTACTCCACTGCTAAAAAAAAAACAGTCTGGACCCTAGGGATCCAGGTAATATCAGGCTTATAGCCAACTGTCAATTCCTCGTTAAAATCTTGGATAAAACTGCCTGCATGCAATTTCAAGCTTTCGTAGAAACACATAACATCCTCCATGACAGACAAACAGGTTTCCAACCCCGCTATATTACTGAGACAGTGCTACTCAATCTCAAATGCTGGGTATCGCTGAAAAGGACAAAGTGGGAATGCTGGTACTTCTGGACCTGTCCACGGCTTTCTACTTGGTCGATTACCAACCCCTCTTGCAGTGCTTATGCCATCTGCGACTTTGCTCCGAGAGTGTGGTTCATTGGGCCTCATTAGGACCCTGGCGGAGAGGGTGTTACGCCAGCGTAGTGCATGGCGTACCTCTCCGCCATACTACGAGTTCCCGTAGCGCCATGGCGGCCTTTTCCGCCTGGTTTTACCAGGCGGAGAAAACCATGGCGCTACGGGACCTCGTTGTTAATTACGCCACCGTATTTTACGGTGGCGTAATTAACTCCTTCCCCACTCCCATTATACCCTATGGGGCAAAAATGGGAATGGGGAAGGGCAGAATGGGGATTGGGGATTTACCGCTCCGCCGAGGTCGGAATGGGGCGGTAAATCCGCCAACCCCCATGGCGCTATCGGCGGCTTTCCGCCATGCTTCGCGGTGCATTTAGCACCGCGAAGTCCGCCTGGGTCCTAATGAGGCCCATTGGTTTCATTCATTTCTATCAGGACGCAAATCTAAAATTCATTGGGGATCGGTCCTCGCTACATCAGCTCCCAGTTCTTCAAGAGGGAAGTTTGAATCCCTATCTTGTTCAACAAATACACACAAACTCTCTGGTTGCTAGGCGTGCTAATATCTCCAATCACAGACATAACCTTCACTGGCTTCCTGTCAAGGAACAAATCCTGCTTAAGACAGGAACTATAGTTTTTTAATGTATCTCTGGACAAGCCACTGCTTCTTTAAAAATATCCATTCCACAATATTGTCCGCCAAGAAATCTGCAATCTAGTGGAAATAAGCAGATTATCTGCTCTGGTCATAGACGTACTAATGAACTTGGCAGATCTTTTCCAGTTAAGGCAGCAATCTTTTGGAACGCTCTGCCCATCACCTTGTGGTCGGAAGAGGCACTATAAACTTTCAGAAAAGCTTTGAAAATGTATCTTTTCAAGTGATTTCCCCCTCCACTGATTGTACGCTCCCTTTTGTCTTGTTCCTTGATGGTTGTCATGCCATTTGAGTGTTATGGGTGCCCCAATGCCGACGGGCTTTCAGCGCCTTCCAAATAAATAAATAAATCAAATACACTTTTCTAGTGAGTACCAACCTTTTGAGAATATGTTTATGTGGCAATATATTTTTTTTCAAAGATCAAGGAACCGGGGTTTGAAATAAAAGAAAATAGAGCAAGGAAATCAGCTACTAAATTCAGTGTACTAAGACAGAAAAAAAGGCACTGACTGAGCCAACAGGCTGCTGACTGAGCACTGGCTCAATGAACGTGGTCCTGATTTATTTGTGGTTATTCTTTAATAAAGTAAACCAAATGTAAACCAACATAAACATGTTTTCTCAAAATAACTGTGTCACCTACAAGAATTGAGTAAAATATTTCAATAGGATGGGTATTTTGAGTGAGGATGGCTCTCCCTGCAACAGAGAGCGAGGCATTTGCATAGCCACATGGAATCCCAGAATGATACTGTTAGGAAAGATTTCGTAATTGTAGGTAATTTTACTTCCATGTGGCAACCCCTAAACTTTTTTCTGTTGTTTTTCACCTTGTTCTCGACTTTGCCAGAGAAGTGCAGCCTTCTGCTGCACTCCTCTGGGCTTTCGCTCCTTTCTTACGGGGAAACTGACATGCCCTTAAAACAGTCAGTACCGGGGAACGCTGTTTCCCGTAGTTTCTTTTATCATGTTGCGGCTTTCGTGCAACATGACACAAGAGGGCACTGTAAGCTAAGTTACAGCTCTCTTGGGTCTCTAGCCTTCTACAGGCCCTAGATTCTCGTTTAGGATTGTAACTGATCGGTGCAAGTGATTCAGGGACGGGAATGGTGGCAGCGATCGTTTCTTGTGTTTTGAGCTCCTTTTGGCATTCTAAGCGCGTTTTCCACGCTTAACCCAAAATGGTGGCCTGGCTCCCAAAATGGCCAGACCATGAGGCTCCTTTGTCCTGTCTGCTGACCGTCTTGCTCCCTTCACCTTCCCCAGGTCGAGCGGACCCGGGGCCTTCCTTATTTGGGCATGTACTTGCCCGCGAAACACGGATGCTTTTGCGGGCTTCTACATGTCTTGTGTGTGCCTCCAGGATGTGGGCTGGGATGTCTGGTCCCAATACACATCCTGGGTGCCAGAGAGTCTAGGGTGGTGTGAATGCCTGGGACCACCGTGGTCCGTGATTGGCCCACGAATGGTGTGAGTGTTGATGAGCGGATCTCCAATTGGGTCCCCTCCGTTTTGGCGCGAAGGGAACCGTGGATAAGAGGGGGCTGGAAACACCACTAGCATGTCGATCTCCTGAGTTCTCACGAACGAAGGAATACAGGAGCCAAGTATCCTGCAACCAAGAGGCTGGACCGAGGAATCGCTGGTGACCCGCTGAAGGACTTCTCTTCTGCACTGCTGTCGCCTTGTGAAACCCTTTTCACCTTTGATTGAACCAGAAGGCCTGTACTGGTACTTCGACCCTTGGGATAGCGGGAACAGCTATTCTCGGCATCTTCACCATCTCCTGCCAGTAAGCCTTCGGAAGCGTCTCTGGGCCATCCAGCTGACTGACCAGCTTACACGGGAGTCTTGCTCTGTAACCGCCGCCAGGTTGTGTAGTATTTCGAGTCCTTGTCACTCTCACACGCTTCGTACACTTGGCGTTTCCAGGTCTGAAGTGAGTAGTGTACATTTGGCTCAGATACACACGGCCGCTCCGTTGACCTGCTGTGGTAACAAACTGTGTGGGTTTCTTCGATTGGGACGTCTTTTTACTCAACACGACGACGAGGCGTTCCCTGCTCTTCTGAACCTGCCAGCTGCTGAAACTGACGCGGAGAAGCCTGGGTCTGCTTGCATCGGGGACCGGTGAGTAGCAAAGCTAGGATCTGGTCGCCCTCTTCCCCGCTGTGTCAAAACAGCATCTTTTCCGTACTCGCGCTCTGCTTCTGCCCATTGTGGAGGCTGCGCTTGAGTCACGGAACTTGTTCTTCTTCTTTTGTGCACTAAACTGAACTGCTTGATTTCCCTCGAAGAGCTTCTCCTTTTGCCCGTTGGCACCAGCACGTGCAGGTACTTTTGAGCACAAGGCTCCACTCTTCGCAGGGCTCGGACTTCCATCTAGTTAGGTGCCTCTGAAGGCGAACTGGGTCTAAGCATTATTACGCACTGCCTGTCTTCCTTCCCTTTTAGGTGGGCTACCCATTTCGTGCAGATAACGCTTGAGACTGTCGTATTTGTATATATATTGTGTTGATATGGTATGTGTTGGTTTACTATCGTTATATTGTGATTTTCTCGCTACGGTCATTGTTTTAAAGGCCTTGAAATAAATGTGTATATATTTTTAATATAACAACTGTTTGGAGTAGTTTGTAAGTGTCCTTGCTTTGTGTGCTCATTGCGGGCTTTCAGTCACCCTCACCCCTCTTGAGACCGAGTCTTGACCGCCGCGATCGCTGCCTTGATTGGTCTGGCTCGTCCAGAGGTTACCCTGTTCCAAGTAATTAGGTTGGCCTTCTGAACTTCTGCGCCACCAGGACAGAGTTCAGAAATCCGTCTTAACAAATTGGTGTACAGCGGTGGGATACGACTGAAGGTATCCGGTGTTGCGCACAAACTAAGGCATTTCGGGTTATTCCAACCAGGACACATAGTGAATTGTTGTAGTATAACTTTAAAAAGGCCATAGTCCTATCTAACAGTATGGAAACAAATACCTTGTTAACTTTAAATACTTCCAAATCGGAAACATTGAAAAAGATGTGTGCGGAGAGAGGTGTTTCCTCTCAAGGCACGAAATTGGAAATGATCCAAAGAATCGTGGCGTGGCAAGAAGCGCAGCTTGACGCTATAACTTCTGAGGGCAGTGTGGAAGGAGGTGGGGCTGCTCTCACTGGTAGAACCGACGGTTCTGCCGCTGCACTGATCTATCGCGACCACGAGGACAGGGAGGATGAGATGTCTAATGTTTCCTCTGCCAGTGCTGATGGGGAGGCTATGCTTGAATTCAAGAAGCAAGAGCTGCGGTTTAGGCAGCAGGAGCTTGAATTCAGCATAGCCAAACTAAAAATTGAACAGGCAGAAAAACAAAAAGACAGGGATCACCAGTTGGAACTGGCCAAGCTTCAGGTTGCAAATGGGTCCAACGGTCCTGGACATGGGTCTGGGGCCTCCTCTCATCCACGGTTTCCGAAAGATCTGCTCAGTGTGTATGAGGAAAGGAATGACATTATGGACTGGCTGAATGCGTTTGAGTATGCATGCGAAGTTCAACAAGTTGACAATGCTGATAAGATTGCCTGGTTACTCAGCAGACTGCCCCATTCTGGCTGTAGTGCCACTATGGAAATGTCGAAGGCTGAGCGAGCTGATTTCGCAATGTTAAAGCAAACTCTCATTTTAAAGTTTGGGAAGACTCTGGCCCAATATTTGAAACTTTTCAGAGAGTATAAGAAAAAGGAAGGTGGTACTTGGGTATCTTATGTCACTGAATCCTTGAAAAACTTAACTGGCTGGGTCGAAGGTTATAAGGTTTCTACCTTCGAAGGCATGATAATCTTGTCATGCTGGAACACATTTTTGCATCTTCTTCCCCGGAGCTTAAGCAACATTTGGCCGATTCGAAGGAGATAGATCCTAAGAAGCTGGCCATTGCAGCCGATTTATGGGTGTCACATCGAGTGTCCCATAAGGACAAAACTCATCCTGGTAAGCAGGAGGAAGGGAAAAAGTCCAAAGATATGGAGGGTGGAGAATCTGATAAATCTTCTTCTCATAAGGGCCACAAAAAGAAAAATAAGGGTAAGACACAAGAGAACTCACAGGGTAGTGGAGTTCAGCCTCCGAAACAGAACTCTGGTTACAATAAGCCTCCCTATGTAAACAGACCCAATGGATCTTGTTTTGCTTGTGGAGCAACTGACCACGTGAAGGGGGATCCCCGGTGTAAGGTTAGACCTTTGGGGGTCCACTCCGCTAATCTGGCCTTCTCCTCCTACGAGGAAGAAGAGATTACAGGAGCATCCTTCTCCTCAGACTCATTTCCCAGCGGGATAGAGGCTGAGGTAGTTTTAGTTTCCCTGGGTTCCTGGGAGCCTAAAGTCGCAGAGGCTTATGCTAGGATTCCGGATAATACCAAGCACTACTTTAAAGACAGTGTGCTGATCAATGGAGTAGATACTCCAGCTCTTAGGGATAGTGGGTGCAGTCGCACTGTATTGGATTCTACCTTGGTAGACTCAGAGGAAGTTGCCAGAGCTACTCTAATGCCCACTAAATTGGCTGACGGCCCACTCTGTATGTTCCCAGTAATACCTGTAAATCTTACTTTAAATGGTACAGCAGTCAGGATTCCAGTGAGCATTCAGAGAAACGTCCCAGGAAAGGTCTTGTTAGGTAATGATCTCAGAGCTTTAGGGCTCGTAGGAGACACTGCCAAAAGACCCTACACACGGTCTCAAGCACGGGCAGCATTGGCCAAGACCAATACGCACCCCAGCCGAAGGGGAAACCCAAGGCAAAAGGAGTCGACAAGTCAAGACGAGGGAAAGAGAATATTCCCCCGAGCTCGCCTACCACTGCGGTGGAGGAAGTTGGTCAATCACCCGGGCCTGACGAGGAGGTGGCGATGCCTGAAGTATTTGACCCCAACGATCATCCTGAACTAAAAGACTTGTTAGTTGAAGGAGGTCCTGATAGGGATGAATTCAGTAAAGGCCAACGTGAGTGCCCATCTCTGGAAGGCCTAAGGAGACAGGCCTGCTCCCAGCTTGAGGGTGAACCTCCTGGGACACGTAGGATTTATTGGGAAGGTGGACTCCTGTATAGTGAGCCCACAGAGTATACAGAAGGAGACCATAGGAGGTTGGTGGTTCCCCTTGCTCTTAGGCCCTTCCTCCTGCAGTTGGCGCATGAAGTTCCCCTTGCTGGTCACCTTGGTATGAAAAGGACCAAGCAAAGGTTATCCATGCACTTCTACTGGCCCAAGATGGGGGTGCAAGTAGAAAGTCACTGCAGGAGTTGTGCCTCCTGCCAGTTGTCTGGTAAGGTTGGCGCGACAATCCAAGCTCCGTTGGTACCGCTCCCAGTTGTGGGGGTACCATTTGAAAGGGTAGGGATCGACATTGTTGGTCCCCTTGACCCACAAACATCCTCAGGCAATAGGTTTATCCTGGTGCTGGTCGACCATGCAACCAGATATCCTGAGGCCATCCCATTGAAAACTGTAACTGCCAAGTCAGTTGCAAAAGCTTTACTTGGCATATTTACTAGGGTTGGCTTCCCTAAAGAAGTTGTGTCGGATCGTGGCAGCAACTTTATGTCGAAGTTTATGCAGGCTATGTGGAAAGAATGTGGGGTCACCTACAAGTTCTCTTCTGCATACCACCCCCAGACCAATGGTCTGGTGGAACGTTTCAACAGAACGTTAAAGAGCATGATTGGGGCTCTGGAGGAGCCTCAGAGAAGAAAATGGGATCTTCCTTTATCATGCTTACTGTTTGCCTACCGAGAGGTACCACAGGAGGGTGTTGGCTTCAGCCCCTTCGAACTTCTGTTCGGTCATCCCGTACGGGGACCCTTAGCCATCGTCAAAGAGGGATGGGAGATGCCCACTCCCCCTGTTACTACCAACGTAGTTGATTATGTGCTAGGGCTCAGAAAACAGATGGTACTTCTGATGGGCTTGGCTAGTGATAAATTGAAGGCAGGGCAAGCGCTGGTGAAACATTGGTACGACCAGAAAGCTTCCCTCATCAACTTTACACCTGGTCAGCAAGTCCTGATCATGAATCCCATAAGGCCTCGAGCTTTACAGGACAAATGGTCAGGCCCTTACACAGTGGTGGAGCCCCTGGGTGAGGTTAACTATTTAGTGGACCTTGGAAGGCCTGGACAGGCTCCAAAAGTGTTTCACGTGAATAGGCTGAAGGCTTTCGTCCCAAGAGTCGAAATCGCAGCAGTGCTACTGGCTTCAGATGTGGAGGAAGAGGAGTCTGAACCTCTCCCCGACCTGTTCCAAAGCGGTCCTTCAGATAGCTCCTTTGAGGGTGTCCGAGTGGCCCCTCACCTGACTTCTGATCAGCAGGCTGAGGTGAAAAGTTTGCTTAGGCAGTTTTCCCCCCTGTTTTCACAGTCGCCTGGTTTGACACCTTGGTGCAAACATAACATAGACACAGGAGACAGTATACCTACCAAAGGTAGGGGATACAGGATGTCAGACAAAGTACGGTCTTATATTAAGACTGAGGGCAACAAGATGTTAGACCTTGGGGTGATTGAACCCTCTAGTAGTCCTTGGTCCAGCCCTGTGGTTTTGGTTCCAAAGGCAGGCACTTCTGAATTGAGGTTCTGCGTGGATTACAGGGCTCTGAATGCTGTCACCAAGACAGATGCACACCCCTTGCCTCGAACAGATGAGCTGGTGGATACTTTGGGTGCCTCCAAGTACCTCAGCACGTTTGACCTCACTGCTGGCTATTGGCAAATAGCTTTAGCAGAACATGCCAAGGAGAAGGCAGCATTTTCTACTCCAGACGGCCTTTACCAATTCCGGGTAATGCTGTTCGGGTTGAAGAATGCACCTGCCACTTTCCAGAGGCTTGTGAATCATGTTTTGAATGGGTTGGACGAATTCTGTCTTGCATATCTGGACGATATCGCAGTTTTCAGTGCCACCTGGGAAGACCATGTGAAACACCTCGGGATTGTGCTCCAGGCTCTTCAGAAAGCACACTTGACCATAAAGGCTAGTAAATGCCAGATTGGGCAAGGCTCAGTGGTTTACCTTGGACATGAAGTAGGTGGAGGGAGGATACAGCCTCTTCCCAGTAAAGTACAAGCAGTACAAGACTGGCCTACCCCCACTACGCAAACCCAAGTGAGAGCCTTCTTAGGACTCACGGGGTATTACCGCAATTTTGTGTCAGACTGTGGCACCATAGCTGCCCCTCTGACTGCCCTCACAACTCCGAAGAAACCCAAGAAGGTAACTTGGACCGACGAGTGTGAGAAGGCCTTCAATGGCTTAAAAGACTCCTTGTGCCAGGCCCCTGTCCTCAGGGCCCCTGATTATCAAAGACCTTTTTATCGTGCAGACGGACGCCTCTGACACTGGGATAGGAGCTGTACTATCACAAGTAGATGAGAAGGGTAAGGAACACCCTATTGGTTTTATTAGCCGCCAGCTTAAGGACAGAGAGCTCAGATGGTCCACGGTAGAGAAAGAATGTTTCTCTGTTGTGTGGGCCCTAAGGAAGCTGAGGACCTACCTCTATGGGACCCACTTCACTGTGCAAACTGACCATAAGCCCTTAAAGTGGCTAATGAACATGAAGGGGGAGAATCCAAAGTTGCTTAGGTGGTCCATAAGCCTACTTCACTATTGAGCATAGGCCAGGTGTCCAACATAGCAATGCTGATGGGTTGTCCAGAATGTTTAACCAACCTGAACAAGAGACTCATCCAGGGGTGGATTAGTTCCCCCTGTCCATAGTCTGGGAGGGGCGAGTGTTAGGAAAGATTTCGTAATTGTAGGTAATTTTCCTTCCATGTGGCAACCCCTAAACTTTTTGCTGTTGTTTTTCACCTTGTTCTCGACTTTGCCAGAGAAGTGCAGCCTTCTGCCGCACTCCTCTGGGCTTTCGCTCCTTTCTTACGGGGAAACTGACATGCCCTTAAGACAGTCAGTACCGGGGAACGCTGTTTCCCGTAGTTTCTTTTATCATGTTGCGGCTTTCGTGCAACATGACACAAGAGGGCACTGTAAGTTAAGTTACAGCTCTCTTGGGTCTCTAGCCTTCTACAGGCCCTAGATACTCGTTTAGGATTGTAACTGATCGGTGCAAGTGATTCAGGGACGGGAATGGTGGCAGCGATCGTTTCTTGTGTTTTGAGCTCCTTTTGGCATTCTAAGCGCGTTTTCCGCGCTTAACCCAAAATGGTGGCCTGGCTCCCAAAATGGCCAGACCACGAGGCTCCTTTGTCCTGTCCGCTGACCGTCTTGCTCCCTTCCCCAGGTCGAGCCGACCCGGGGCCTTCCTTATTTGGGCATGTACTTGCCTGCGAAACACGGATGCTTTCGCGGGCTTCTACATGTCTTGTGTGTGCCTCCAGGATATGGGCTGGGATGTCTGGTCCCAATACACATCCTGGGTGCCAGAGAGTCTAGGGTGGTGTGAATGCCTGGGACCACCGTGATTGGTCCATGAATGGTGTGAGTGTTGATGAGCGGATCTCCCATTGGGTCCCCTCCGTTTTGGCGCGAAGGGAACCATGGATAAGAGGGTGTTGGAAACACCACTACCATGTCGATCTCCTGAGTTCTCACGAATGAAGGAATACAGGAGCCAAGTATCCTGCAACCAAGAGGCTGGACCGAGGAATCGCTGGTGACCCACTGAAGGACTTCTCCTCTGCACTGCTGTCGCCTTGTGAAACCCTTTTCACCTTTGATCAAACCAGAAGGCCTGTACTGGTACTTCGACCCTTGGAATAGCGGGAACAGCTATTCTCGGCATCTTCACCATCTCCTGCCAGTAAGCCTTCGGAAGCGTCTCTGGGCCATCCAGCTGACTGACCAGCTTACACGGGAGTCTTGCTCTGTAACCGCCGCCAGGTTGTGTAGTATTTCTAGTCCTTGTCACTCTCACACGCTTCGTACACTTGGCGTTCCCAGGTCTGAAGTGAGTAGTGTACATTTGGCTCAGATACACACGGCCGCTCCGTTGCCCTGCTGTGGTAACAAACTGTGCGGGTTTCTTCGATTGGGACGTCTTTTTACTCAACACGACGACGAGGCGTTCCCTGCTCTTCTGAACCTGCCAGCTGCTGAAACTGACGCGGAGAAGCCTGGGTCTGCTTGCATCGGGGACCGGTGAGTAGCATAGCTAGGATCTGGTCGCCCTCCTGCAGGAGCCCATTGCTTTTCCCCGCTGTGTCAAAACAGCATCTTTTCCGTACTCGCGCTCTGCTTCTGCCCACTGTGGAGGCTGCGCTTGAGTCGCGGAACTTGTTCTTCTTCTTTTGTGCACTAAACTGAACTGCCTGATTTCCCTCGAAGAGCTTCTCCTTTTGCCCGTTGGCACCAGCGCGTGCAGGTACTTTTGAGCACAAGGCTCCACTCTTCGCAGGGCTCGGACTTCCATCTAGTTAGGTGCCTCTGAAGGCGAACTGGGTCTAAGCATTATTACGCACTGCCTGTCTTCCTTCCCTTTTAGGTGGACTACCCATTTCGTGCAGATAACTCTTGAGACTGTTGTATTTGTATATATATTGTGTTGATATGGTATGTGTTGGTTTAGTATCGTTATATTGTGATTTTCTCGCTACGGTCATTGTTTTAAATGCCTTGAAATAAATGTGTATATATTTTTAATATAACAACTGTTTGGAGTAGTTTGTAAGTGTCCTTGCTTTGTGTGCTCATTGCGGGCTTTCAGTCACCCTCACCCCTCTTGAGATCTAGTCTTGACCGCCGCGATCGGTACCTTGATTGGCCTGGCTTGTCCAGAGGTTACCCTGTTCCAAGTAATTAGGTTGGCCTTCTGAACTTCTGCGCCACCAGGACAGAGTTCAGAAATCCGTCTTAACAGATACATTACCATGGAGTTTTGTATAAGCCAAGTGAAACCATGAAATATTGCATCAAATGAATACATGATATCTATCGTATCCGTTTAAATGTTGTTTACGTAGGTATATATTGATGTGTTATGGAAAAGTTTTATTCCGAATAAACTATGAATTGATTAATCATATCAGTACGAGCAGCTGGAACTCCAGTTAGATAGGGTAGAACCGTTTTGAGCTTTAGCTCCCAATAGTTCACATTTGTTCCTGCTAATTCAAATCCCTAATGCTGGTTCTCCCATCCATAGAAATGGCTATTGAATAAAATACATGTTTAAAACAACACTGATCATCTATCTCTATGTGTATTTCAATATGTTCAAGCAAATTAGCTCATATCTCTCTAAAGTTAAAGGTAACTGATTTAATACCATCATAATGATTTACCACAGTATAAAGTGATTTTACATCCAGTGTCACTAATAACATCTCCGTCACAGTCATCTGGTTAATCCATTCAAAGTGGCTCTTGCATCTTGGGGGAATTATAGTAAGCTGCTAACGTAGGGTACACTGTGAGTCCACAAAGCTTGATATTGGTTCAGATAGTGAACCAATAGCGCTCACTATAGGATGACTTGAATGCATAGATGAGTGGATTTATAAATCTTGGTTAACAAATAAAAAGTAAGAATGGTTGGAAATGTAACGAAAATAAAAATTAGCTCCTCCTTGGAAATTTAGCTAACTTGACGCCACTGATGCAATTTGCTTTTCAGTTCCCTATTAACATCTAAAGTCGGGTCTTTAACAAGGTTGAGGTAACGCGAATAGTTACAAAGTTGCTTTTTGGCTTCTTTCATGTATTCCATAATATTTCAAATGTCAAATTGCCTCCTTTATGAGAAGCTTTCAAAACAACGCTGGTAACGAAAGCAATGCTCCAGATTTTCCATGAGTGAAAGTATTAGTGGTCCCCACTTTCCATTTGATACTAGTCAAATGCCTACTCATTAGATGTTCACGTTCTGCAATCAGTGTGTCATTCATGCTAGCAGGAGCACAAGTATATTCAGGTTTAAACCCACTAGCAATGGGGTGTTCGGTGTCAAATGCTCTTGACTCCAAGCTATACTCTGCACCCATGCCAAGGTTGAAATCTTGAGCCAAATGTTCCAAGAATAGAATTGTTTCATCTGCAAAATGCTAATGCAGCAATCTATCCGAGGGTTCTAAGATACTGTTGATGAGAACATAATTTGCACAAATTATTGGGTTTTCGTATCCAGATTGCATTGTAAGATATTTAGATTGTGTTGATAGACCTCTCTCCCACTACACAGATCCCTCAAATCTAGTTGTTTTTTTTTGTGTCCAGATGCATTGTATGATATTCAGATTGCATTGATAAGCCTGTCTCTCAAATCTAGCAGAGCTCCTAAGTCCACACTGCATTAGGTGACATCTAGTACGCACCAATAGGTCTCTCTCCCACTACACAGGTCCCTCATATTTAGCAGGGGTTCTATCTCCAAACTGAATTGTATGATATTTAGATTGCATTGAAAGGCCTCTCTCCCAATATACAGGACTCTCCAGTTTAGCAGAGGTTCTGTCTCCAAACTACATTGTATGATATTTAGATTGCATTGATAGACCTCTCCCCCACTACACAGGCCTCTCAAATCTAGTTGGGTTGCTTGTGTCCAGATTGCATTGTATGATATTTCGATTGCATTAATAAGCCTGTCTCTCAAATCTAGCAGAGCTTCTAAGTCCACACTGCATTAAGCGATATCTAGTACGCATCAATAGGTTTCTCTCCCACTACATAGGTCTCTCAAATTTAGCAGGGGTTCTATCTCCAAACTGCACTGTATGACTTTTCAATTGCATTGATAGGCCTCTCACCCACTATACAGGTCTCTCCAGTTTAGCAGGGGTTCTATTTCCAAGCTGCATTGTATGATATTTAGATTGCATTGGTAGGCCTCTCTCCCAATATACAGGTCTCTGAATTTTAGCTGGGGTTCTGTCCAAATTGCATTGTATGATATTTAGTTTGCATTGATAGGCCTCTCTCCCACTATACAGGTCTCTCAAATTTAGCAGGGATTGTGTCTCCAAACTGCATTGTATGATGTTTAGATTGCATTGATAGGCCTCTCTCCCAATATACAGGTCTCTCAAATCTAGCGGGGGTTCTGTCTCCAAATTTCATTTTATGATACTTAGATTGCATTGATAGGCCTCTCTCCCAATATACAGGTCTCTCAAATCTAGCGGGGGTTCTGTCTCCAAATTCCATTTTATGATACTTAGATTGCATTTATAGGCCTCTCTCCCAATATACAGGTCTCTGAAATTTAGCAGGGGTTCTGTCCAAATTGCATCGTATGATATTTAGTTTGCATTGATAGGCCTCTCTCCCACTATACAGGTCTCTCAAATTTAGCAGGGGTTCTGTCTCCAAACTGCATTGTATGATGTTTAGATTGCATTGATAGGACTCTCTCCCAATATACAGGTCTCTCGATTCTAGCAGGGGTTATGTCTTAAAACTGCATTTTATGACACTTAGATTGCATTGATAGGCCTCGCTCCCAATATACAGGCCCCTAAAGTTTAGCGGGGGTTCTCTCTCCAAGACGCATTGTATGATGTTTAGATTGCATTAGTGGGCCACTCTCCCACTCTGCAGGTCTCTCCGGTTTACCAGGGTTTCTGTCTCCAGGTTGCATTGTGTGTTGTTTAGACTGCATTGATAGGCCTCCATCCCGCTATACAGGTTTCTCAAGTCCAGCTGGGTTTAGTGTCCAGATTGAATTGTATGATACTCGGATTGCATCGAGAGGCCTGTCTCTCATATCTAGCAGGACTTCTGTGGCCAGATTGCATTAAGGGAGTACGTCCTAGCTGTGCCCCACAAACTCACTCCTCAACTAGTACATGTCCCCCCTGAACCTACACGGCTAGCTCACCGCGGTGAACCACGTTCCAATATGCAGGACTCCCAGATGTAGCTGTGTTTGTTATCGGGCTCCACTGCTTCAACTGACCCTCAGATGTAGCTGTGTTTGGTATCACACAGTACTCGTTCAACTGACCCTCAAAAATAGTTGTGTTTAGTCTGACACCCTGTTGCTCTCCTGGGCGTGGGCCTCTATCCCATCGTGCAGGACTCTGTGCTTGGTATCGTGCTCCACTCTTTCGGCTGACCCTCAAATCTAGCTATGTTTGGTATCAGACAGTACTGCTTCAACCGACCCTCAAATCTAGCTGTGTTGGTCTAATACCCTGTTGCTCTCCTGGGCGTGGGCCTCTCTCCGACGGTGCAGGACCCTCGGGTCGAGCTGTGCTTGGTATCGTACTCCACTGTTTTGGCTGACCCTCAAATCTAGCCGTGTTTGGTGCAGTACTCTGTCGCCTTCTTAGGCCCTTCTCCCAATATACAGGGCCCCCAATCTAACTGTGCTTAGTTCGGTACTCTATTAATCCCGGAAACCCATCACTACCTAGCTTAATTGAGTCCCATTCCACCAGATCATTTAACGCCCATAACCCTCCCCGACAGTGCACCCTTAGGAAACTAAACCTACCCACCGACAGAAATGACAGACTGAGCCAGAGAGCACCCTAGCGTATCCAGAGAAGGAAAAACCGAGATTACTGCACCCGCACAACACAGAATAGTGGACCAACTACTCTATTACGTTGGTACCTTGAACTGAAAAATGGCCCGACCCAGAAAAGGACGCAGAGAAAGAGAGCAAGATCGTGCAACAAGGGACAACACCAAAAGAACCCAGAAGAAGCAGCCTCATTGGCAGGAAACACGCCCAACGCAGCCATAACCGGAACAAAAACTGTAAGAGAAAAATCCTTTTACCTCACAAATTACCTCGCGACAACCATGGCACACAGACACCTCAACACAGAAACCTCGAGACATGCAAAGAATTTCCTGAAACACCCAGAAAAAAGACAGGAGCACTCAACAAGAGAGTGGGATGACTCCAACCCCATTACCCCTTACATCACAAGAACAGAGGGGCACCATTGATTTCTACAATATCCCACACAATACGACAAAGCCCTGACAACCAACAATGTTACTTCCGACCTAACAATCGGACTCAATGAAGAAGAAGCCTCACTGACCTCCAACCGAGCATCATCGCAGCAGAAGCACCACGATTGATCAACCCTGTTATCAACCTATTGGATCGCTTCAACGAAGAAGCTGCTGTCGCCGTTCTTCATCCTACCAACATCAATGCGCAAACAGCACAATCGGACAACTACAAACCTGAACAACGAATAACCACCAAACAAAATCACACCCAGAGAATCTACTATAACTTAATAAACGCAAAGTCAATGTCCAAACATTCAACCGAAATATACGACCTCCTATCAGAAGGAGGCATAGACATCCTATTTGTAACCGAAACATGGCTAGACGACAACGACAAGATCACCCTCAACAACTGACTGCCTGAAAACTTCAAATGCATCCAAGCAAACAGGAAATCCAAAAGAAGGGGGGCTAGCGATAATCCACAAGGAGCAACTGGCCATCAAAATGGAAGATCCACTAAACATCGATAAATGCGAATCCTTAATACTACGGCTATCAGTAAACCCCAAAACAAACCTGAAATGCATACTGATATACAGACCACCAACCTACGATGCGACTTTCATAGACACCTTCATGGAAGCAATCACCATCCTAGCCATCAAGTACAATCATCTGATCATCCTCAGAGATTTCAACATCTGGTTCGATGAAGAAACCACAACTACACAAAAATCCTTAACCGCCCAACTAGCAGCCATGAACCTACAACAACTAGTCAAAGGAGCAACACGCTCAGCAGGGCACACACTTGATGCAATCTTCGCCAACAAGGATCTCATCACCCCGGCACCCCCAATTCATAATCACAACGGCTGCTCCAACAAAGAAGCAACAAGAAAAATCACTGATCATGATGAAAAGAAATTGGAGAACTATAAAAAACTCCAACATAACCGAGCTCCTGGAACTCAGCAAACCACAATCAACAACCATGGAAGAAGCTGACCTAGATAAAAAAGTTTCCCTACTCCATACCTGGATCGCAACAACTCTAGATGACATCGCCAAAGAAAAGCCCTTCACCCCATAACGTAACAAAACAAAAGCAAAATGGTTCACCCCACTACTCAGCGCCATGAAAAGAAAAAATCGAAAACTATAATCTAAATGGAGGACCAACACTGCAAACAAATTGAAATTCCTGCAACAAATCTGCTCATATTAAAAGGAAATACAAAAAGCGAAGAGGAAACACTACGACAACCGAATTTTCAGAGCACCAAATGCCCAAAAACAACTCTTCAAAATCATAAATGAAATAAAAAACCCAATGGGCTGCAACAACACGCCAATTCCATCGATGAAACTTTGCGATGACCTAGGAGACCACTTCAAAAACAAAATAATGTGCATCCAACACACCATACAAAACAGACCAAGCGATCACACCTCAAACCCCATCGACACCGACGAGGAACATCCAAACAAGCTAGGAAGCTTCCCAGAAATATCAATGGAGACTTTGTTGCTCTCCTGGGCGTGGGCCTCTCTCCGACGGTGCAGGACCCTCGGGTCGAGCTGTGCTTGGTATCGTACTCCACTGTTTTGGCTGACCCTCAAATCTAGCCGTGTTTGGTGCAGTACTCTGTCGCCTTCTTAGGCCCTTCTCCCAATATACAGGGCCCCCAATCTAACTGTGCTTAGTTCGGTACTCTATTAATCCCGGAAACCCATCACTACCTAGCTTAATTGAGTCCCATTCCACCAGATCATTTAACGCCCATAACCCTCCCCGACAGTGCACCCTTAGGAAACTAAACCTACCCACCGACAGAAATGACAGACTGAGCCAGAGAGCACCCTAGCGTATCCAGAGAAGGAAAAACCGAGATTACTGCACCCGCACAACACAGAATAGTGGACCAACTACTCTATTACGTTGGTACCTTGAACTGAAAAATGGCCCGACCCAGAAAAGGACGCAGAGAAAGAGAGCAAGATCGTGCAACAAGGGACAACACCAAAAGAACCCAGAAGAAGCAGCCTCATTGGCAGGAAACACGCCCAACGCAGCCATAACCGGAACAAAAACTGTAAGAGAAAAATCCTTTTACCTCACAAATTACCTCGCGACAACCATGGCACACAGACACCTCAACACAGAAACCTCGAGACATGCAAAGAATTTCCTGAAACACCCAGAAAAAAGACAGGAGCACTCAACAAGAGAGTGGGATGACTCCAACCCCATTACCCCTTACATCACAAGAACAGAGGGGCACCATTGATTTCTACAATATCCCACACAATACGACAAAGCCCTGACAACCAACAATGTTACTTCCGACCTAACAATCGGACTCAATGAAGAAGAAGCCTCACTGACCTCCAACCGAGCATCATCGCAGCAGAAGCACCACGATTGATCAACCCTGTTATCAACCTATTGGATCGCTTCAACAAAGAAGCTGCTGTCGCCGTTCTTCATCCTACCAACATCAATGCGCAAACAGCACAATCGGACAACTACAAACCTGAACAACGAATAACCACCAAACAAAATCACACCCAGAGAATCTACTATAACTTAATAAACGCAAAGTCAATGTCCAAACATTCAACCGAAATATACGACCTCCTATCAGAAGGAGGCATAGACATCCTATTTGTAACCGAAACATGGCTAGACGACAACGACAAGATCACCCTCAACAACTGACTGCCTGAAAACTTCAAATGCATCCAAGCAAACAGGAAATCCAAAAGAAGGGGGGCTAGCGATAATCCACAAGGAGCAACTGGCCATCAAAATGGAAGATCCACTAAACATCGATAAATGCGAATCCTTAATACTACGGCTATCAGTAAACCCCAAAACAAACCTGAAATGCATACTGATATACAGACCACCAACCTACGATGCGACTTTCATAGACACCTTCATGGAAGCAATCACCATCCTAGCCATCAAGTACAATCATCTGATCATCCTCAGAGATTTCAACATCTGGTTCGATGAAGAAACTACAACTACACAAAAATCCTTAACCGCCCAACTAGCAGCCATGAACCTACAACAACTAGTCAAAGGAGCAACACGCTCAGCAGGGCACACACTTGATGCAATCTTCGCCAACAAGGATCTCATCACCCCGGCACCCCCAATTCATAATCACAACGGCTGCTCCAACAAAGAAGCAACAAGAAAAATCACTGATCATGATGAAAAGAAATTGGAGAACTATAAAAAACTCCAACATAACCGAGCTCCTGGAACTCAGCAAACCACAATCAACAACCATGGAAGAAGCTGACCTAGATAAAAAAGTTTCCCTACTCCATACCTGGATCGCAACAACTCTAGATGACATCGCCAAAGAAAAGCCCTTCACCCCATAACGTAACAAAACAAAAGCAAAATGGTTCACCCCACTACTCAGCGCCATGAAAAGAAAAAATCGAAAACTATAATCTAAATGGAGGACCAACACTGCAAACAAATTGAAATTCCTGCAACAAATCTGCTCATATTAAAAGGAAATACAAAAAGCGAAGAGGAAACACTACGACAACCGAATTTTCAGAGCACCAAATGCCCAAAAACAACTCTTCAAAATCATAAATGAAATAAAAAACCCAATGGGCTGCAACAACACGCCAATTCCATCGATGAAACTTTGCGATGACCTAGGAGACCACTTCAAAAACAAAATAATGTGCATCCAACACACCATACAAAACAGACCAAGCGATCACACCTCAAACCCCATCGACACCGACGAGGAACATCCAAACAAGCTAGGAAGCTTCCCAGAAATATCAATGGAGACTTTGTCAAACTGGTAAACCAAAGCAACAAATCAGGCTCTATTGAAGACCCCTGACCCCCAGACATATATAAAACAATTCTCAAACAAGGAACCACCATGGAATACCACAGGTATCTCCCCAACCTCTCAATCTCAACAGGTAAAGTACCACAGGCCTTCAAATCGGCTTACATCAAGCCGCTACTCAAAGACACAACAGGAAACGTAGAGAATTTATCCAAAAACAGACCCATTTCCAACATACCCTACATAGCCAAACTGCTAGAAATGTACGTCTACAAAATAACCCAAGAATTCATAGAAGAGCACTGCCTACTAGACCAGGCACAAGTTGGTTTCAGACCAATGAGAGGAACAGAATCAGCTCTCCTCTCAATTTGGGACGACCTAAAAATGAACACAGACTCAGACAACAGTACCGCCCTGATTCTCCTTGATCTATCCGTAGCTTTCCACACTGTCAACCACGACATTATCATAAAGAGAATAGAAGGACTAGGAATAACAGACACCACCCTACTATGGATCAAATCCTTCCTAACAAACAAAACCGAAACCGTATGGATGAAACCCTTTAAGTCCAAACCTAGAGACTCCACGTGCGGAGTACCACAAGGGTCATCTTTCTCCCCGCTTCTATTCAACATCTACATCTACCTTCTAATCAAACTCATCAAAAAACACGGCCTCACATGCTACAACTATGCAGACAATACTCAATTAATCTTCAACATCCAAGACACCGGAGAAGAAAACACTACTTTAGAGAATTGCCTTCGTGATATATTAAACTGGATGAACCTCAACCACCTCAAAATCAACCCAGGCAAAACAGAGATAATGATTGTTTCAAAAAAGGGAGGAGACATCAGCTACATCCCCTGGCCAAGAGAGCTCGACACCACACCAGCACCATCATCAACTGTAAAAAACCCAGGGGTCCTGATGGATAACAACGTCACTCTAGAGCCACAAGTTAATGCTCTACTCAAGAAATGTTTCTTCCTCCTGCAAGCAGCAAAAAGGATCCTACCGTTCCTGTCATTCGCCAAGCCAACAAAACACGGTCCATCATCGCTCTGATAATGTCCAGTGTTGATTACACCAATAGCGTTTACCTGGGCATGCCCGAACGACTTCTAAAAAAACTACAACGTATACAAAATAGGCAGCAAGACTCCTCCTCAAGCTACCCAGAAGAGAACACATCACACCCGTGCTCAAAATACTACACTGGCTACCATTAAAACAGCAAATAAAGTTCAAATCCACGTGCTTCACGCAGAGAGCAATACACAAACAAGGCGCAGAATTCCTAAGCACCAAACTACGCCTACATTAACCGACAAGAACACTGAGATCAAGCACCGACATCCGCCTGGAACCAAAACCCAATAACAGAAGAAAACTTGGAGGATCCTCTTTCTCTCACCAGGCACCGAAAAACTGTAATGACCTACCTAAAAATATAAGGAACACAACAAACCACCTAGCATTCAGGAAACTCCTAAAATCATGGCTCTTCACAATGTAACTACAACAGCGAGGCACTAGAATGCCCACTCGGTTAAACAACGATGAAAATAACACCAACCTCGCTCACTCCCAAAATGGACATACACAGAACCCAAAGAACGGACCCCGCAACAGACCATAAGATACTAAGGGAAATAGCCACAAAAGTAGGTCACCATAGACTGATCTCACACTCGGACCGGGCGAAAGCCCTAAATGACTCATCCATTGCCTCCCGGACGTACCATATCCAAACCCCCAGCAGACACATTTAGATAGACAGTTTGTGAGAGGAGATGACAACACCAGCCCCAGCACCCAAGGAGGAGAATAGACACCCAACCACATGAACCAATCCATCAGAATTAGAACACCTACAGAGCTTGCTAGAATAGAATGGCGAGGAGCAATTAGAACACTTACAGAGTGTGTTAGAACAGCACAGGAAGCGCCTCACACAAACCTTAAACCCTACTAGGTGTAATCCCTTTTCCCACCCTGATGAGATTGGGAGGAATGGCAAGTGTCACACTCGGACGGAGTTCAGAATGTTAGCATGTTAAACTTCATACAACCCACTAACAAAAAACTCAGCATTTCTGCAGACTTATCTCACTCAAAATACTCACACAATAATCTCTCGCACAACAACCCGCACGCACTTCACAAAACCGCAACAACACATAAGCCGCACCAACAGCACACGAGAACTGACATCGATCCGATACTCACACCAAAGCTCCGCACCCGGTGTATACCGAGTTGAAGCTGCCAACAGAACACCACTCCTCTCACTATCCTACTCCCGCTTCACCTACTAACCCATCCCACCTTCTCGTTTGCAGATCCGCCAGAGCACCTGGAAACCAACTTCGTTGGTGACGGTGCGCGGTACAAATACCTTTAACATTTAAAATTTAACAAACAAAACTTTTTGCAGTATTTGAGAATCTCGATTCGAACATCAAGAGCTACGCAGTTCTTATTTGGAACATCTGATAAACCAAATTAATCTTGTTTAAGTATTTTGTAAGGCAACTTGATAACTGTCATTTAACAATAGTCAGATGATGGGGCTACAGTTTCCGTGAGCCTCTTTGCGTTTACATTCTCAATTTATGGCGATTTAATGTTCCTCTAGCTCTGCATTGACTCTTTGTTCCCTTACCCTCCTGATTTTTGCACCTACTGATTTCTGTGGCTATCACTTGTGCAGTCCACCTCGCCATCCTGTCTTAAAGATCCCTTGTCGCTTTATCCAGAATAAATGGCATAGAGTGAATTAAGATTTTTGAACTACAGCAAAATAAACACATTGCCAAACGTTGTTGTTTGCGGAAGAGAATGTTATAAACTGTTCGTGACCTTATTTCAGAACAATGTGTACAGCTTCACAGGCCGAGCGTGAATCAGAAGATCGAGGGGTCGTAACATTTTGAGGACGTACTGATTGTCTTGACTCGTCCTGCTTTTAAAATGGCCAATCTGTTTCGGTAAATTGTATGTTTGTTCTGTCGCACAGCCAGTTTAATCTTCCCTTGTCGAAGTACTTCTTGAAATCTTTGTCGATTTTCGTATATTTTTAGAGTAAAAGTCTACACAACCTGTTAATCCTCTGGCTGTGCCCGTTCTGCTTTACACGTTGCTCATTCCTTTTTCAAGTCTTATTTCCTTATTGTGGCACTTTTTATGAATAGGCGCAGCATATTTTCCGAACACACATCGTTTTTTTCTGCTGAAAGGCCTTTAGTGTTCCCCTAATTTGTGAGCATGCGAGCGCTCTTGGTATAAACGTACTCTCCACTGACTTCTCCAAGCAATACATTCCATTTAATCGGATCATTATTTTCTGTACAATTTCTCATGCTGCTTAAGTTTATTCACCAGCTAGGAGGGATTATTCTGACTCATCTTAATAGTGTTGCTTTGAATATTTGTATTACTTCCTGAAGAGAGGACAATTCAGCCTGCCTAGCATGGTCTACTTCTGAGTACATACCCTTCATCATACACCGGACTGTAACATTGCTGGGGAAGAAACGCAGAGAGCCAGAACAGCACTCGTTATTTCCAAATTCAAATTACAGTTGCGTATAAAATCTGCTATCCAGATCCATCTCAAGCAGGCCTATTAGATCAGGCTACACCAACCTACTCGCTGTACCGCGCATTAACAGGGCCAAAGCAGGAGGGATAGACTTCCCATACCTAGCACCCAAGATCTGAAATGCGCTCTCCACTGCCCTCAGAGCAGAAACCTCTCTCCCTGCCTTTTGAAAAAACCTCAAAACTGCTCTTTTTAATTAACCAACCATGCATTCCCACTCTTCACCCCTCTACCCTTTCTACCTTCTCTCATAAACTGTTCCATGCAAAGTTTACCTCAACTATGTCTGTATGTTTCTGATATGTAACTAAGTGATGTTCATTCCCTGTAACAAGCGCCACAATGCCTCTGGGCTGCTGGTGACTCTACAAATATGAATACATAAATATAGCTCATGGGTCAACGTGTTTGTATTGGAAGCAAAACAATGCAGTGCAACACAGACTAGAATCCCGATCTGGCACCTAGGAACCACTCGCTGGTATTAAGTGTGTTATAGAAGAACACTTATAATTCTATCCACAGACAAAATAAAGGGAAAGCAAATACTCACTGCTGCAGATGTAAGTAACTGAGAAGAGAAAAAGAAACACTTTATATTAATCCATGATCTGATTACTATAACCCCCTCCCCTCTCTTCCTTATCACAGTCCATAGTTATGCGAGGTTCTGGCTTCCAGGACAGACAGCCAATATTCTCTTTTCAAAAATGGTCATGGTCATCGAACAACGGGCCTTGCCATAGCATTTCTCCCATGTTTAGTTTTTGTTTTTCATATGACCATAAATACCTCCCTATCTCTCACCACATCTGTTTCTATATCAAGAGGACTTAAATTCAGCCTATCCGGCAGGAAACAGGACGTTATTTCTTTATTTCTTTATTTGAATTTATAAAGCACCCAGCGGCCCGGAGGCATTGTGGCACTGTTACAGGATATTCACTTGGAGCACGTTATACATGTTATACAGGGTATACATTTGGTGCAGGTGATAACATTGTAGCATGAGCAAATATATGCAGTCGATGACCCAGTAGAGGGGATTTGCAGGTTACAGAGGGAAGAGTGATGGAGAAAATGTATGAGGAGGCGGTCTAGTTGAACAGCTTAGTTTTTAGAGCTTTCCTAAATGTTGTCAGGGATTCTTCCTTTCTTAGACTGAGTGGGAGTGAGTTCCAAGCTTTGGGAGCTAGAACCTCGAAGCTAGAGCCCCCTGATTTTGCTCTGTTGAATGTAGGGACTGAGAGTTGGAGTGAGTATTTCTCACGATTCGGTCTGTGGGCTTTGAAGTGGAAGACTAGGCCTCAGTGTACAGAAGATTATCAGAAATGAATCAGGCCATTAACTGAGTTTGTAAAAGAAATCACATCAAAAACATGGCAGTATCCAACTTCAACATCAATTAGCTGTTGTCCATACTCTTACGATGGTGACAACCACAAGGAGTTGCTTGCACAGGCAGGATATCCTAGACATTCATGACCAGTAACTCTGAGAGTATGCATGGAACTGCCGCACCACTCTTCAGTTTCAATGGGCGCTCCTAGTAATCTTAGCATTTGATGCAGAAAAATGCTCAATACAATGCACAATTCAAAATTTGTTAAAATATGACTCTCGCGCAGTTATCTGTAGGAAAGAGTCTCAAATCCAACTCAAAGCATTCCCGCACTTCACAGTGAATGCTCAACACCCTCAGTCATGCCCCACTGGTATGAGCAGAAAGTCAGTATTCCAGGTCCAGCTCGTCCATCATGGGTGACAGGGCTGCGACCCAATTATTTTGGATGAGCTGCCAGAGTATAGGGGCAGTGCCTTGCATAAATGTTCTAAGGGTGTGTCAGTCCCCGTAGTCATGTCTTGCATGCTTCTTGTAGTGGTGCTGCGCCTATGCTACCGCACCACAGTTAAAACAATAACTTGCTTAAAACATATGCAATTCAATCCTGTCAGTAATACGTGCCAATACTGTCAATGAGCTCACAAAAAAGTAATCAATTCACTTTTGCCCCGACCCGCTATTCATACATAGGGCCTCATCATAACTTTTGTGGTATGGGTTAACGGGCTCCGATAATGGAGGCAGACCCGTTAAACCCATCCCACGAAATTACGAGGTCCCCTCACGGGACCCGGTAAGCACGCCTGGTAAAACCAGGCGTGCTTACCGGGTCCCGCGAGGGGAAGAGGGAGCTAACAAGGGGCTGGTCGTAATCGGCCCTTTGTTAGCTCACGCTCCCATTCCCATTGAGCCCTAAGGGGGCTCAGATGGGAATGGGGAAGGTCCGGGCCCGGATTCCCAGAGGGAGGAATTAGCGGTCCCTCTGTACTCGGAATAGCCTGGTAATTCCCCATTCTGGGAACCCGGTATAGGAGCCCGGTTTGGCGGCAGCCATGGAGCTAATAGCTCCATGGCTGCCGCCAAACTCGTGATGAGGCCCACAGAATTCCGTATTATCCCCCTGGCAGTGCCTGACTTGTGATGGCATCTGTTCCATTTTACGTCCATGAAGTCAATGACATTGTGTCTTGGCAGATGAGTAGGAGCTATTCAGCCCAGGACAGCAGATAGCAGCAGAACCACCTTCCTATATGACTTCCTACACTTGCATGCACATGGTAGCCTCTAGGTGCTACTTGAGTGGTGGTGAGTAGTCCTGCTCAGGGGCACACACCTTCCATGGGAATTCCAAACTACTACGCTGACGGGAAACCCAAAAACATATGTGTTAAGGTTAGTACAAAAAACACACAAAAAATGGATTTATGGAAACCGTTGATTCACTGGGAATATTTTCTCTGTGTCATTACAGAAGGTGGCACACCCAGACCACACTCTAACTGTTTAGTTTAGTTAAGGCATCCTGGGGTCCCCTCCTTATCAAGCACTCACCAAGAGTTTCGACACTGAGCAGTGTTCCCTGATTATGCTTCTAAGCGAAAATGCTCAGTTGCCATCCTAGAAAACTCTTTGTTACCCTGCATTGGCAGGCGTAGATTCTTCCCACTAATGCTTCAAATTAAATTTTAAGTTTATAGAGCACAATTTCACAGTGGGCAACCAAGCACTGCCTTAGGCTCCTCATTAGTAGAAAGTTGAGTATTGACAGAGTGGTCATTAGGCAAACCTATTTTAGAGGGGCCCTTAAGCTGTAAAGAGCCTATTTTATCTTGTTGTATCAGGACATGCTATTTGTCATTTGACATACCACTACTGAACATGTAGAATGCATTTCAATACTGACCATTGTATGCCTCAGATTTGTCAGATTAAGCAACGGGGGCATCAAGAATGTCCACCTTTTCACCTAGTTACCATGATTCAAATACATTTATTTTACTCTATTGAAGACTAGTCTCTGTGTTTCCTTGTGTTCAGTAAATAAACACATGTGTGTGCACTTTAACCTTTTTACTTCCACCTTTAAGGTGGATGGAAATGTGGACAAAAAAGATTGCCGAAAAGCTGCTTGCAGACCTTTCTTCTGGTGGCAATCCAATGGAAAGCCACTAGGATATTCCTCCAAATCCAGATTTGGAATTCTGTAATTTGGGTGAAATTTTGAAAATATTGACGGAATTACTGTCACCACCAAACTCATAATGAAGCCCTTTTTCTGTTATTAATAATCT
Organism: Ambystoma mexicanum; assembly: GCF_040938575.1. Lineage (NCBI taxonomy): Eukaryota > Metazoa > Chordata > Amphibia > Caudata > Ambystomatidae > Ambystoma > Ambystoma mexicanum. The sequence goes on from NC_090932.1 coordinate 499,574,715, forward strand.
ATTAGATACTTGATTTACCTGATGCCTATAAATCAGGAACAAAGCAATGATATTTTTCTAATTTTATCATGGCTGGACCTAGTGGTTGCCTCTTACCACTACTTTACAGGTGGTGGTAAATCTGTGTTAGTCCCCATTTATGGTGATTTTTGGCAAAATTACCTCTGGCGGAATTACTGGGTGGTAATTCTGCCGATTTTGGGAGGAAAAGTGGAGGATTTACCTGCAGCATCAAGCTGGTGGTAAATCCTCCCCATTTCCTTCAAAGGTCTTGGTGGTAATTCCGCCAGAGGTAATTCGGCCAAACTCATAATTTGGTGGTGCAGGAAAAATGGTAGTAATGGAATTACCACCACTTATTTCCTGCCCTGCGAAGCACATAATGAGGCCTGTGGACCCCATTACACTGTTGTTTGCTTATTTTCACCAATCAGAAATATAGAGGCTCATTATGAGTTTGGAGGTGCAGTAACAAAGTAGCAGTAATTCCGATACCAGCACGTTGTGGAATATTTAGGACTCATTCATTACCATAATCCTCCCTGAAAACACTAAGCGCTAACTCAGTTTCAACAAGCAACTGAGGGAGCACTCGTGGGCTACCTCAGACTGTCAAAGGGGGAACACAGTTTCCCTTTGTCAGTTCATACCCCAGCACGCAAGTCCACTGGGCAGGCAAGGCCAGGGGTGTTTTTCTTGGCAAGCATGATAAGTGTTGTTATATGTCTAGATGGGAATTAATTTCTGCAGCCAGTCTGGATACATTTTATTCTTTAGCCATTGTATTTTTACTTGGAATCAAGGTAACGCAAATGTGATAAGTGTTGGTATTTGGCTATAATGGCCTACATTGCAGCAGCCAGTCTGGTTACATTTTGTAACTCTAGTATGACATTGTTTACTGGACATTTAGGTTAAAACAACATGATATGCATTGTTACTAGGCTAGATGTTGAAGCCAGTCTGGTTATGTTTTCTGCCTCTGGCATGGCATTTTCTTTACTGAGCATCATGATTAAAGCAAACATGATAAGTGTTGTTATGTGGCTAGACCGGACTACATTGCTTCAGCCAGTCTGGTTACATTTTCTGTCTCTGGCATGGCATCTTTCTACTTGGCATCATGTTTTAGGAAACATGATAAGTGCATACAGTCTGGTTATGTTTCCTCACTGTGGCATGACATTTTCTACTGGGCATCAAGGTTAAAGTGCAGCTGAAAAGTGTGTTAAATGGCTAAACTGACTAGACTGGACAATGGTGCCTCAGCCAATCTGGTTATATTCTCTGCCTCTGGAATGCCTTTGTATTGCGTTACTGGGCATCAAGGTTAAAGTAAACATGATAAGGGATTTTATGTGGCTAGAAGGGTGTATGTTGCTGCAGCCAGTATGGTTACATTTTCTTACTGGGCATCAAAGTTAAAGCAAACATGATAATAATTGTTATTTGGCTAGACTGGCTGATGATTCTGCAGACAGTCTGGTTATGCTTTCAGACTCTGGCGACATTGTTATTGGACATCAAAGTTAAAGCAAACATGATAACTGTTGTTATATGGCTCAACAGACCTACATTGTTGCAGCCATTGTGGTTACATTTTGTGACTCTGACATGGAATATTATTTACTGGGCATCAGGATTAAAGCAAACATGATAAGTGTTGTTATGCGGCTATACTGGCCTGCATTGCTGCAGCTGGTATGGTTACATTTTCTTCCAGTGGCACTGGCATGGCATATGCCAGTCTAACCCATTTAAGTTGCCCAGCAGTGTACATAGTCCCAAATAAACCTTTCTGAAATGCATATATCTCATCTATGGAGCCAGAGGTGTCACCCATATTTCTCAATAAGAACACATCCCTCCTGTCCTGAAAAGACTACACTGATTTACCATTGGATCAAGAGTAAGGTTTAAGGCTGCAGTCCTGTCCTACCAAGTCCTCTGAAGACCAGCAAACAACTACATTGGTGGCAGGGTCATTTATTGTCTTATTGGAGTGCATACATATGTCACATGAATATGTGAGAGTGACCAAGTGCACCAAGTAAACCCCAACCAATCAAAGGGGTTCAGGAAGATTGCCCCCCTGAGAAGTTTTATATAATAATTAGTTAAAATGGTTTAATTTACAACACATTGTTGTGACAAATGAAGTAAAAAAAGCCATACAATTAACAACATATTTTGTGGTTTAACACATACAAAAATGAACATCTAGGTCACCAATAGTAGACAGAAGCATTTCCATACACATGTCAGTGATATCCTTGTCTCCCACATTATATGCTAGTATTTAGCCAGTGTAAGAAGAGACTTTCATGCTGGCTGTACCCAATAATGCCAATATTTCTACTGTAAAATGACAAGTCAGTGCTGGTTGTGCCCATGTATTTATTTGCATTTTTAAAGCGCTCACACAGCCCGTGGGCATTGAGGTGCTGTTAAGGAATAGTTTTTTGTTTTTTAGTTGCGTAATTATTATTATTATTTTTTTTGTCTTAGTTGCGTATTTATAACACGCTTAAATACCCAGAGGTTTCTAAGCACGGACACGGGGATCAAACCTGTGTTGCTTCATGTTGTCTTGCTTCCAACGGTTGCTGCTGAGCTATCCTCCTGGGACATCCCTATGTAAGAATACACTTATGTTGGATTTGCCCATGCGGGCTGTTCCCATCTATTCCAGTATCCCCACATAAACACATACATAATTTGGCTTTGCCCATAATACCAGCAATGCTACTGTAAGAAAAACAATTCCATTGTTGGTGTGCTGATGTATGCCAGTATTCCCATATCAGAAGCCATATAATTTCAGTATTGCCACTGTAAGAAAACATATCCATGGTGCCCATAATTCCAGTAATTCCAGTAATGTCACTATTACAAAACATGCCCATGCTAGCTGCACCCATATTTAAAACTATGTGTGTCCAAGAACATATCATTGTTGGATTTGCCTATAATGTACTAGAAACACTGTAGGAAGAATATGACTAATCCACCACACACACACGCGCACGCTCGCGCGCGCGCGCGCACACACACACACACACACACACACACACACACACACACACACACACACACACACACACACACACACACACACACACACACACACACACACACACACACACACACACACACACACACTCTCTCTCTCTCTCTCTCTCTCTCTCTCTCTCTCTCTCTCTCTCTCTCTCTCTCTCTCTTACCAGTGGCACCACTCACCCTTCTGCCACTGGTCACTTTAACTCACATAGCACTTGGTTGGTGCCATAGCCTGCAGTTTAGTGGGCAATGTTTGGTGGGCATCAAGGAGAGGGCGTCCCTCTCTCTTGGAACCACAATGTTACCAAGAGTGCACATGCCCGGGCAACCAGTTTTCTGGTTCCCCATAAAAATTGTACACTCAGAATGGTGTGCTGTTATAGGCAACGTTGCCTCGCTTTCACACTGGTGCTTGAATATCATTTCACCTTAACCTTACAATTTCTCCTCGCTTTTGGAGGTGATGTTTGGTGTCTTCCTGCTGTCTATGCCCTGGTTTCAGCTCTTAAATCCTGCTTTTTCCCTTTTCTTGTTTCTGGTTGCTACCAGATCTTGGAGCTTGTTTCCTTTTGCCTCTCATCTCTGGTCTCTGCCAGCCACTGGAGTCTGCTTTTTCTTGCCTTCCACCTTTGGATCATCTCTGCCCCCATTTTCTTTCTTACCTTCCCCCTGATGACTGGTACAGCTCTCTTTCTGCTTTCCTGGCGTCCTGGTTCTTTCTTTCCTTTTGAAGCAAGGCACCACTGCACTGTTCCAGTTCCACATGAAGCCGTGGCTGGTTCCTTTGTGGTGATGGTGGTGCCGGGAGAGCTTCCACTTGCGAAGACTTGACCCGATAGGACAGGAAGGCCTAGCGCATCAGGCCGCGCTTGCGACCATGCCATCTGACATGCTGAGCACCTTTCTAGAGCTGGACATGGACCTGAGCAAGGTGAGGAGAGCTCCAGTCAGCGAACATGGGTACTTGTCACGTCGTTTTATCCTTTGCATTGCAGTTGAGAGACTACACCAGTCCGGGATGCACTTTAACAGTGTTGGAAAACTACCCCCTGCATTTTTGAAGTCAGTTTGTGAAATATCTGTTTTGTGTAAGATGTAATGGCTTTCATTAGCGTGTTTCAAGTTCCATAAAGTAACGCACTCCCTGAGAAAATTCACACTTGTTTGCCTGACTTGTCTGTGTCCGACCCCACAAGAAGTGTGTGTTTTTTTATATTATAATGCATTAAAAGGCTCACACAATCTTGGAGAGATGGATCCCTCCCCGCCCGCCTTTTTTTTAGGTTGGCTCAAAATTCCAGGTGCTAGCTTTCAAGACCAGAAGTCGGTAGGGTTGGGCATGTGCACTATTACTGTGCACCTGATGCAACTAAATAGGCTCACTTTTGTCTGTAGGATATGTGTGTTCCTGGCATATGCAAGCCCATTTCTGAGCTGTGACAGCAGAGGGTGGAACTAGGGCGATGTGTTGCAGACTGTGAGTGTACCTGCAGACATATAAAAGGGCTGTTGTGAGCCCTCAACAAGTGTGTATTTCATCTTAAAAATGATATGATAGGTTATTTATAACACGCTTAATAACCATTTTAAGCACGGACACTGGGATCGAACCCGTGTTTCTTTGTGTCATCTTGCCCCCAGGGCGAGCAGGTTGCCCCTGAGCTATCCTCCCGAAACAAATGCTCCCTACTGCATTGCCTTAGGTGGTGCAGTGCACAGCACTCTTTCTTGACACACTGCAGCTGTGGGTGCATTCTGAAGGTCGGAGGGCGGGAAGCAGGCATACACGTGACAGATATAGCATAAGGCCTGGGATTTCCTACATTTGTTGCATGACTGCCTAGCCTGTGCTGTGCTGGTAAGAGGTTAAAGGGAGCCGGAATGCCCTGGTGTGAAATCGTATGACCTTCGGCAGAGCATGTGGGTTCCTTGTCCAGCAGCAGGGGGAGCTGTAGAGGAAACTGATCTTGCCCGAGCACGGTCTGCATAGAATTCAGGTGTGCACCTGAGGCAATGGAGTGGCGGTCCTTGCCCAAAGATTCTCTGTACCAAGAAAGGTGGTCAGGGGAAGCATTTCGAATGGGAGATGGGGGGTGGTTGTTGGGAGCGGTGTCTAGATGGAGTTCATGGCTCAGAAACCTGCCTGGGGGTGCTTTGGCATACCGTCGGGAGGGGGAACAGAGAGGGATGTGAGCCACAGATCTACATGCACTTCACAGGTTTGGAGCACGGCTGTCAGGCCAGGTTTTCACTCTCCTGAGGTGCATAAAATGCTTACTATTGTACAGCCTAATAGCAGCCCAGCTCATCATGTAAGTGCCAACAGAACATACAGCTGGCCGTGCATTACATAAAAGGTTTCTCGAACGGGAACTAGCGAATACCCGGGCCTTTACGAAACGCTCATGTGCTGATTCCAGGCAGCATCAGAAAATAACCAAGGTGGTACATGACTGATGTTTGAACTGACCGGCCTGACGAAGCCTGCGCTTGTTTCTGACGTTGCAGAAGTCGACGGAAACTGCGGAAGTCTCACGAGAAACGTTTGCTGTAGGTTCTGACTGAACGGAGCAACGGAGCGAGCGTCTTAGGCTTTGGAAGGAAAGTTCTGGTTGTGCAGAAGCCCGTGACCGCTGCGGTACTTTCCGTGCAAAAGGCTGAGTCCCAGTTTGCCCAGTTCGTCTGAGTGTGTCAGAGGGCCACTCAGGGAGATGGTTGCGAACCAGAAGACCTCTTCCTCGAATGGACCGCAAACCCGCAACAAGACGCTGTTGCAGCATCGCATGCTTAACCCTTGGACTGCCCTGCCGAATTGTGCTGCTGCAAAGCTAAAGTCTCAAGTTAAGCCGATAGCATGTTCGAAGCCGGTGCCCTCTGTTGCCCCATCGTCTTTGCATATTGTACAAACAACTGTCCAAGTCCATCAAGACGAAGCTCCCTCGGTCATTAGCGGTACTGACACTGTAGACATTGTTGAGCCAGTCGATACTAGCCTGATTCAAAGTCCAATTTGCACAGCGTCCTCTCAAAACCCGCTCAAGCCGCTTACCTTGCTCTCCCTTACTGACCTTGCCCCGATGCCGTCGATGCCAGTGGAGTACGTGGAAGCGAATGCTGTTTCATCAATGCATTTTCCTTTTCCTGAATTGTACTCTCCATTTCATCTAACGGATGCAGAAATTATGAGTGCTACTTCTGCCACACAGGAAAAAATAATTGCTAAAGAAATCCCAGTGGCTCTTCCCAATATTTCATCTACGCAAGACAACGTTGGCGGCCGATCACTTCCTGCCAAGCCTGTTTCAGTTGAACCAGATCAAATTTCCTCTGCTCCAGTTATCAGTGATGCCAGTGCTGCTTCTGCTGTCCAACATGATGGTGACAATGTCTTGGCGGCACACGTTCACCTTATTTCAGGCAGTTGTTCGCTTGCTTCAATAAATAAACCTCTCCTAATACCAAGACTCACGCCAACTGAAGATATGCTCTCAGCCTCAATATCGCTACAGAAGCCATTAGCGACGATTCAGACTCCAATTGCTTCCAAAAAAGCCTCTGCAGTTCAAAATGCAGTAGCTCCGGCTCCGGCTCTGCCTATGGCGATTTCTGGTGGCATTTGTGACAAGGCACTCTCTGCCCCCTTGCCGCTTATCATCGACAGGCCAGCTCAAACTATATCCCAAAAAGGGCAATTCCACGACTTCCCGCATAACCAGCTACTGAGTGGCGACCGTGCAAACCCAAACCTGAATATCTTGCAGCCATGTATTTCTCAGAAAAAATTGGAGCATTTGCCCACATCCTCGAAGGTCCCTTCTACACTGAAAACTCAATTATTGTCACGCTTTGGGCCCTATGATAAAGGAAACGTCTTGCATTTGCAGGGCGATGCGATTTCATCAGAAGCCAGCAGTTGTGCAAAAAGGCAAAATATCTCAGATACACCAGCAAAAAGGAACAATACTTCAGATTTACCAGCCACGCCTGCAAAATGCTCCACTTCTTCCATTGATCACTCAACTGTTCTAACCCCAGGTAAAGAAAACTTAAAAACCCTGAATTCTAAAATCAATCTGTCAATGGGTGCGGCAATCCAGTTGCACAACAATGTGCTCGCGGCATCGTCCCAAGCGATGATTCCGTTTGTTAAGCTTTACGAGTCTTTAAATGAGACCATTAGGGATCAAGGGGTCCTTCTATCGAACCTATCGTCGAAATTGGATCAAATTGACTCCTTTACTAAGTTCATTCAGCACGATGTGCAAGCTGGAAAAGACTCTAGTTCTTTCTGGCAATCCCGGCTCAATGACCTCGTGACTTTACAACAGGAGAGACATGACCTTCAGTTAAAATGTCTTTTGGAGGTGTTGTGCGAGATTGCTCCTCTGTTAAATCAAGGTCACAGACCGGAACAGCCCAAAATCGACATGCAATGCTTTGCTCCACAGTCTGTCTCCTGTTCAAGGCCACTACCTGCGATGCAACGTGGAACACACTCCGATCAAACGGCTTCTCAAACGGAGTGCATCACATCACAATCTATGGATAGTCCAAGTCCTCACCCTCCAACAGTGGCCAGAGTTTCTCACCCCCCAGACTGTGTTCCTCCACAAGTCCTGTCAGCGCCCCAGCAGCCTATGGAGGCGGAGGACATGCTTATACATGATGTAACTCTTCTGAGTAAAGCCACAACTCAACTAGACCACCAGGAAAGTGCCTCATCCACTTTTGGTATTTTTGCAGACCCCGGCAAAATCTTTTACCATCAAGGCTTCTGCCAAGCCCATGGCTCAAGCAAAATCTGCTAAATTGACTACAAGAGCCAAGAAAGCAAAGGTGGCATCTCATCCAGCAACGAAAAGTTTTGTAAGAAACTTGACAACTCCACCGCGGCTCGGCCTTTTCAAGCGCCCCAATAAGGGTGCGAAAGACTCCTCTTCATCACACAATAGTACAATGATGCTGCCTTCAAACCATGGTGTAAAGCGTCGACGCTTAATCTCTGAGGATTGTGCCTCAGTTATCTCAGTGTCTTCGGACTCCCAAGATCTGTGTAACCTTTCTACTTACTCGAATCCAAGTGATGCTGATCAGTCGCAGCATCTTAATGAAGATCAGTCATTGGAAACGCAGCTCCTCGCGAGTGCTGCCCATACCAGGAAAAGCCTCTCTACATCGAAGTGGCAAGTAGTGCAAGAACGTCGAACTACTATTTTGAAAAAGGAAGATCTGAGTCGCTTGGCAGCAAATTCTAGGTTGAATCCAAAACTTACCTCAAATCAACGCAAAAATCAAAACTGCTCCCCATTGAGGTCACATGTTTTACCTCAACACCGTGCAAAGGACTGTAGGCGCAAATTGAGACTTCAAAACATACATAACGATGATAATGAGCTGAACCTCAATCGCACAAATGTTTTGCGATTATTCAAACACATTCCACCTCTGCGGCTGATTAATTCGGATGGTATCAAAATTGTCGAATATGTGACAGAAAGCTTCTCCGATGCTGTCCTTCTACATATCGAAGCTGCTGGCGTACGGAACACACTTCTCAAAGCAGCCGAAGACTTACTGTTATTTGGCTTTGACATCTCTGTCGAACCTGACACGCCTCAGAGAAGCCTTAACTCCGTGCTGCCGGCTAACCATCCAACTGAAAAAAAAACAGCAGTCGCGAAATCTTTATGCAATAACCAGCCTGCTGAGGTGCGACCAAAGGATCCTCGCTTTCGATTTGAGAAAAAGTCGAGCCACCAGAGACTGCAGAATCAGGACTAGCCATGATTGGGTTTGGAGAATGCCATGCTCTCCATCCTGTCGTGGAACACCCGAGGGTTCCAGCATTTGTTTCAGGACTTTGATGTTCCACTAGACGATGTGTTTGCTGTCTGTCTGCAAGAGACTTGGTTAGTTGATGCTCCGATGCGAGACGGCTATGCCACACTGGTCAATCCTGCAATTAAAAACATACAAGGCAGACCATGTGCAGGCCTATTGACAATTGTCCGGCTATCTCAAGATTGGTCCACACCAATATGCTCCAATCCTAACCCTTATGCTCAAGGATCAATTATGCACTCACGTTCTGCCAATTCAAAAGCAGTTTTGTCCTTGTTGCTCATTAACTGCTACTGGAATCCTGCAAAAATAAACAAATTTGTCTTTACCTCAGCGATAAGTACTTTAATGGATGAAGCAATCGTGAATTATAATAATCTGATTATAATCTGCTGCAGTGATCTAAATGGCTCGTGGTTTAAGCATGACCCACACACCAACTCCTACTGCCAGCTCGCTTATGAGGAGCTGGGCGAGAAAGAACACTGCTGGACTGACGTAATGGAGTCGCATGATTGTGTATTGCTGAATGGCAATGCGCGGGGTGACATACCGGCCCAGCCTACCTGGCATCGCCAAGCTACGCATAGCATCATTGACTACTTCTGGGTTTCCAACAATTTTGAGGCGAAGGTCATCTCGCTACATTCCCTGAAAACGTCTAAGAGCAATCATTCACTGCTAAAACTCGATTGCCTACTGACGGAGTCGCCCTCTTTGCTCTTATATTCCGAATCGGTAGAAACAAATTCAAGTGGCAACCGATTAAGACTAAACGTCAAAGCGATCTGTTCTTAACGGAAAACCTGCTTGACTCGCCAAATTGTGTACACTACACTCTGCTTCTCATGAATCATATGATAACCATCAAAGATAGCTTCCAGCAACACAAATTCCATAATCATCTGTTTAGCAAAATGCTTGATGACAAAAAGAAAGAGCTCAGAAAAGATGTCCGCAGAATAAAAAACAAAAAAAATGTACCCAGTTTGATTAAGCTGGAGGAAGTAAAAGCTAGACGTACGATTTATAGAAACTGGATGAGATCCCACAGAGCTATTGTTGACCAAGATCGTGCTGAACTGATGATGAAGCTACTGATCACAAAGAATACACGCGACATTTGGAAAATACTAAATATGGGCCCGTACAGCGGAGTAAATTCGACGCAGAACACCAACGCTGGCAACACCTGGTGTAAACATTTTGGGTTAGTGTTCAACAGCTATTCCAAGTTTCCAAAAATCGATTCTGTTGCCACATCAGCACCCTGGGATGTGCAAATGCTGCACTCTGACATTGTGGATGCTATTAAGTCACTCAAAAATTCACGCGCCGCGGGCCCAGATATGATCAGCAACGTGACACTACAGAAAAATCCACAAATCTGGGCCCCCTTCATTGAGTGTCTTTTCCAAAAGATTGCGGAATCCAATCGTTTGCCTGAGTCCTGGCTAACTGCTATTGTGATCCCTATCCACAAGAAGGGCAGTTGGGACAAACCTGAAAACTATCGTCCTATTGCCCTCTTGAACTCTATTGGAAAACTTTTTGGATCCAATTTGAGACTGAAACTTGTGAATTGGGCGAAAAACTCAGGAATCCTTGATATTCGTCAAACAGGGTTTTCTAAGGGGACAGGAGTAGATGTAAACCTATCAATTTTAACTGCCCTGAAACTGAACGCCCTTAAACGCAAAACCAAACTTCATCTAGCCTTCATTGATATGAAGCAAGCGTTTGATGGAATCAATCGCGATTTGTTATGGGCGAAATTAATTAAATGGAAATGCCCTATGGCCATCCTCAATCCAATAATGGCCCTGCATACGAACACTTCTTTTCGAGTTCGCATCAATAAGAATGGTGTTCTATCTGACAGTATGCCAACTACAAGAGGAGTCAAGCAAGGCTGTCCGCTTGCGGCAGACCTATTTAAATTATTTTTAGCAGATCTTCCGACTCACCTCGAACAAGCCCACTGTTTTCCCCCATGTCTAAATAAGACTCCTGTTCGTTATATCGCTTATGCTGATGATCTTGTTCTGATTGATAGCACACAGATCAGCCTCCAACGCCTTCTAAGCTGCTTGAACAACTATTTAGTCAATAACGAACTTGTCATCAACACAGAAAAAACTAAAATCTTGTCTATTGGACCTACATCAGGCAGAAGAGACCGGGCATTCAAATGGGCTGTTGGTGGTCAGCCGTTAACTTCAGTCAATTCGATCCGTTATTTGGGTATTGAATTTAACAACTCAATCTGTGAAGCACAATGGCTAAAAGGTCCAAAACAGAAAGCCGTAGGTCTAGCGCTACAAGCAGCCAAGATCAATAAAATCTTTGGAAAATTTTCCCTGACTCCAGTCCTAACGTTCTACCTCCAAAAGGTAATACCCATCTTAACATTTGGTGCAGAAGCGGGATGGAATATCAGCGAGCAAAATTAGAATGTATTAGAGGGTCTCTTTTGGAGACATGTCCTCAACCTTCCGAACTGTATTCTAATTATGTTGATACGTCATGAATTATCGCTGAATTCACTCTTTACCCACGTGATCTGGAAGTCCATCTCGTTGTGGCGTGAGATGAGAGAAGCGCGTGGTGCGCCAGCCTATAGAATATTCACTGCCTCCGACGACACGAAAATCAGTTGCCTGTTGGATCAATGGAGTATAAGAGTTCAAGAGTGGATTGCTGCAGCAGATATCAACAATTTTGATCTATTTTCCCATCCTCAAGTGGCCAAAAGAAAATTTGAAGCATGGGCATGGATTGTTAATGTGGAAAAACATACAAACCTCGCTGCTTCCCAATGGCTAGGCAACGCTCAAAAAAAACTAAATTGCCAGCCCTATTACCTGACTCAATGCTATACCCGTTATTTCCGGGAACAATTCCTTCGCTTCCGCTTAAATACGCTGAATACGAAGGAAATTCTACTTCAAAGGAATCAGCCAGATGTAAATAATAACCTTTGTCGCTTTTGTGCAGTTTCGGTTGAAACTTTGAAACATTTAATTCTAAAATGTCCAGCCATTGATGACCTTTGTTCTATTCATCTATGCAAATATGCCCCTAAGGATGGAGATATGTCTACTTGGTGGCTCCTGATTTCTTCTGGACAAAATGCCAAATATGTTTGCGCGCTCGTAAACTACTTGAACGCTATCCTGAGGTTTCCCCCCAACTACAAGGAACGTCCAACCTGAGGGCTGAGATGGTTGCATGTACGTCTGACTCTTTCTGTAGCCACAGTCGAGGCTCGTTATGCTACGACGTGTGGAAGATGAAACAAAAGTTTGAAACAAAAGTTTATTTTTTTCTTTTTTGATAAAAAAAAGAAAAAGAAAGAAAGAGAAACTGTAGTTTTTCAATAAAATAAACAAAAAGGTGCTTGCTGTGAGCTTTATTGATGTTGTACATTGTATATGTTCAGCGGTGCTTTGCAAGTGGGGTATTATGGAGCTTTTGATTATTATTATGGCTGGCTCTTCCTTTCATCATGCAAATGTTTATGACATGATTGATATCGAAGAGGGGGCAGCACTAGATGGTATTCACAGTGCTAAGCAGTCATGACAAGGTGACAGCAAGCGCTATATAAATGGAACTTCAATGTATATGTGAGTGAGGCCTCAGGGTGACTTACACAGCATGGAATGGGACTTTATAGGGAGTTGGTTTTCTTTCTAATTGCCTGCCTAATATTGTCTATATACTGTGGCAGTGCAATCAGGAGGCTTTTTACAAAAGGACTGTGCGAGGATCAGATCAGACCCTCATTCAGAGACACCCAGGTTTAGATGTGAATGAGATGATAATGTGAGCTGAAGAAGTGTGTAATCTGGATGCTGAGGTGTTTAATGAGGGTCGAGCACATCGTATAATGGGGAATCCATCTCATTGAGATTTTGAGGGTGACTGGCGTCTTTTGAGGTGCATGCAACCCGACCTACAAGATAAAGTTCATGTGTCTCTGATTAACTGACTCCTACTTCATCACTGGGCTGCTTGTGTGAGAGGACTGATACATGTCACGGGATTCATTAAAATGAGCTCCGCTGTAGCACTGCATTACTTAACCCTCAGTCTTCTCTGACCTATTATCCTCCTGGCGGCAGACAGAGCGAAGGTGACATGAGATCTTGGAGTTGTTTGAAATGAAAATGAAAAAAGGCAGACGGATACGAGCTTTACATTTTCTTTTCGGCACTGAGACTAGTAATGACGCCTAGGTGTGTTGGTACATGAGTTACTGATTGGTTGTTAACATAGGCCTTTCGCCAAAGCGTTTTGCATAGCATAATGCCATGAACAATTATTATTATTACCCAGCCCAAGGCCGGCCCTAAAATGTGCGGGGCCCCCCTTATTGGCATAAATGGTGACCAGTGATATTACAGAAAACGATACCTCAGAATGAGTCTTTGATACCCACAGGTATCATAAGAAGTTACATTAAAACACCATGAGTAAGGCAGGAGACAAATACACAGTGATTTCCAGTATATGATTTGTCTCTGTTAACATTTACCTATGTGGCAATATCAGGAGTGGGGCTTTATTTTGAAGTAGCAGTCAAAATAAGAAGAGAGCCTTATCAATGTAACGCCTGAGTCTTCATTGGAGGGGGTAAGCAGGTCAGAACTGTTTGGCGGGTTGCAGGATTTGAAAGGGGATCCCAAAATAGAATGTTGCAATGACACCTGAGACGGTTAGGTGACTGTTGCTGAGATGTTATGTTTATATCTTCCTGTAAATCATATGACTTTTTTTCCATTACTGCCGCAAAACCTGCTGTAAAATGAGGTGTTTCAACTAGGGTATGGGTACGGCTCCCTTACATCCCTAGGTGTGACGACTTATGGCCCCATAGCAAAAATCAAAGCTGGCACCTATGAATATACGCACAGTAAGTGTACATAGCTTAAAGTTTGGTTCACTTGACTTTACCCCTTAAAAGAAAGTGAACCAGACAAAAGAGCAATGGCATTAAAAAAAACATTAATGAATACCAGAGAAATGACCTGGGAGGAGAGATTTTCCAACACGTACATTGGCAAAGTGTAAAAGGTGCTCACCTTTTAATTCCAACAATCTAGAGTGAAATATTCCCAGGAAAACAAAATCTCAGTTATGTGGTCGTGTGGGTAAGCGTCTGCACTTGGTACATGATAACCTAGGCAAAATCCTTTTAGCCAAACACTTGAGCAAGTTTGGCAGACTCAAAAACACCCAAGCAGGGTAGTGGCCTCCCTCTGATAAGTGTGCCCACCCACATGTATTCTCTACTTGTGCCCTGAAAAGCAACACATGGCTACAATGAGGAAAAATAACCTCTCCAGGATTAATTTTATTCAGACCGATATTGCACTTGTGGTTTGTCTGTCTACCATTAAATATCTACTACATGATATCTTATTTAAAAGATTACTTTTTAATTCATATATACTTAAAAGCTGCTTTAAATGCACTCATTTTGACTCATTTTCATTTTCTTGAGGGATACTCCGACTCCTCTCATAGAAGAGCTGGGCTCAAGCGCTGTTCTCGCTCATTCGGTGAAATATGGGGCCACTTTGAAAATAAATTCCAGGGCCATTTTTCAGTCCCAGTCCAGTCCTGGTGTTGACTGTGACAGAAGGTGGGAATACCCCTCCACTTGACTAAAAGCCCTTGGTGGAAAAGGCAAGCTCTTTGTTTGACCTTGATGGGCTCGAAGGGGTTGCTAGCCAGGAACCCTGAATCAGCAGCGCTGTTAGTGAAAAACATGCCGGTAGAGGCCTGAACTCCCAGCAAGTCAGGCCTGCCAGTAGTTCAGAGCCCCTAACTGCAAACACGGAGTGAGATGGTCTGGAAAAGGTGTCAGTAATTTGTTCCCTGCACCTTAATTTCCAGACCGGCTCACTCATAATGAGGCCCCAATGTCTTGAAAATAAAATGAAAATATATAGGAAGTGAATTTAGCAGACTACTGCATGACATATTGAAGGCAATGTGCCTGTCAAAAGCAATTTCAAAGTCCAAAAAGATGCATCTGATAAGATGTCCATAACTGCAAGCCAAATATGGATATTGTTGGGTGTCTTGACCCACGTTCAAGTTATTATGCTACAACATTTGGTGCTGTGGGCTTAGAAAATCCAAGATGGCGGAAAAACCCACATTTGTGCCAAAATCCAGGAAAACCGCGCAGTTTGTGCGCACACCAAAACGGTCGCCTGACCAGCCACCCACCAGTGTGAGCGTGAGGGGCCAGAAGCGCCAGGAGCGAAATCAGTGTTAAGGAATATGGTGCTGTTCAAAATCTGTTGTTATTAATGTCAAAAATGGGTGCAATACTGGTGCTCACCACTACCAGAAAGCCAGCGTTTTAAAACCACCAGACACTTGTGTAAAACTGAACAAATGAACCCAAACCAGGCCAAAGAAAGACTTGCTAAGAGGTGGATACAATGTAAAACTATATTCTGAAATGACGGGAAGGAAGTAATTGTCTAATGTATGTATTGAAAATAGCTGGGGATGTCAGCAGCTTAAGTGAATTTGGGTTTAAAGCCACTAAAATCGAAATATTTAGAATAAATGAGTGACCTGCTTTTGATTGTCACATAGGTTGCAATTGTTTAAATATCATAGTTTTGAACTTAGAATCAGTGTTCTAGCTGCATGTGTAAAAATTGCAAGTTTGGTTTGAATGTAGAAAACTGGGAACAAAAGTGACATTTAGCTGAAGCCTGGCTTAAAGAGATTGAATTCTGCTTGACAACTACCCCGACAGGAGTTGAAACTTGATCAGCAGCTGTGTTCCCAGGCCTGGCTGCATTCTGCTGCCCCTGCCAAAAGGAGATGACACCTCTCTGATGGAATTAGGGGAGTGGCACCTGGGGACTGTAGGAAACAGAACAATGAGCCTTCCTGGGCTCAGGCAAATGTTAAATTAGGGGGGGGTCGTAAATGGCTTCCTCTTGAGAGAAACGTGGAGGGGCAGTGCCTCTGTGAGCAACTTGAGTTGGAGGAAGTGGACAAACCAGAAATTCCACCATGTGCTTTGGGAAACCACACCCCTCTGGGCCAGAGCATAATTTTAAAAAGATGGATAATTCATAGTACGGACTTGTCAAAATTATATAATTAACATCATTATTCTTGTGATTTTTCTGTGCAAATTTTAAGAGGTATTAGGACTCTGTGGTATGTTCTTGGGGATAGTAGCAGAAATTGTGGTATTACTCCAAACGTCTGTATGTGAAAAATCTGACACTTTATCATTTGATGCTTATACTCCTTACGCACATTTGTGCCATTTTTGGTAAATGTCTGATATTGGTAAACCAACTAAAAACGAAAATAAGTTGTCATTTTTGAATGCAAGCTCCTAGGAAGATCAGAGTTGAACAAGAATGTACCTTAAGTCATCTGCAATCTGTACATGTAATGTCAACCACTTGTGTATCTGGGAAATATGTTTAGTTATGAAAAGGACTTTCTAAGGTAAAAGCAAAGGGGCGTTTCTTCAATAGACTGTAAGACCCTGACTCACTCTGACTCACTGCTACCTTCTCAAATCAGGTCAAAGAGAAATCCTTGACCTATCAAATCGTGAGTGGGTTGGGCAAAGAAAGTTAGCATCCACACCCATTTTCAAAAGACATAAAAAGAGCCACTGGAAGCCAGACAGATTCATTCACTTTCCACTTTCTTACGGGACGCTTTGCCGGGAGACTCCAGACTTCAAATCCATCAATCTCCAGAGACCAGAACTTTGAATCCAGACTCCAGAACTTGTAGCAGAGAGGCCTGAATCCACAAGCTGAATCCTTTTTCAGCAGGCCTCAAAATTATTTGTAAATTATTCAAACAGCCAGGCTGAGCTGTCGGATTCTGGCCTAGAACCCTGTGCCAGAAACACCCAGAAAGCAGAGCTGTATCCAGAACCGCAGACCGGACCAAGACCAGATCGCTATGAGCAGAACCAGAGATCCAGACCAGAGATCCAGAACCAGAGAACCAGTACCAGAAACCGCCCAGAAGTCCAGTCCATCCTGTTGACCAGATCCGTGACGAGGCCCATTCCTTCCAAAATTAGGAGTGAGTACCCAGCTAGAACTGTGCAGAACCCATCTCTTAGCTTAAATTAATCCTATTCAAAACATTTGAACCTGTCCTGAACTGCATCATAGAATCGTGTGTCCCCTCTCCGATTTTCAACCTGTAAAAGTGTAATTTTGCCATTTTGAATCATTATTTCATTTCTGAAAAACTACCTTCACGAAATCGTCCGTATCTCTCGAACCGTTTGTGATAGAAGCGAGATTTAACTTTTATTTTAAAGCTGAGATTCTAAGCTTTCCGGGAAGCTCTAAACCGCGATTTGACATTTTGTTTCATTTCAGCCACATGTAAAAATATTTGTCTTTTGCTTCCATTACGGAATTCCGTATTCAACCTGATAATCATCACTGAATCATTGATAGGGCTGGCCGAACTGATTTAAAGTATCTCTCACTCACACTGAACCTCTAGAGGGAATTAAAATCATTTTTAGCATATTTTTCCCTTCTTTGCATACCACATTTAAAGTATTTTGGGGCCTGTGTTTAAAAATCATCCCTGGTGCTCTCAGCTTGCTGGGGGGGAATTGGAACTTTGTATTGCATTTTTGTTGGTATTCTTGAAGACTGTGTGCTCTCCTTCCATTTCCTTATATTGGATAAAGGGGGGGAGTGAATTGTCAAGAGAAAAAGCGATCACATTATCTCTTGTTGAAATCATATCAAATTATTTCTGTGTTGCATTCTGTCCCACCTTGAATTTTCTTGAACCATATGAAGCATTCTCTGCTACCTTAGTCCTCTGTTCCTATTCATAAGTAACCAAGAACTGTGGTACTGTAGGATTACCTATTGCTGATTACTGCTCATATTCACAAGTGTGCTATCAATATTAATTTATTATAAAAGTGTGATATATCTCTATTGTTTAATTTTTCAAATAAACGTTTTTTTTAATTTGCAAAACAAACCTACTTCTTGGCTCAGTGGGGTCAGAGGGATTCTAAGAGAGGGGCGTTATACAAGGGTTCATCATCCAGATTATAACTTGTCATAAAAATATATAAATAAGGGCTTCCCTTGAGCAATCCCAGACCAGGCACTGACTTAGTGGGAATGCTTGATTGGAGTCATTAACAGAGTGGGGGCTCGTCCGGGATTCTGGATTAGATCTATCACTTGTGCAGATTAATACAGTGTGCTAATTGACAGAATATATAACTTCTGTTGGATCACCACGCCGTGTTACACTGTAAAAACACCCCTCAAAGGAACGCTCTAAGGAAACGGTCTGTTTTGCAAAATAAAATACAAACTTCTGTAAATCAGGAAGGAAATCAAGTTCCAGAATGACGACCTTGGTAGATATCAAAATAGCCAGAGAACACCTCTAATATAAGCTATTTGTGAGAGGTGAGTGGGCTCATCAGGACCAGGTGGTCTGGTCGCAGGCAATCGCACCCTAGATCACTGAAACAGGGTCAGATATATGGAGAGATCAGGGTCCCTTACATGTGGCCCTTAGTGAACTATATATGCCCCCTAAGGCCAAGGATGAGCACAACAAGATTACCAGGGTAGCGGCATATTTATATTTATATATGGGAGCCATACAGGACAAATGTGCTGAAGGCCAAGATCTGGCAAATAGGCAACTGATGGCATTAGAGAATGCCCAATCTAACCTGGTCTCTTCTCAGCAGAGGCTGCAGAGGAGCCAGGAGTCAGAAAATTATAGTAGGCAGTATATTATTAAAATAAAGGAGGAAATGGATATCCTGCAACAGGAAAAGTCTAAAACACCAAGGGTAAGTCTATTTATACCTATACTAAGGTTTTTATTTCCATTCTTACCGGGAATTTTTAAATTTATCATCACACTCAATCACGGTCTATAGAGAAAGTGGTTTTACTAAACAGATTTTAATATGTAAAAACATTTCATCAAAGCAGTAGAGCAGTACAAAACTTTTTTTAATATGTTGATAGTAATCTCCAACATACAGAGGAAATTCAGTAAAGTATTCATACACTGACGTGCAGATATAGCACTAGAAAAATCTAAGTACATTGGCATTATCTAATGTAAAATGCCTTATATGTTTCTTTTGTTGTGACTTATACACTTGATACTGTGTTTTAATTGCTGGAAGTGATAAAACTGAATTTCCTCTGTATGTTGGAGATTACTATCAACATATTAAAAAAGTTTTGTACTGCTCTACTGCTTTGATGAAATGTTTTTACATATTAAAATCTGTTTAGTAAAACCACTTTCTCTATAGACCGTGATTGAGTGTGATGACAGGAAAAGTCTGACCAGGATAATAGATTTCTGGCCTTGCAGAAGGAGTACCAAGAAGGTTTGGACGCCCTACTGCAGAGCCAGAAAAAGCTGGAGCAACAACTGGACTTCAATAGGGCATGCACAGAGCAGGTAGTCACCCTGCAAAGCCACCTAGATAGGGAGAAGACAGAGAGCAATAAACTGATTTTGAAAGACCTGGATACCCAGGCAGAGTTTGAACAAGAACGCCAGAAAGCTGGTGCCTTTCAAAGGCAGAGGGATGACCTGGCGGCACAGATGCAGGCTCTTAGTCAGGAAAGGGGCACCTTAGGCCAGGAAGTCTGCCAATTAAATGAAAAAATTGATGGAAATCACCTGGCCCTCCAGGGGCTGGGTGACCTCCAAAAAGAGCATCAGAACTTGTTAGAGCACACCAGGAGGGTGGAAGATGCTCTGGCAAGAAAGGAGCAGGCCTGTAGGGATGGGACTCAGGAGGTAACCCTCCTGCAGCAAAGACTGGCCCAGTATTCCAGGACCAACCAGGAAGCGCAGAGAGAAAATGAGGCTCTCTGTCAGCACAATGATAGGCTCCAGCAACAGGTAGACATGCAGGAGAGACTGATAGAGTCTAGTAAGGCCTTAACTGAGGAACTGAAAGCGCAGGCTCTTGCAATGCAACAGGGAGCAGGGGCTGATAGAGATGAAGTTCGCTGGGAACAGGAAACACCTGAGCATAACCTCAGGAGCCCTAGTACCAGAAGCCTTCATCTCTCCCTGTCCTTGGACTCTGCCACCCCCATGTCCCCTGGCACACATGAGCACAGGGCCACAGGGAGGGCAGATTACTTTACGGCCAAAAGTATGGGGTTAATAGGCCTGTACCTCCCAGGAATGGATGGGCGGGCATCCGGGTATGGGCACCTAAGCACAGTGCAATTTAGTGGGGAACCCCAGGAGAGTAGGCCCACTAAGGGCATCCTGAAAACCTCTGCCCAGTTAGGTCAGTGGGGGGGAGTACCCATCAAATCCTGGCAGCAAGGAGGGATCTGAAGACTCCTCTGAGCGGCCCAGGACACAGGACCAGGTCCCCACATTCTGCCAGCCATTCCCAGGCTCGCAGAATCCAGGAGAGCCTGGAAGATCAGACGGGAACCTCTGGGAGCAGTGCTTCTGAGTCAGAGGATGAATGGACCAGGGTTACCCAAACTAAAAAGGCCAATAAGGCAAAAAGGGCCTTGCTTAAGGACCCCTTAAAGCAGATCAAGGCAATCAGGAGTGTCATCACGCCTTATCACAAGAACCCCAAGTATTCTGTTTAGGAACACTTGGAGCTCTATGAGCAAATGATGGAGACTTTCCATTTGAAGGACAGCAGTAGCTGCATTCAGTATGTCAAATGGACATTCTCCGCAGAATACTCCAGTTACTTTGCAGGGCTGGAGGACCAAAACCATTCAAGATGGTCCACATATAGGGTGGCCATCTTGAAACATTTTTCTGTTCACCGGAATCCCCAAGAGGCTCGCAAGGCAGGCTACAATTTGCAATGTGGGGAGGATCAGGCCCCACAAGAATTCATGCAAGAATTGAAGACCACCAGAAGGATGCGCACGGACAGCAGAGAATTCATCAACACATTTTTCCATGCACTCCCCAAATACATAATGACCCAGCTCGTGAGAGATTTTCACGAGAAAAGATCTTTAGACTGGGTCATTGAGCAAGCCACCCGCATCTATGAGGTGCAGAAACCAGTGGAAAATAAGAATCAGCGCAAAAACCCCAAAACCAACAGCACCCCTGCTGCTGCCAAGGTGGCAGAGGTAAAGGTTGCCCCCGTTTTAGATTTGGAGATGGGGGGCCTAAAAACCTGCCTGCACCGAACAATTCACAACCCAGAAGGCCCTCGGGCCAGTCACAGACAGGGAGTCAAGGAGGTAATCCCACAAATGGGGTCCCTCGCTCCCCTGACTATGTAAGTCCCCGCTACAAGGGAAACAGACCAATCCTGAGTTATGTGTGGACTCCTCCAGCCCAAGGGGGAGATCCAGCCAAGCACCTGACCCAGGGAACTTCCCTCCTAACTTCCCACAGGAGGGCAGAAATTCCCCAAACACTGGGCAGAACTTTTTTCCCAGGTATCCACCCAATTTCCAACCCCAAAACCATCCATCCTTCTTTCCCAGATTCCCTGAGCCCAGACAACCTAATCCGGGAGAGGGGAGGCCAAGGGTGGAGGGGTACCCAAATCTTACCAACCCAGGGAATTACCAGAGAAGGGATAGCTACCCTTCCCGGGATCAGCCCAGGGGAGAAAACAGAACCCCGTATCAGCCTGAGCGGGTTTCACAACTTGAGCGCCAGGTCCAAAATATGGCACGGATCTGGGTCACATACTGAGGGCTCAACAGAACCCTCAGATGAGCATTCCGCTGCAGAATGCCCCAAACTCTGGGCCTGGTGCTCCAGAACAATGACGGGGGCAGCACCCCGATAACCCACCGGTTCCCAGGGAGGAGGCACAAGGGGAAAGGGGGTGTAAAGCCTTGGAGGAAGTTTCCTTCCCCACTTGTAAACAGCCCCTGGAAACCCAGGAACCGGAAACAAAATCTCCTACCCCTGAAAGTCTGCCACCCAAGGAGCAAAGAGGAGGTAGGAGAAACAAAGGACCCAAACAGACCCATTTTGTGGAGGAGGTACAGGTCTTCCAATTTGAGGGAGAGGGATCCTCAGAGGATCCTGGGAAAAGGATCTTCTCCTTCAGAGATGAGGGAACTCCTCCCAAAGAAAAATGGGTCCCAAGGGATTCCAACCTAGACTGGGTAGATGTGGGGATTGAGCTGTCGCCGCCCATCATACTATCCCAGAACCAACAGCATCAAAAACCCCAGGTTCAAACCCCTCCTGGTGACTGGCTCCAAAAAGGGTGGGGCGGCCCAGAACCGGAACCAGGGGAACCTAAAACCGCATCAATAGACTGGGTAGATGTTGGGATTGAGCTGTCGCCGCCCATCATTCTATCCGAGAACTAATACCAAAATCCCATGGGTCAAACCCATCCTGATGACTGCCTCCAAAAAGGGGGGGCGGCCCAGAACCGGAACCAGGGGAACCCGAAACCATTTCCAGTTGCCAACTTTTTCTTTCAGATTCCCGAGGCTCTCCACAGAATTCTGCCCAAATCTCTTCTCTCCCAATGTCCAAAACCAGAAAATTAGCCCACCAATTGTCCACAAATGTGCGTTATCTGTGCCCCCTTGAGGAGAAGGAGGGAAGATACTATGCCCCGGTACAAGTACAAGGGCAGGGTACAATTTTGGCACTGGTGAGCACTGGATCCCAAGCTACCCTTCTGTCCAAAAGGGCCTTTGATGAACTAAATGCAGGAAGGGGGGAGAATTACCATATTCCTCTCACCTCTCTTCCTTGACAACTCCAGAACTTTGACGGGAAGGAAATTCCCATCGAGGGGACTGCAAATTTGGACATCAAAATTGGGCGACACAAGGAGAAACACCCGGTCATAGTAGTGACTCCAGAGGGCACCCCTTGTTTACTAGGGAATGACCTCCTGAGAAGGTTGTCACCCCTAATAGATTGCGTAAACAAGGTCCTCTGGACCCAGACTAGACGACCAATAAAATTAAAACAGAGTGTCATCCATGTTGGTTTAAACGGCACCTGCCACATGGTTGAACAAAAATCTGACCAAGTAGAATTTCAATTCCAGAACAACCAAATTCCAGACGTGACAGTAATAGCAGTAGGACAACAGACTGGTGATGGGGGGTCCTCTCATTTTCTGAAAATCAACCTTCCTTCCAGTTTAAGGTGGTATTCCACACTGGAAGGAAATACTCTGAAATTCTTTACTAATCCACAATCAGACATTCCCACTCCGATAGTCCAGAAAGATGTGAAATCAGCTCAGAGCCTGGCTGATATTCAGCAAATTGGAGAGCAGTTGTTCATCCCTGTTCAGTTAAATGATGGGAAGGACTCTGTTCTCGCCCGAGTGTGTGTGAACAACGTTAAGAGCTTCATCAGCGAAGCCATGTTCCGCCAACTCCCAAAAGATCCAGCCATTCCTGCATTCAAACTGATAGACAAATGGGAAATTGACCTGGAAGCACCTAATTCCAAACATCTCCTGCCAAGCAGGTGTATGCTCAAAATCTCCATTGGCAACAAGAGCATAGTCCATAATAGTTGGGTCGTGCGAGACGTCACTGCCGCCTTTTATTTAGGCAGTGACATTTTAAATCGCTTTGCCATTAGTTTGGACCTAATAAACTTCAAAGCTTGGTCCCAATTAGCGGATAATCCCATGGGCTTTGATGAACCATAAAAAGCATTTAGGTCAGCTCAATTGCTACCTTATGCAGTTGAAATTCAGATTAAAGAGGAAGTCACCATCCCAGAAAGGACCCGACAATTCTCCCTGGAAGTGAAAGTTAAAAGGGGACAAAAATTGAAAAACCCTGATGCTTATATTCATCTAAATGCTTTCCTCCAACAGCAAGGGTTAGGGGTAAACCCAACACTATTAGTCAACATAGAACATGACACCATTCCAATAGAGGTGGATAACAGCGACTTAAAGAGTATTACTCTAGCCGCAGGCACCATTATTGGAATGGTGGTTGATGACCGACATTTCTCCATTGATTTAGGAAATTAACTGTTAGGACCAATCCCCAAGGACTGTTTTGACAGTCACAGTGATGACAATACAACACCAGACAGGATCTTTACCCGGCATGGGGGGAACTTCCTGGTGTACACTTCCTGCCCTTATGGTAAGGAAGAAGTGACTTGTGACTTCAGAAGGGATGAGGTGATTTTCCAGGTCCATGAGGGCTGCCTTTTCCACCTGAAGCCTCCAGTCCAAATCAGCACTCTGACCAGGGACTTCTCCACCCAGCTGGAGGAGGCCGCTGTGATAGCAAAACCAGAAGTCTTTCCAGGCTTCAGGCAGATGGTGGAAGAGAGAGTCAACCTAGCTGATGCCTGCGTGACTCTGGAACAGAAGCAAAAGTTGAAACAAGTTTTCTTGGATTTCCAAGATCTCTTTGCGGTAGACTCATATGACAGTGGTCACACAGACATCCACATAACAACAATTCCCAAGGAACCTGGTATGACTCCAGTGTTTGTGAAGCAATATCGCTTGCCTCTCACATCAATGGAGTCCCTTACTGAAATAATTAAGAACCTTGAGTCCCGGGGAATAATCCGTCCAGTACACAGCACCTTCAATAATCCGGTGCTGGGAATATTGAAGCCAAACGGCCAGTGGAGACTCTGTGCCGACCTTAGGGAGCTCAACAAATGGGTCCATACTTCCCGATGGCCTCTGCCCTACATTGACCAAGGGCTGGCCCAGATTCAGCGGTCACAGGTATTCACTGCAATAGACCTGACCAATGGATACTGGACCGTGCCTGTCAGTAGGGAGGACCAATACAAACTGGCTTTTACCTTTGCGGGCCAGCAGTACACATGGACCCGAACTCCCTTCGATACCTCAACTTCGGCAATGAATTCAACATTTTCCTACATAAGGCCATGCCCGACCTGGGTGCGAGGGGTAACCTGGCTTATGTAGATGATGTCCTCATCAAAAGTTCATCTGTGGAGGAACATATAGTGGAGATCCGTTATGTTCTGACACAGTTGAGGGCCGCCGGAGCAAAACTTTCCTTTCAGAAAGCACAGTGGTGTAGAACCCGTGTTAATTTCTTGGGGCATGAGATTACTCCTCAGGGTCTCTGTCCCCAAGAAAAGAAAGTGGAAGCACTTCAGAAACTGAAGGATCGACACAACTCTGCGGGAACTAAGGAGCCTCCTTGGACTGACTAATTACAGCAGAAAGTTCATTGAGGGCTACGCAGAGATCACTAGACCCCTGATTCATCTTTTGAAGGGGGGGGTCAAGTGGGAATGGGGTCCAGAACAATCCGAGGCAGTAAGACAACTCAAAAGAAGCCTCTCACAAGCGCCTTGCCTAGCTTACCCTGTCAGAAACAAGGAGTTCTTCCTGGAGACAGGGTTCTCTAATACGTGCTTGACGGCAGTATTATACCAAAAGCATGACAAGGTCAATAAAGTAATCTCCTATGCGAGCAAAACTTTATCCTCTGTGGAAGAAAAATTCAACGATTGTGAGAAGGCACTCCTGGCAACGGTGTGGGCATTGAAGAATTACCGCCCGTTCATCCAGGGGGAACACATCATAGTGGAGACTCCACACCAGCCTCTGCAATATCTCCAAAGTGACAGAATCCGGGCCGGAAATGTGAGTAATTCCTGAATTACTTCCTGGATTCTGTCAATGCAAGGCTTTCCTGTGGAGGTCAGATATGGCCAAAACAAGAAGAGTCCCTTTGCACAAGGTCTGGCTGACTTGCATGATTGTGCCAGAGAAAACTGTCTCGAGGACGAAAGTCTAAAAATCAAGGACAACATGGAGGCATACCTTAATTCCCCACACAAAGTCTTTGAAGAAGACAAGTGTGAGGGAATGCCCACTGTCTATGTGGATGGATGCTCTTACCATGTTGAAAACAACGGGGAAAAAGAACTGGTGGCCGGCGTAGGGAATGCGTGGGTGAATGAGTCTCCAGAACCCTCCGCTGGGTACAAAATCGGTCCCCGAAGTAGTCAAGTAGCAGAGTTGATGGCTGCGCATCAAGCCATCCTCACTGCTGTCCAACATCAACTCCACAAACTGGTCATAATCACAGATTCAGATTATGTACGGAACGGGTTCGTGGAGCATCTGGTTAATTGGAAAACCAGGGGCATGCTATGTGATAACAACAAACCCTTGAAACATGGGAAGTTGATCCAAAACATTGATGATCTGGTCACCTTGAATGGGATGACCATCTACTGGAAAAAGATCAAGGGTCATTCCAAAGTAGAGGGACCAGACAAACTGCAAATGACTTAACTGATCAGCTGGCCAAAACCGGGGCCATCCAAGGGGATCTAATAGAGATTGAGTCCCAGTTGGGGGAAATCCAGGTCACTGCTATCACTAGGTCGCAGACAAATGCTCACAATGATCTTTCAACTGCACAATGGAGTAAGGAGACCCCAGATGCTGATTTGATTACGGCTCAAAAGGGGGATCCAATAATTGGTAAGTTTTACCAACACATTGAGGACCCTGAGAACTTCCCCCTGACGGATACCGATTACATTGGGAAAGAGGACCTTAGAGTGTTGATGAAATGTCCAAAGATGTTCTGAATCCAAGACGGTTTGTTGGTAAGGAAATCCCAAGCTGGCCATGATCAGTGGGTGGTTCCTACCTCATTCCGTAGCCTGATGTTAAGTCACGCCCATGATGCGGCCACAGCCGGTCATAGGGGGTTTCACACAACACTGGAGATCTTAGGAGAGGTTGCATACTGGCCACACATGGGGCAGGACCTCGACCAATACTTGAAGGGGTGTCTTGTGTGTGCACAATTTCAGCCATCATCCCTCACACACCGTGCGCCTCTCCAAAAGAGGGGGATGACACTGCCATGGTCAGATTTGCAAATCGACTTCGTAGGCCCTGTGATTCGCTCGTCTTGGGGAAACAAGTACATGTTGACAGTCACATGTTTGTTTACCAAGTGGGTGGAATGTCTCCCGGCCCCAAACTACAAGGCAGAAACAGCAGCTGCCCTGATAATTAACCACATCTTTTCCCGTTTTGGTCTACCTCAAAGGATTGAGTCAGACAGAGGTAGCCATTTCACCAGCGAGGTAATGACAAAGATGTGGGAGATACTGGGGGTCAAAAGAAGCTACATATTGCTTACCGGCCAGCTTCTTCTGGGGCAGTAGAATGCTACAACCGGACCATTGTGAGCATATTAAAAAAGTTTGTGGCAGATTCTGGGCCAAGTTGGGATATCCGATTACCTCTGGTCCTAAAGGCCATCAGATCTACCCCTTCATCTGCGACTAAAATGTCACCATTTGAGCTAATGACTGGACGCAAGATGTTGCTTCCCCAGCATTTGCTCTACAGGACCCAAGATGAGACGTTGATCAATGCCTCCACCACTCATGAGTATGTGGAGAATTTGAGAAAACACCTCCAACATGCTTTTGCCTATGCTCAGCGGAATCTAGAAAGATCAGCTGATAGCATGAAAACTCACTATGATTTGAAAACCACCAGGAAGGAATATAATGTGGGAGACCGGGTCTATCTATACAATTTCCAAAGGAACCAGGCCAAACAGCGAAAATGTTTGCCTACATGGAAGGGACCGTTTGAAATTACAGACAAGATCTCCCCAGTATCTCATAAGATCCGCTTCCCCAAAGGTAGTCCGGCGGAAGGGGAAGACAAGTGGGTATATATAAATCAGCTAAAGTGTTGCCATCCGAGGCACACTCTGCAGCAACTGGAGGAATCCTCTGGAATCAAAGACGGGGCCGCTCCAGAGTAATTCAGTTCCAACCCTAAAATATCCCGCATATAGTCTCTAAAATATCATGATTCTGGTATGAAAATGTTTCCTGTTACATCTTGTTTTTTTAAAATAAGACTGCAAAATGTATCCAGATGTATTAAATGTATATGTTCGCCACACCATTAATAATGGTGAAAAAATGTCTAGGAATGTGTATTGCCGCTTTGCTTTATCATCCTAGGAAAGATGAAACCATGAAGACTGACCAAGGAGAACGACACGGGGACCTGGAGCAAAGATCCGAGGGGCCCGGGGTACCGCCCAATATTCCCATCAGGACAGGCGAGGAGAACCGATTGATCCAACCGGTTGGAGGAAAAGATACTGAACTGTGCCATCCGTGGAATTGGAAGAAGATGATGAGGACATCCCAGCGCGTGGATCAAAACATTCTTTACACCCGACTGCCCCTCGACTCGGAATCAAAGTACAGTCGGGCGGGGGTGCTTGTTGGGTGTCTTGACCCACGTTCAAGTTATTATGCTACAACCTTTGGTGCTGTGGGCTTAGAAAATCCAAGATGGCGGAAAAACCCACATTTGCACCAAAATCCAGGAAAACCGCGCAGTTTGTGCGCACACCAAAATGGTCGCCTGACCTGCCACCCACCAGTGTGAGCGTGAGGGGCCAGGAGCGCCATGAGCGAAATCAGTGCTAAGGAATATGGTGCTGTTCAAAATCAGTTGTTAATAATGTCAAAAATGGGTGCAGTACTGGTGCTCACCACTACCAGAAAGCCAGCGTTTTAAAACCACCAGACACTTGTGTAAAAATGAACAAATGAACCCAAACCAGGCCAAAGAAAGACTTGCTAAGAGGTGGATACAATGTAAAACTATATTCTGAAATGACGGGAAGGAAGTAAGTGTCTAATGTATGTATTGAAAATAGCTTGGGATGTCAGCAGCTTAAGTGAATTTGGGTTTAAAGCCACTAAAATCGAAATGTTTAGAATAAATGAGTGACCTACTTTTGAGTGTCACATAGGTTGCAATTGTTTAAATGTCATAGTTTTGAACTTAGAATCAGTGCTCTAGCTGCATGTGTAAAAATTGCAAGTTTGGTTTGAATGTAGAAAACTGGGAACCAAAGTGACATTTAGCTGAAGCCTGGCTTAAAGAGATTGAATTCTGCCTGACAACTACCCCCGACAGGAGTTGAAACTTGATCAGCAGCTGTGTTCCCAGGCCTGGCTGCATTCTGCTGCCCCTGCCAAAAGGAGATGACACCTCTCTGATTGAATTAGGGGAGTGGCACCTCGGGATTGCAGGAAACAGAACAATGAGCCTTCCTGGGCTCAGGCAAATGTTAAATTAGGGGGAGTCGTAAATGGCTTCCTCTTGAGAGAAACGGGGAGGGGCAGTGCCTCTGTGAGAAACTTGAGTTGGAGGAAGGGGACAAACCAGAAATTCCACCATGTGCTTTGGGAAACCACACCCCTCTGGGCCAGAGCATAATTTTAAAAAGATGGATAATTCATAGTACGGACTTGTCAAAATTATATAATTAACATCATTATTCTTGTGATTTTTCCGTGCACATTTTAAGAGGTATTAGGTCTCTGTGGTATGTTCTTGGGGATAGTAGCAGAAAATGTGGTATTACTCCATACGTCTGTATGTGAAAAATCTGACACTTTATCATTTGATGCTTATACTCCTTGCGCACATTTGTGCCATTTTTGGTAAACGTCCGATATTGGTAAACCAACTAAAAACTAAAATAATTTGTCATTTTTTAAGGCAAGCTCTTAGGAAGATCAGAGTTGAACAAGAATGTACCTTAAGTCATCTGCAATCTGTACATGTAATGTCAACCACTTGTGTATCTGGGAAATATGTTTAGTTATGAAAAGGATTTTCTAAGGTAAAAGCAAAGGGGCGTTTTTTCAATAGACTGTAAGACTCTGACTCACTCTGACTCACTGCTCCCTTCTCAAATCAGGTCAAAGAGAAATCCTTGACCTATCAAATCGTGAGTGGGTTGGGCAAAGAAAGTTAGCATCCACACCCATTTTCAAAAGACATACAAAGAGCTACTGGAAGCCAGACAGATTCATTCACTTTCCACTTTCTTGCAGGATGCTTTGCTGGGAGACTCCAGACTTCAAATCCATCAATCTCCAGAGACCAGAACTTTGAATCCAGACTCCAGAACCTGTAGCAGAGAGGCCTGAATCCACAAGCTGAATCCTTTTTCAGCAGGCCTCAAAATCATTTGCAAATTATTCAAACAGCCGGGCTGAGCTGTCGGATTCTGGCCTAGAACCCTGTGCCAGAAACACCCAGAAAGCATAGCTGTATCCAGAACCGCAGACCGGACCCAGACCACATTGCTGTGAGCAGAACCAGAGATCCAGACCAGAGATCCAGAACCAGAGAACCAGTACCAGAGACCGCCCAGAAGTCCAGTCCATCCTGTTGCCCAGATCCGTGATGAGGCCCATTCCTTCCAAAATTAGGAGTGATTACCCAGCTAGAACTGTGCAGAACCCATCTCTTAGCTTAAATTAATCTGATTCAAAACATTTGAACCTGTCCCGAACTGCATCATAGAATCGTGTGTCCCCTCTCCGATTTTCAACCTGTAAAAGTGTCATTTTGCCATTTTGAATCATTATTTCATTTCTGAAAAACTACCTTCACGAAATCGTCCGTATCTCTTGAACCGTTTGTGATAGAAGCTCTAGACCGACTTGCTACTCCTTATAGTTCCTTAGTAATTGCGCTTGACGCACGCGACTAAGTTGCCGCGATTTGACATTTTGTTTCATTTCAGCCACGTGTAAACATATTTGTCTTTTGCTTCCATTACGGAATTCCGTTTTCAACCTGATAACCATCCCTGAATCATTGATAGGGCTGGCCTGAACTGATTCAAAGTATCTCTCACTCACCCTGAACCTCTAGAGGGAATTAAAATCATTTTTAGCATATTTTTCCCTTCTTTGCATACCACATTTAAAGTATTTTGGGGCCTGTGTTTAAAAATCATCCCTGGTGCTCTCAGCTTGCTGGGGGGGGGGGATTGGAACTTTGTATTGCATTTTTGTTGGTATTCTTGAAGACTGTGTGCTCTCCTTCCATTTCCTTATATTGCATAAAGGGGAGGAGTGAATTGTCAAAAGAAAAAGCGATCACATTTATCTCTTGTTGAAATCATATCAAATTATTTCTGTGTTGCATTCTGTCCCACCTTGCATTTCCTTGAACCATATGAAGCATTCTCTGCTACCTTAGTCCTCTGTTCTTATTCATAAGTAACCAAGAACTGTGCTACTGTAGGATTACCTATTGCTGATTACTGCTCATATTCACAAGTGTGCTATCAATATTAATTTATTATAAAAGTGTGATATATCTCTATTGTTTAATTTTTCAAATAAACTTTTTTTTTAATTTGCAAAACAATCCTACTTCTTGGCTCAGTGGGCTCAGGGGGATTCTAAGAGAGGGGCGTTATACAAGGGTTCATCATCCAGATTATAACTTGTCATAAAAATATATAAATAAGGACTTGCCTTGAGCAATCCCAGACCAGGCACTGACTTAGTGGGAATGCTTGATTGGAGTCATTAACAATATGATATACAGATATGGTGTATGTATCACACCAGCATTAGCCTGTCAATAATAATATATGGCAGGCATAAAATGCAATGTCCACTGCTATCACAATGCGCCATATAAGGTATGTAGAAGTGGTGTCATGTTCAGCTTCAGCGCATATGCAGAGCTACTCCCTACACTCATTGGGCCTCATCAGGGGTTGGGGGGTGCTGTAAAAATGCAGCAGTAACGCTATTAGTGCTTCATTACCGCACCACCAAGACCTGAGTTGGAGGGCAACCCGGAGGATTCACCTCCAGCTCTGGCCGGGAGGTGAATGCACTGACTTTCTGCCCATTTTTGGCACAATTTCTGCAGCGCAATTACCACCGCGGAAAACAAGCACCACTAAACCCCACAGAAATCTCAGAAGGAGTGTGGCAGAAGCCAGGACAAGACTTCCTATGCCCACTGAAGCCCATGAAACCTGAGCATAAGCACGGGATCGTGTTTGTCGACTACCTATTGAGGTAGGTGGAAATCGAGTTTGTCCCGGACATCATGTCTGCCACAGTTATTGGGGTGTTGAAAAATGTTATTTTCCAGAGGGAAGGACTGGCTAATGAATTAGACACCGACAATGGTGTCCAATTGGTTTCCGGCGATATGGACACATTCCTAAAGGACAACAACATGAATCAAGTGAAAGCGGTGATGTACCATCCCCAGGCCAATGTCTTGGTGGAACGGGTAAACAGATTTACCAAGGGGGCGATGCAACTAACCACAGCATCAGGGAAGGACCCCTATTGCACAGTCAAGGAGGCAGTAGCAGCACACTCTGTAACCTCCAATGGAACTACCAACGTGCCCCCGTTTAGGCTGCTAAGAGGACACAGAGAGGCATCCACCTTAGTTCATCCATGGCTGGCATGAGTAAGGGAGGATGATGATGTTGACATGGAGGAATTGGCATGGAGAATGAAGAACAGCAAGGAGCTCATGAAGAGTGGAACATCAAAAGGAGGGCGTCCCAGATCAGTGAGGTATGCAAAGGAGATTGGGTGAAAATAAAATTGTCACATAGAGACCCCGTCACAGGGTCCAAATAAATTCAGCAGACCCATCAGATGTGTGCCAAAGGGGTACCAATCATGTGCGCATTCAGGATGGGAGAAGATAGAATTTGGAGCTAGTGGCATTGTTTTAAAGAAGTCTCAGGGAAGAACCAGATTCCACAACTCAGAACCATGTGCACTACAGTCAGGAGAAGGGAGAGGAAAGAAGGGTTGACAGAAGTCCACCAACCCTGAGGAAAGAAAGAACAGGACGTCCAGGTGAGCAAGAGGAGTGCTGCCCAGCACCCCGGGAGGAGAGAATGGACTGGGCACCTGAAGTGGAGAACCCACAAGGCGAGGAGGAGCACAGAGGAGGTTGTCTCGAGAGGGAGAGAAAGAGACCAGCATGGTTTGCAGACTTTGTAATGGAGTAACACCATCTGGGTTTATCTGCCAACAAAAGGAGGTATGTAGAGACATAGGGTCTCATTACGAGGCTTGCACTGACGGAATGAAGGGGGCCGGTACGGGACCAGCCCCCTTCATTCCATCAGGGCTGATTACAAGCTTCCCATCGGGGGATCCGGATCGGACGCCTGGTAAAACCAGGCGTCCTTTCCGAGTCCCGCAAGGGGAAGAGGGAGGTAACAACGGGACACTTATAATGTGCCCGTTGTTACCTTCATCCCCATTCGCATTGAGCCCTATTGGGGCTCAAATGGGAATGGGGAATGGTTCCTGCAAGGAGGACTTACCGGGTCCTCCTATGTTGGAATGACCCGGTAAGTCCCCATTGCAGGAACCCGGAAAAGAAGCCCGGTTTGGAGGCAGCCATGGAGCTAATAGCTCCATGGCTGCCTCCAAACTCGTAATGAGGCCTCTACTCTTGCGAGAGCGGGCCAACTCTCGCAAGGAGGAAGCGGAGTACAGCGCGCTCCAGGAATCATTCATGGCACAGGCTAGAAGCGGATAAGATCACAGCCCCAGTGCCCCTGCAAAGGATGCAAAAGAGGCAAGCCCCTAAATCCCCACTTGTCATCCACCCCTATCATAGACCATCATGAACACATGTGTGCTGGCACATGCTATGACCCACAGTGATGTCACTGTGCTGTCCTACCTGCAAGCTGGTAACAAAGGGCACCTTTATTACAGCTGATGTCCAAGTAATCATTGTGGGGCCACAACAAGAATGTTTTCATCCCTACACGTCTTTTTAGTTTAGTGGGAGATGATACACTTTGGACAGTCTCAGTCTTGGACACTCATTTTAGGTTATGTGCATGTTCCACAATATTGGCCCTG
This sequence comes from Ambystoma mexicanum, assembly GCF_040938575.1. NCBI lineage: Eukaryota > Metazoa > Chordata > Amphibia > Caudata > Ambystomatidae > Ambystoma > Ambystoma mexicanum. The sequence continues at coordinate 499,608,357 of NC_090932.1, forward strand.
TTCGGGTCTGCGACCCTCTTGTGGGATTTTCATACTTTTCTGGTTCCGATGTAAAAAATGCATGGGAATCCAAGCAATGGCAAGTTCCCTTGATTTTTTTACACCATAATCAGAAAAGAAACAACATTGCCAGCCACCTTGTATTTGTTTGGCAAAGGGTTTGTCAGTCACTTCTATTATAAGTAATGTACGTAGAGCAAACCTACAGAGATGGGAGGCAGCCCAATTTCATAGCGCCTTTACATACAGTACTTTCAAAGATCATATTAGTGGATGCAAGGCTGCCATTACAGGGGTAATGTGTTGGCACTTTAAAAGGGACATTGGTGATGGGGCGACATACATTGGCATGGAGTACATTTTGGCTGTCAGACAGTAGTTATGTGTATACATACCCACACAGCGTTGTTAAGCATCGGGAATGCACATGTATATCTGTGTGGTTATTTAGCACCTTAGTGGGCATGGTAATTAAGGGTATTAAGATATTGTAGTTAGAGGGTGCCCCTTCAATGGCTAAGAGGTGTGCATGCTTGGTGGTCGGCATTGCAATGAGTTCCTTTGGATTCGGGCTGTTTTTTATGGGTACTTTTTACATGGATAGAAAGCCGGTGTATCACAGGGTACTCAAGACTGAGGACTCCCAGCAAATGAAATGCCGGTGGATATGTTGGCGATTTTCTTGAAAGTAGTGGGGAAACACACTGAGTGGATTTATTGCTGTGATCCCTCTCCGTACACCATAACATTTGGAAAATAGCACAGATGATAGAAAACAGGAAGAAATGTTGTGTCCAATTGATTTTTACCATTTCGTCATTTGCCAACCAAATACAATTTGGTCTATTAATGTCACTGTCAACTTTCAAAACCAGGTTTAAGATCTATGTATACAGTCCCAGAAGCATTCTGCTGTTATTCCAATGTTGAGGTGAGTGTGCAGTCAGGGGTTTCACAAACTACTCACACACGCTAGTAGCTGTAAGCTGGTACCTTTATATCATACACCCAGCTTTGGTGCTCCACTCCTGCACGTGGTAACTTGGTGCTCCCAGAATGAGGGTGCAGTGACGTGACACTCCCCATCACTACAGTGAGGTCTACTATGACTTTCACCTCTGCTGTGGCGGGGGGCGGACATGGCTGTTAATGGCGCCCCAGCCGCCGCCTAACAAGGCCCATATTTATCCGGGATGCAAATTTCTTTTCTATCCCTCAGGAATTTCACAGCGCAAGTGACAGCAATCTCCAGAAGGGGAAACTTTAAAGATAGATGCCACTATAGGGAAATGGACTGATTCCCGTTTTCATTTCTATGGTGGCGGCAGTAACGGAAAGAGTGCTGGAACCATAGCACAAAGCTCTGGTCCAGCAGGTAAGTGGGGAGGTAGGTGGGGAAGGGGTATGGTTGTTTGTGAGGTGGCAGCAGTTAGAAGCTAACTGTTGCCTCCCCACATTTGAAAAAAAAAGATGCCAGCACCAGGGGAAGGGCCTCAGGGGGCGGGAACAGGGGGCAGAGAATGTGTATTCTCGCCTGCTGTTCCAGCCACCTGATTGGCTGAGCGCCTTTCCCCGGGTGTGAATGTCATCATGCGCACACGTAGAGCCATGGTTTCCTGCCGGGAATCCTGGCAGTATACACACCTACCTGGATCTTTCATTGTGTAACTCTACAAAGATGGCTGACGGTGTTGGTACCAATTGCAACCCTTGTGAAATGTTTTCTGTCTCAGCATGCAACAGTTTACTTTCACCACTAGAGAGCAGGGCCGCTGTTGCAGGGTTTATTCAAAATATTCTATACAAACTGCACAATAAAATAGAAAAAGCACACTTGCGCATCCAGATGCCTGTGGAAAATAACGAGATTAATGACCAAGGTTTTGTAATAGAACTTCCTAGCTATCATTTGATTTTCGCACTAAAGTAACAGCCCAGAAAGCGTTTCTCAAACATTAACGAGTAAACATTGGCATATGTACACTGATCGTTAACACAGATAAATAGCTTTCATAACTAAACTGAAGCTAGCTCTTCTTCCTGGGGAGACCAAATCAGATCTTGTATCAACAGAATAAATCATGACAACTTTCCAATTTTCTTGAAAAAAACAAGTAATTGACGAGCATGAGAAAAGCCATGAATTGTGTGGAAGAATATTGGCCACTTTATTTATTTGATAACATGTGTGATTGTGCGTTTTCTTATCCTTTTGCGGATATGAATGTGTCCTCTTCCAAGACAGGGGTTAAAATGGCTGATCCCCGTGACTCCACACATTGATTTTGAACACAAGCTCAGTGTACGCCAGCCTCTATAGGGATATAGATTCGTGATCCAATAATGCAATGCCCTGGTTTTCCAGATGATTTTCAGCACCTGAAAATTGTGTTTTTCTTCAAAGATGTCTTCACGCGTGGGTGTTTTGAGCAATTGCGTGCAAAGATTTTTCTTTTAATAACCTCTAATATAAATGTTAATATTGGGCCTACCCATACCACACGCACAACATTAATTCTTTTTTTAACAAGTTTCTATAAAACGTTGGAGGCGATCAATTGGAAAATATGCTGATTTGTCAGCCATATGCTGACAATTAAATCAGTGATGATAAAATGTTAGAAGAATGCTAGGATTTACATCTCACCAAGGATTATTAACATTTTTGAACAAATATACTTTTCCATAGCAAAGCCGTTCCCTTTCTAAATAATTATGTTGATAACTTTCTCTAATAAGAACTTCTCTGTAGAGACAGAGTCGCAGAGGCTGCTTTTGGTGCCAGGGGTGGCAGTTATCTCTAGAAGGAGCACCCAACCTCCAGGTCCCATCTGCTGAATCAATGTCTATCAAACTGCCTTTATCGCCTAACCATGCGGCCACAGTGCATCTTAGTTACCAGCCACCTGGGCTATCTCCACATTCTCAGAGGACATTGCGACACGCCTTGCTACCAATACTAAACCTAACTCGCAAAACATAATACTAGGAGATTTTAATCTTGGCTTCAAAGACCCCAAGGACACTAAAGCTTTTGATTTAGCCGGCACATTATCGGATCTCGGATACACACACCACATTCACAAGCCCACGCACATCAAAGGTAGAACCCTCGATTGGCTTGCGGACCTGAATTGTACAACTAACCTAACATCTACCTCACCATGTATATAGTCTGGTCACCACAAAACAACCTTCTCTATTAAAGCCACAACACATAGAGCTAAACAGAATATTGCCCCGGCTATCCATACCCGTAATAAGAAAGACATTACTACAGAAAAACTCCTCCCGCTAATTCTTCCCCTCCTCAATAAAACAGCCTCCCACTTAGACCCCACAGTTCTAGTGGATGCTTACAATCAAACTATTCTAAAAGCACTAAACACCATAGCTCCTTTAAAACTGTACAAGCCCAAACCATGATCCCACCCCAACTCTTGGTTTACACTGAACCTACGAGATCTGCGCGATATACACATGTAACTTATACACCTATAATAAACAAATCATACAAGCTGAATCTAATACAAAAGAGTTGTTCAAGATCCTCAAAGAACTTGAATCTCATATTGCCCCAATTGACAAATGCATTACGGACTCCTCATGGTACACCAACAGCCAAATGGCACTCCTAGATAAAACATCTATGGTACAAACCAAAATTAACTCAACAAAAATGTACCTTACTCGCTGACCGAGAATCGAAACCAGATACATATAATATCACTTCTCCGGAACTTTCATTCAAACCATTTAGTTTTTCACATTTGTCCACGTGGGAAGTAGAAAACATTATTAGGAAACTCAGACCCTTCAACTGTCAAGGCGACTTATGTACCGCACCAGTCATTAAAGCGGCCAGACATGACCTTGCTCCTTTCATTACCACTCTCATTAATGCCTCCTTCAAAACAGGAAATGTGCCTGATAACCTTGAAGATGCTTGGGTCATCCCCCTAATTAAAAAACCTACTCTTGATCCTAGTAACCCGTCCAACTATAGACCTATTACAACGGTTCCGTTTCTATTAAAAATTCTGGACCGGGCAGCCTATCTGCAAATTCAGGATTACCTAGAATCTAACAATCTCCTTGGCCTTAGGCAATCAGGCTTCTACCCCAGACACGGTACGGAAACAGCCTTGATTAACCTCATAACACAAATCCAAGACATAAAAGACAACAGCAAATTAGCCCTCCTACCTCTGCTTGATCTATCACAGATTTTGACTTGTTCAACCACCAAACTCTCTGCCGCCACCTTAAAACAGCTGCCCACTTCTCAGATGAAGCTACATCTTGGATCAAATCCTTCCTTGCAAATAGAACCATGAGGGTTTTCTCACCATCTGCTTCTGCTGAACCCTCACCAGTCCTCTGTGGGGTCCCGCAAGGGACGTGTGTCTCTGCTACTCTTTATAGTGTGTTCACAAAGCCTCTCTTTGACATTCTTGATTATCTTGGTGCCATGTATACAAACTACGCAGACGACACCCAGCTACTCATCCCTATCACCTGTGACCACTCTATTGACACAAAAGTCCTTAATGAAGTCTATTCAGTCATCCAAGCCTGGATGGCACATCATGGACTCTGTATAACTGATGAGAAAACTTAGTTACTAATCCTCGGCTCTCACATTAGACTTAACAAACTGGACTCTGCCTTCAAATCATTCACTATCAATGGCAACAATATCAATGTTTATAATAATACCAAAACGCTAGGTATCTACCTTGATGCTACACTATCGCTCACCAGAAAAACTAATGCTGTGGTTGCAGCATCAGCGTACACATGCAAACTAATCACTGCATGCAGGTCCTTCCTTATGGCAAAAAACAGTATTACCCTTGCTAGAACACTAGTCATGGACAAAATTGATTACTGCAATGCCCTCTACCTAGGGACTAGTCAAAGAAATATCAACAAGCTTCAAGTAACACAGAAAAATGCCATTAGGGCCGCATTTAACATTCCAAGGCAACTTCACATATCTGACACAAGGCAAAACCTCCATTGGTTGTCTGTTGAGCACAGAATTGCCCTTAAAACCCTTGCATTGACGCACAAAGCCCGGGCAATCCTTGCCCCAGGATATCTCACCAACCAGTTCTCTGCCCACAAATCCACAAGACCCCTTAGATCTGCTCAAACGTACACCCGGTCAATTCTGATATTCAAGATCCAAAAAGCTGGAGGATCTAGTTTCCCTGTATTGGCGTCCAAGCTATGCAACACTCTACCCTCCTCCCTCAGATCCGATCCCTCCTTCCAACTATTTAAGAGCAAAACTAAATATTGGCTTTAAGAGTTGGACCATGATGGGAAGTACTCATAAACTCAGCTACTTCTTGACCCAGTGATCTGAAGGGCTCTCCAGTCCACCCTGCCCCTACGATTACCTCTCCCTGTAATGCGTAATTTAGCTTGTTCCTCCTATGTAACCGGCACTGTTACATTCACTTGCTCTTACCTTTGTTATGTACCTGCCTGTACTACTCCTGTGTACCTGCAGAATAATCCTCTGCATTCTTTGTTAACTTGTGCATCATCTCAATACCGTGTATTGTGTTGTCATTATGTTGTAACCTATGCACAAATATTGTTTGCTCATGTAATGCTATTTATCTATGAAAGACATGCCCCCAGATGCCCTAGGGCCAGGAGCACAATACAAATAAAACAAATACAAATTCAAATACCAAGATTATCATTGATTCATTGGTGGTGAATGTTTTTAGTGGAGGGTCCTAAATGTTTCCTCATTAAATCCGCTAATGACCAAGCGTAACAAGGGAGCCCAAATGAATTAAGTGGGGTTATTGGGAGTTTCCCCTCAGAACATTATTAAGAAAATTGCTGAAATGATGTTTTTTGCAGCATAACCCTTGACAAAAATTTGGTAAAAAATCATAGAATTTACAGTTGGTTCTTTAGGGTATTTCATGAAGAATCGAGTAAATGCCATGTCACCAACAGTACTCTGCTCACAATCACTTCATACCATTTTCATGAGGCTTCAGCCACAACCTATCTATGCCAGTAATGGCCACTTTAAATCACATGCAAGGGCACTCTATAACTAGCGAAGAGGGTTAGGTGAATCTATTGGTTGACAAGGTGGAAAAATGACACCTGGTAGTGGGTAAGGATGAGTTCCAATGTTTAAGAAGGGACATTCTTTGATAGGTATCCTGGTATGTTGATAGTTCTATGTTCCACACACAGGAATGTAACTCCTCTACTGTAATTCAGCCTTCAAAGAATTTAGAATGTCATCACACTTTTGTTGTGTCAGAATAACTGCTTTCCATGCACATTTTTCACACTTTTTATCAGACTGTTTTCAGGGTTGACACATTGTGAGAATGTGTCATTCATCATGCACACACACAAACAGACACAGACACAGAGACAGACAGACACACACACACACACACCTCTCTCTCTTCTGTTTACCTTTATGAACATAATATTGTGGCAGCTTGTGATCAACACAGAACTTAAGACCATATACAAATTCAACTTTCCCTATATTTTGTACCAAACAAAATGACCTTGTGGGACCATTCTCCTCAGTACTTTCCTCTCTCACATAGACCAGGTCTACCTTGTCTGATGTACATTATCACTGACAGGTCATAGGATTTATAGTGACTCACAGTTAATTTGAGATAGTTGCTGTGCCTTTAATGGTAGTTGCTGACATTGCAAGGAACTGCCATTGGCCCCCCTTGGCTCTCCTGTACCCCCACTATGATACACTTATGTGCCCAATTGGAATGGTGGCATCAAGAAATTGCGCAGATGATAAGACCCCAGGTATTATTAGGTTTCCTCTCCTGTAATGAATAACCTCAATTTGATGCTTCAAGATTTTTGGTGGTAATCATAAGCCTCTCCTGTAATCTCTTTCTTAAAACCAAGGTTCTGTCTCCTGCTCCCCTACCCTTCATCTTGCCCCCTCGTTTCTTCGTTTCATCCTCATCTTTGTTCTCGTCTCTGGTTCCTTGTTCTCCAAGCCTCTATCTATTGCCTCCTTTCCCTTTCCCTCACATTCTTTGTTTTCTCGTATTCTTCTGCTCCTCTTCTCTGTTATTATCTTCCTCCTGTTCTCCATTTCTCAGTTCTCTATATTTTACACCCCCTCTCATCTTCTCTAACATTTCTTCCCCTTCTAGTCTCCATGGTGCTCTGTCTTCCTCTTCTTCTCTGCTCACTCTTTTCTACTGTCCTATTCTCCTCCAAACTCTCTATTTCTCTACCTCCATAACTGAATCCTCTCCATCCACATCATCTGCTCTCTTTTTCACCCTCCTCTGCCTTCATTCTTACTCCCTTTCACCTCCTATCTTCCTTTCTCTTTCATTCACCTCTCAGCCTCTGTGCCACTGTACCATGTGCTAGGTCTTCTCAGCTTCTTCTCCCCCACTTCTCCTACTTTCTCCCCTATGCATCTTCTTGTTGCACTATTGTACTCTTTCTCACCTCCCCTCATTGTGCTCCAATTCTCTCTCTCTTTATACCCTATGCTCCTCTCATTCTCCTCTCCACCTCCTCCAATCTCTTTTCTCTCTCATCATTACCTCCCAATCTCATCTCATTATCCTCTCCATCTCTTCCATTACTTCCTCTCCTCTGTCGCCTCTGCATGGCCCTATTTTGCTCCTGAAACTCCAAACATAACTCAACCGTTGCATGCTTCTTTTATTTTGTATTGTAAACCTTTATTTATTCTGACAGAACAGATCAGCATACAGTGCGGGGCGCAGCCCGCATTTCATTACATACATACAGTGGTACAGCAATTATCACATTGTTCAGTAGTTTTATTATTTCATAAAGTATGACCTAGTAACATCCTGTCTCAGGGTTACCTTGGAGGGAGTACAGTGCAAGTTTAAGTGATCATTTTGTCGTCTTGTTGCACAGGTATTTGTGGAAGCCTGCCCATGAGTCATGTGGTCTGTCACCGACAGGGACGATGGAGGCATATAGGCTTTCATTTTCTTGCGACCAAGTGAGCGCGTTAAGCCATTCCTTCTTGTTAGGGATGATTTTGTCCTTGAGTGTATAAGGATTGTTCTCATAACCATCATTCAGGCAATATTGGCAAATTTTCTGGGGCCACCTTTGCCAGGCAGTGGCCACATACCAAAAAGCAGACCCAAGGGCAGATATTCCAGATGCGCATCAATAATCTCAGCTATTGTCTCAATGGCATGGGTCCAGTAATTACCCAGTGTGGGGCATTCCCAAGACATATGTAGGTGATCTGCGCTTTCGCGCCCACATTTAAGGAAGCATTGTGCTTGAGATTCAGCCATTTTGGAGAGTCTAGCTGGTGTATAGTAGAGCCTGTTCAAGATTTTAAATTGCATAAATCTGAATCTGAAATTACTGGACACTTTCTTGGTGTGTATACACATCTGGCACCATTGCTTGTTTGAGATAACCAGGCCCAGGTCTTTGGACAAGCCAGCTCTTGCTGTGGATGTCAGGGACGAGTCTGCATCTTGTATGGTTTTGTACAGTGCAGACATCATGTGCCTACAGTTAACCAAATTGGCGATGTAAGCTACTGATCTGGTCCCTTTGTCGAACAGGAAATAATATCGTGCCTCCTATTTGTATTAATATATATATATATATTGGCCTACGCCAAGCTGCTTATAAGCCACTTGCGAGGAGATCAGCGTTGCAAGGTCTTGACCTTAGATCAGTGTAAGCCGCCATTTTAGGATATCCACCATTTTAGTTTCTCCCTCTAGAAGTTACCCTGTGTTCTAAGATGGAGGACAATGTCATTCTCAATGTAACATGGCCGCCTTGACCTCTGTGTATAAACTAATGTATAACCTGCCTGCAGGCTACATGTTGGGGTCATGAACTGAGACCTTGTCCTTCGCTGACCTGTATGTAGAGGATTACTTGCGCCAACAAAGCTAATCCACGAGCATATGTTAAACGCAATGTATTCAAATACCGAAATGTGAACACTTGTTTGACTACATTGTATAAAACTGTTTGAGAAGGTTTAACATGAAATCCTAAGATATACTGTTGCCATTGAGGCTTGTTAGTGAATATATTAAAGGTAAACCCTAAATCTACAGATGGACGCACTCGGCACAAACCCTAGATCCGTAATGTATTGACTTATATAACTTGGAAATGGGTTGAACATCATGATTTCAAGGGTATAAAGAGTGTGACTATTCTAATGTACAGCCCCACTCACTGAGTACACCGAACCGAGCTGGAGTTCGCTGAGGGGCGATAGCTATCTGTTGCTTTGTCCTTTGAAATTGTTCAGTGTTCAGTATAAAATAAAGATCTTTTGTATGTTCCTTTGTAACCTGCGTTTGATGTATTTCCTTTTGGAGTACTCAGCCTCGATACCTTCTTTTTGTTTTCACAACTTGAGCTTCGTTTGGGTATGTCGCCCATCTAGCAGCTGTGGCTGCACGTAGTCTATAAAATTGCAGGTGTTCCCCACTTGTCCCCGTGTCCTGGCTTCCAGGAGTCCGGTGTGATAAATCTTCCTTCTGGGAATATATCTTCTAGGTTGCCCCATTTTATTTGTTCAGTTCTGTCCCATGTTGCTTTAAGTTCTGGGAATTTCCATAGTGGGAGCCACCGATAATAGGGTTTCTCAGCACCCATATGGGAGAATATCAGTTTCCATGCATGTAGTGTGTACTTGACTGGGTCGAAGCATGCTCCTTTTTTAAAGGGTACCGAGGTTGGAGCCGGGTTTTGCATGTGTCTGACTAGGATGAGGGCAGTGAATGATGTGACCATATCCTGTGGTCAGCTACAGCCAGTGCAATCTATAGATTTCCCTGTCGCTATGTGTCATTATTGAACTGCCCTATGACTCCTCTAGCTGAGTTTGCAAAACATGTATCTGCAATATTAGAATCATTGTGCCAGTGGCCCAGGCTCATGCAAACCTTGTGTAGGCCACCACCTCTTCTACTTAAAATCTCTGCACGGCACATGTCTAACTTCATTCTGACATTCGGGTCCTCGGAATCAAGTAGGAGCATGGTGTTGTAAAGTAAGTTTCAGGAGGCAGCAGGTACGTTCACTGAAGTTCCTTTATTTAAGATGTTACATGCAGGTAGCTCAGTTAAGGGGAAGAGCGCCAGAGGGGACTCTCTAGCACCCACCACCCAGGCTAGTTCTCACCGACCAGGCACTCATCAATATTCTCTAGTGACATAATTTACTCATGGAGCCTCTGTAATTGGCACCTGCAATCGTCTGGGTCTCCAACAACCAGGTTCCTCTAAGGGTACGACATGGCTTGCGAACCTCTGGAAGGATCCGTGCACAAACAGCTCTCTTCCAATTCTAATTCTCATTGTTTTCACCACTACACTTATTCTTCACAGACAGCCATAAGGCGCTATACAAAGGCGGTATACAAATTCTACATAGTAAACACATACACAACTGCCATTTGATTTATAGTCTTAGGGCGTGTGGAAATGCCGCTTCTAATAAGTATTCGGCTACATTTTGGCTTGTAATCTGTCCCAGAACATGTGCTGGTAGCATTATGTGAGTCCAGAGAATTATGAGAGCAGACATGAAAGCCTGCTTTCAAACAGCCGAAAAGTGTAATGTGGCAGAAAAAATAGGTTATAAAAAAAGAGAAACATGAAAATAGCATAATTGATTGAGTTGAAGGCTTAAGAGAAAAAACAATATTTGGATGCTGCTATATTAATTTAAGCAAGGCCATATAATCACGCACTGGTCTGGTTAGATAGAAGACTTCAGCTTGAAACAATGAGCACTTGCCAAGAAGATGTCCTTCAACTTGGCACAATACGTGAAAATATGTGTTTTGCGTTACTCAGCTACTGCACAATGGACCATTTTGTTAAACTATGTCTACTTTAATCGCACAGCAAATATTGGCTGACACTGATTTTAGTAGAAACTAGATAAACAATTCTGTAAACCTCTTATAACAAGCTCGCAGCTGATGGATGACATGTGGGCTGGCCGAAATGGGTCCAATGAAAATTAAAGAATTATAAAAGGGGAGTCTTTTTTCCCCTTCTAGGAAAGGTGAATCTGGTTGTTTGGAATTGTGCTGTGTTAAAAACAGAGCCTTTTTTTTCCCTTCTAGGAAAGTTGAACGTGGGTGTTTTGCATTGTGCTGTGTTCAAACACTGAGCTCTTTTTCCCCTCTAGGAAAGTTGAAGTATTGGTGTTTTGCATTGTGCTGTTTTCAAGAACAAAGCCTTATTCTGGGTGTTTTGCATTCTGGTAACTGTGGCACGATTACTGGGTCTCTTTAGGCTCCCTCCCACCCTAGATCCCTCCGCAAGGGATGTTGTGTGTTACTTGTCGTCCTCCTGTATCTTCCTTTGCTGTGACCCCAGCCTCTCCCCCCCTCTGCGAATCCCAAGTTGTGTGTCACTGGGCTGTGCAACTCTTTCTCTTCCCTCAGGCCCTTCTCCACCCTCCTCCCTCCTTCACACCCTCTATGGTGCTCGTTGTTTCTCCCATCTTCTCTAACTGCTACTCTCTCTCATATCCTATCCCTCTCACTAAGTCTGGAATGAAGAATTTCAAGAGGCACATCCTGGTTGCCAACCCTGGCCTCCCTATCACTGATACCTACAGCAGTGCTTCCTCCAGACAGACCCTTACCAACATCCTCTTTGTCATTCCCTCTGCAGGCTCATGGACCCCTCATATGTCTCTGTTCTCTCCCCTTTTTCCTCCTCTCCAATTAATGGTGGCACTCAGTTGGAGGCCCTCCTGCCTCCTTCCACTACTCCAAGACCATCATTAATATCTATCTGAATGGCACCATTTTGGTCCAGGGCCCTCAGCCCAACCTCCTTTTCGATAGTCATTGTCTGCATCTTATCAGCTTCCTTCCTTCTCCTGCTACTCTTACCTACACCCCCTGGCTCTCCTGCCACCTCCATCTTCTGCCACCTCTCTGGTACCCTCTTCATCTTCTCTGGCTACTCTGCCACCTTCCAACTCTGCCACCTCTCTGGCACCCTCTCCAACCTCTCTGTTTACTCTGCCATCTCTCGGGCCCATCGGCCACCTCAGCAGTGCATACCTCATGCCTGTAACCCTCCAGAGATGTCTTTCAAATTTTGCAAGCTGCTTCACTTCACTACTCTCAACTCTCGCTCTGCTGTCAAACACTCCTTCGGCATCTGCCGACTCCTGAAAAAACCTGATCTGGATGTTCTCTGGTCTCACTGAAAATAAAGGGGGGGCTCCGACCACATATCAATTGGTTGACACTACTATCCAATTTGAGTGTCTACTGCGCTGTGTCAGTTTTATTATGTATTCAAGCTTGAAAAGTAAGCTAAGTATCCTATAGTGGAATAGTTTACTCTGGATTTGGTCCATGTGCATATCTTGAGACAACAATTTTCAGCTCAAAAAACTGCTTTATTTAGCAGGTCTTCCCTCTGACTGGGCACACATCTATGACTGGGCACACATCTATCGTACTCATGTTTCATCAAATGAACAGAATATAGATAGCATAATACATTTTACAGTACTTGATCACAAAATCAACGTCTGAATGAATGGTGTGTTAGTACTGTTTGTGTGGTAAATATTGCATCATATTTTGACCATATTGTGAAAAGCAAAGAACAAAGTGACAGTGTTTACACAGAGAGATACAGTAGTGCACACAACATGCACAGTAATTATCCACCCTATTCCCTGGTACTGATTCAAAGCAGGAATATGCTTGTGAACTGTATCTAAGGAAAGATTTACACTAGTCTAATAGTTGTAAACTAGCTTCAGCTGGGACTTTCTAAAGTAGCCAGCTGTCGGGTGGGTTTAATATTCCCACAGAGGTCCCAACCATTGGTCTAAGCCAGGAGGGTAGCCCCCTTGGAGGTTCTGGTGGTTTGAAGAGCAAGGTCTATGCTTGAACCACAGGTGTAGTGGCTCCTTGGTGAAAACCCTTCATCTGGGCCCCTGGGTTTGTCTCTCTGGACGAAACCAAAGAAGGGAAAGGGGGAGAAAGAGAGGTGAGACTTGACCTGTGTCTCTAAACCTCACTGTGCACCATAGAAAACGTTCTACTGCATGGCTTGAGGGCTAATGCAGGATAAGGGATACTATTAAAATTGCAAGACAAACCATGCTAAATCTGGTTTGTACAACTGGAACCTGACAAAGACTGACCTGTTGAAAATCCTAGGGCAAGGGCCGATCGTGGTGGTAATGCTCAGGGGCATGGTGGTGCAATTTCAAGGAAAAGCAGTTTCGCCATCCTCTTGCATGGAAAAACCCCAATCTGGGTGGTGGAGCTGGACAAAAGAGGGTGTGCGGGTTACAAAAATGCTGGTGTTCTCCTAAAAGCACATTTATAATATGGCTGAAAAAACAGGATACCTTAAGGGCTTGTAGAGTAGCAGGTGCCCTGTGCTTAGTGTTTTGATAGAATGGTGGAAGGGCTACTGCCGGCTGAGGACGCCATGTTCTCTAGCGTGTTCCTGGGTCCAAGTAGTGGTTTCTACATGGAAAGGAAGAAAGGGCAGAGAACTGAGTTAGCGTTCCAGACATGGTCTCACTGAGACATGGTTCACGGCCAGCTCTGTCACAGGTTTTGACACTCTCTTCCCTGATGGCTACAAGATCCTCTCCAAATCCAGAACTAAACATCCAGGAGGCAGAGTAGCCCTGATCTACCTGAAGTGGATCACTGCCTCTGTCATTCCTATGCAGGCCTAATCCTACATTGAATGCCTGGTCTGTAGGCTCCCTATTTCTCCTGTGGCTACCACTTACAGGCCATGTGACCAGGTCACCCTCTTCCTCTCTGAGTGGGCCAATCTCTCCTCCTCTCTCCTTGCCTCTACTTCTCAACCTCTCCTCCTCGGAGACCTTAACATCCATCCTGGATGCTTCTAACCCCTCATCGGGGCTCTTTTACAATCTCTGCAACTCTCTCTCTCTTTCTATTTTACCCTCTAACCCGACACACTCTGCTGGGCACACCCTGGATGTTCTCATCTCGTCAGACATCCCCCTCTCTAAATCTCTTACCACTCTCTCTCTTGGACTGACCACTTCTTCTCTCCTCCCACCTCACACTCTCTTTCCCCCATGTGAAGCCGGTGCTGGCACTGCCACCCACCTTCTCAGTCATCTGGCCCATGAAGAGTGTGTCAGTGAAGGCCTTTGCCACCACTTTCTCTCCTCCTCCTATGCCTGAATCTGACTCACACTCTGACACAGCCCTCTCTAACCAGCACCTGTCTATCTCCAACACTCTTGATGTCCTTGCCCCGGTCATGATGATTCATTTGAAGCCCACCTCCAAGTGCAACTCTTGGTATGACTATGACCTCGCCACCCTTAAACACAAGGAACTGGAGGTCATCAGGCGTATCATATTGTAAACTCGCCTTCCGCCTGCTACAAAGGCAATACAGACCCTTTACCCTGTCCAAGAAGAGAGCCTACATCCAAGCCTGTATCTCTGCGGCCTCTAAAAACAGGGCTGAATTCTAAAAAATCTGAAAGGAGCTGGGCAGTCCTGCTGTACTCTCCACCTCTGTTCACTCCCAGGCCTTTTGCACGACACTAGCTTCTCCCTAGACCACTAAAACTCAGGATATCCTGTCCTCTCTCTCCTCTTCCTCTCCCTCTACCTCTCTCGGCCCCTCTTCGGCTGCCTCTCCCTCTCCTCCTCCTTTCTCCTCTTTTCCCATGTTTACTCCTGGCGATGTTTCTAGAAAAGTCTGATCTATGAAAGTGTTGTCCAAGCAGGTGCTCCCTTGCTCATCCAGGACCATTAAGGACCACATTGACACCCTTGCTCGAGCTCTGGCTGATTTTCGCAATCACTATTTTGCCACTGGAACTTTCCCCTCTGCCCTTAAGCACACCCTTGTGCACCCTCTCCTTAAGAAGCCTTTTGCTGATCCTTCCATTCTGGCAAACTACCGCCTGATATCGATCACTCCTTTCCTGGGAAAACCCCTGGAAAATCTGGCCATCTCCCAGCTTACTCTCCCTACTGAATCTGTTGGTTGTCTCCATGAACATCGGTCTGGCTTTAGAGTAGCCAGAAGCATGGAAGTTGCTCTCCTGAACACCTGTGAAGACCTGCTCTCTTATCTAGACTCTAGTCTTCCTTCTATCCTCATCCTCCTTTACCTTTCCTCTTCTTTCAACACGGTCAACCACAACATCCTGATCAATTGTCTCCATGACAACCTGTGCAGCACAGATCAGGCCCTAGCATGGTTGACCTCAGTCTTCTCTGATTGACCCTCCCAAGTCCAACTGGGGTCCTTTCTCTCCACCACCTCTCTCTCCACATGTGGTGTTCCACAAGGCTCTAACCTCACAGCTTGGCTCTTCAACCTTTACTTGGCAACACTGGCCCACCTCATCTCTACATTCTTTCCTTACATTCAGTGTTATGCAGATGACACTCAGCTCTCCTTCAGGCTCCCCTCTGCCTCCTCTCTTTCTTGCTCATTCCTGTCTGAATATCTGCATTTCAGGAATCGTGTGCCTCCAACGATCTCCGCCTTAATGCCAGTAAGACTGAGATCCTTCTCATGGGGACCCCTG
The DNA here is from genome assembly GCF_040938575.1 of Ambystoma mexicanum. Lineage (NCBI taxonomy): Eukaryota > Metazoa > Chordata > Amphibia > Caudata > Ambystomatidae > Ambystoma > Ambystoma mexicanum. Next base: position 499,623,969 of record NC_090932.1, read on the forward strand.
CATCTGCTTTCCCTCTGGCTGCCCCCTTGGGCCCCCTACCTGTGCCTTCTTTCAATGCAAAAAACATTGGTGTCATTTTTGACTCTACATCTCCTTCTCTCGTGACATCACAGACCTCTCTAAGAAGCCGCACTACCAGCTGCACCTCGTCAGAGGTATTCTTCCTTTTCTCACTTTCCCATAGAAGCTCACTGTTTACAGAGTCCTGGTTCTCTCTAGGCTGTACTATTGCAACAGCCCTCTTTCTAAATCTTCCAGCCTCTACTGTTCGCCCTCTGCAACTAATCCAGAAAAGGACTGTGAGACTTGTCCTTGGCCTCAAGCCAAGGCATTGTATCTCTCCAGCAGTGAAATTGCTTCACTGGCTCCGGGTGGCTGTAAGAATCAGGTTTCAGACCCTCTGCCTTGTCCACAAGCCTTTCTGGCGCAGTGGTCCCAACGCTCTGCTACTAAGCACTTTCCTTCTCAAGCCCTCCGCTCATTCACTTCCAACCCTCTGAGGGTCAGATGCTTCTCCAGGCAGATAGTGGGGGATAGATTTCTCTCCTCAGCTGGTGCCTACCTCTGGAACAGCCTCCCTGCCTTGTCAACTTGAAAGGACCATCTAGAGGTTCCGGAAGCAACTCAGACCTTCCTTTTCACATATGCCTTCTCTCTCTCTCTATCCCCTGCTGATGTTCATATCTGCTGCACTAACAGGTTCTCCTTCACAACCAGTAGCCCCATGCACTGCCTCCAGGCCTACCGCCCACTAGGGACTGTATGTGCAACCCTACCATCCCCTGCCTCCTTGCACTTACTTAAAGCCAGATATCCCAGCAGCACTTACTTGAGCGTTGCTTATTGCATACTCCTTTTCCCTCCCCCTGGCACTTCTTTTCTACCTTCTAGTTGCACGTGCATGACCTGAATGAAACAAGGCCTAGTAAGATCATTTGTTTTGTCCCCCTTTGTCTCCCCTTCCTTGTCTTGTCACGCCCAGAAACACTTGGTGTACAGGCGCATTATAAATGACATCATATATCATACACATATTGCAGGGCCCACGGTAGTGGCCGTTTAGTTATGGTTAAGTTGCTAATCCCATAGGAAGAGCACTTTCTGGGTGGTTTATAACTTCGCTCCACCTGGACGAATACTCACCAAACTTTGCAAAAAAAAGTATATTGCCCACCCTGAATTGTTTTTGCAAATTTTTGTGAGGTTTGGTCCAGGGGGGGGAAAGTTATAGGGAGTGTAAAAAAAATATTTTTTTCCCATAGACATAATGGGAAAAAACTTTGCTCACTCCTACACCTCAAACCGCTGAACAGATTTCCTAAACATTTGTGGCAGGAGCTGCGGCTTTGTCCCAAAAGTGTGCTTTTGTTAATTTGGTGTAAATCTGTGCAGGAGTTTTTTTAAATGACCAAAAATGTGTGATATCTATGTCCGCTCCGCCGACAAGTAACGTGTTTGCCGATTGGCTGGAGTGAGGCGTGAGGTGTGTCACATTGTTCCGATGCGCCCGCCATCTTGGAACCACAGACATCCGCGGACAGTGCGGCAGCGAACAGAGGCAAAATACAATTTTGGGTAGTGTGTTGGTGTGCAGGAGTGCTTGGGAGGTTTGGGGAGTAAGAGATGGGTTAAATGCTGTATTTGTTTAGGTGGCAGGTGCCCCTGATGTGTTCGCCATGACCGCGGTCTTCGCAGCTGACCACAGACATAATAAATGCACTACTAGCTATTTTACTTTAGTATGATGTTGGTTTTGGGTTGTTACTAGAACATTGATTGTAATTAATACCCCCTATTTCCGCTCTGTGTAAACTTAGAAGTATACCTAATAGCATATCTGTGTAATGTAGAATTCAGAACTGTGCCTAATAGTCTAATATCCCCTCCATACAAAATTGAATTTAGAAGGTAGCCTAATATTATCTCTGTGTACTATTGAATTTAGAAGTGTACCTAATAGTCTAATATCATCTCTATGTACAGTTGAATTTAGAAGTGCACCTAATAGACTAATATCATCTCTGTGTAAAGTTGAATCTAGAAGTGTGCCTAAAAGCGTCTCTGTGCAAAACTCCATTTTAGAAGCGTGCCTAAATATCTGTGCCTAAATATCTGTGCAAAACTCGTATTTAGATGCGTGCCTAAACATCCCCTCAGCCCAAAGTTGAAGTTAGAAGTGTCACTAAATATCCTCTCTGTGCAAAGCTGAACTTAGAAGTGGACCTAATAGCACACCGAATTTAGAAGTGTGCCTAATAACGCACCCTTGTTGAATCCAGAAGTATTCCTAATACCCTCTCTGTGCAAATTGAACTTGGAATTGTGCCTAATAAGCTCTCTGTATACACTGAACTTGGAAGTATGCCTCATATCCTCTCTGTGTACATAATATCCCTCTCTGTGCAATAGTGTGCCCAGTAGAGTTGAGTTAGTAGCTGAATATAGAAGCATTCCTAATATCCTATCCGTACAAAACTAAAATTTAGAAGTGAGCCAAATAGCGCCCCTTGCTTGAATCCAGAAGTGTGCCTAATAGCTGAATTTAGAACTACAATTAGAAAGCCCTCCTAAACTTCTCCTGAAAGTCTAAATAAAACCATACCTGCGGTGTTGCTACATTTAATTTCTCCCTAATAGCCTACCTGTATTCCAGCTTACTAGAAGAAAGCCTACCCAACAGCGTAACTATGCTGTAGCCGCAACTAAACAGGCTGCCTAATCAGCATATCCTAAGGTCTAGCTACACCTCAAAACGGCCTAATATCTCCAACCTGGTACAAGTAGTACACTAAAACATAGTACAAGTGAATAATATCACCCGGCTTAATGGAACCCTGAAACCAATACTAATCTCACCCAGTGATATAGCCGCACTTATAAAGTCCAATAAACTGTAAGTTGCTCTTGAAGCCACACCTAATAGCTCATACTAATCATGAGTACACCCACTCCACCAGGGTTTGCTGGAAATGACCACGTGGACCGCCCCCACTCCCCGGTCTGCCTTCCCTCCAGTCCCCCCCTTCCCAAATCATCCCACCATCCTTCACACTCCCTACCCTTCCCCTCTCCAAACACCAAGCCAGAGGGGCACGATGGCGAGCCAACCACCCTAAGACCACTGCTCCCCTGAACCCCACCACTGACTATGTTGATCATGCCCACTCCCATCACTATCATACCGGGCACCCCCTGCCCTGCAATCTTCCACTCCCCACCTTTCCCACAAACCCCCACCACTTTCCCACCCCAACCACACCCTTTCCCCTCCCTAAAAACTGCATGCCTAGCCCTAGCAAGAACCGAAGCCTCATCCCTCTCCCACTCTGACCCCCCCTACCCTCTCTTAAACTCCAATCAAAACAAAGACACTAAAGAGGAAATGTACCTAGTCCCCCTCAATCTCTCAGCACTCTTCACCTCCCCTGTCTCGACCCACCACCTCTTTCCCCCAATCACCTCCTTCTCCCCTCGCCTCATCCTTCCTGAAACCCCTGTCCCTCGATTTCTCTTCAACTGCAACTGAAACTCCTAACCACCCACACCCCACCCTTAAATCCCCCAAGCCAAACCCAATCATCCTAACGCACGCAGCCACCCACTCCCGCCCGAAACCCGCCAAATTTTATGCTCGCCCACTATTCCCATCGATCATGAACCACCCTACCCCTCTCCACTCCAGCTCCGACACCAACCTCACCTGCCAAAGTGAACTGCATCCTATTTAATGCCCGATCTGTAGCAAAAACAGACACTGCATCTTTGACCTCCTCGCCTCTGACAAACCAGACCTGGTTTTATCACCGAAACTTGGTTCTCTGATGACTTCGCCCCAATCGCCAATGAAGCTTCCCCCCCGACTACTCCCTCATCCCACTGAACCATCCCTCTAGAGGTGGGGGAGTAGCATTCGTGTTCATGTCTCACTTCCACGCCTCAATCATCGACAACCAACCTTCCATTCCTTCCTGCGAATCAATCCTCGTTAAACTATCCCTCTCCCTGTCGTTCTCACACAGCTTCCTAATAATCTACAGATCCCCTGGCTACGAGAGACAATTCTCTAACAACCTCTGCGACTCTATTGCTACCCTTCAACTAAATCATCCCAACCTCACCCTTCTTGGAGACTTCAACATATGGCTCGACATGCCCACCAACCCTATGACACATTCTCTGGTTAACGGTCTAGACACAATTAACCTCCAACCCCACATAAACAGCCTGACTCACTATAAAGGACACACTCTTGATGCCATCTTTAGCTCCCACAACCTGATTCATTTAAAACCCCCCACCCCTATCATCTGGTCTGATTACTTCATTGTCTCTTTCGCCATTCGCTCACCCGACCCCCTTCCCGTACTAGAAACTGAACCTCTGAATCTACGCAAATGCTGGAAAAAACAAATAATCATTCCGGACCTAGCCAACGCACTCCTCCAGTCTCCACCACTGACCTGACAACTCAATAAACAACTAATCCCCGATGCCTTTGACTCATGGCTCAACTCATCACTAATGCGGTTCACACCCTCTTGCAAACCATTAACCCGCCGTGGCCTGTTCCCCAGATGGTTCACTCCTGAGTTAAACTGCTATATAAATACCTAGAACGCAAATGCCAGAAAGACAAAACCCAGGAAAGCAAAGCCACCTTGGCCCGACACCTTCATCAGTACAAGGCCGAAATCCAGAAAGCAAAAAAAGGCCACTACAACTCCCAAAACCTAAACTACAAAAACCCTAGCAAAGAACTTCACAAAATCATCTCCGAATTCACCAAACCGGCATGAACCACAACCGTCCCGACCCCCTCACAATCTCTGTGTGACTCACTCTCTTTCCACTTTTACACCACGGCTCTCGAAAGATCAAATGCTCTAGCCACCAAACTGGCTCTCTTACATCCACCAGGCAATACTCCCCCCATACCGGCAAACCCTCCACCTGCGACCACTACGTAACCAACGTTCGAATCCTTTAGTCCAATATCACCAGACAAATTTCTCAAACTTCTATCTGCCCGCAAACCATCTGGCTCCCCGCTCGACCCTTGCTCGGCCACAACCCTCAAAGAAATGTTTGCATCCACCTGCGCAGAAGAACTCGCAAGATCCATCATAAATGACTCCCTTTCCTCTGGTATCTTTCCCGACGCATTCAAAACGGTTCATGTCAAACCTCTAATAAAAAAAACCTTCCCTCGACCCTCTCGAGCCCAAAAACTACTGCCCCATCTCAAACACCAGGTTCCTTGCCAAACACATTGACCGAACCGCCTACTCCCAACTAAATGTCTTTGTCGAAGCCAACAATCTCCTAGACCCCGCACAATCAGGATTCAGAGCCCGTCACGGAACTGAAACCACCCTAACCTCAATCTGGGATGACCTTAAAATGACGGCAGACTCCGCGGGATGCACCGCTTTAATCCTTCTTGACCTATCCGCCACCTTCGACACAATCAATCACTCAATCCTCCTGGACCGCCTCCACTCCCTTTGAATTCGTGGTACCGCTCTTAAATGGAGAGCTTCTTTCCTCAAAGATAGGTACCAAATAATGATACTCTCCACCTATTCCACCAGCCCGACCAGTCGACATGGGAGTCCCACAAGGAGCATGCGTATCTGTCCTCCTGTTCAATCTCTAGTTGATCACCCGCCCACCGATAATTCGCTCACACAACATCATGTGTTACACCTACGCCGACGACACTCAACTAATTCTAAAACTCCTGAACTCAAAACCCAACTCCCGACCTTACCTGGCCTCCTGTCTCCTTGACATAGAGCTCTGGATGACCCAAAGCCACCTCTTGTTAAACCCCTCCAAAACGGAAATCATGGTATGTGGCAACTCCGAACTTCTTCCGCACCCACTTCCCTGGCCATCTGCCATGGGCAACTCACCGACCCCCTCCAACTCAGTGAAAAATCTTGGATTCACCCTTGACTCCGACCTAACACTCTCGCGCCAAGTCAACAACATCTCAAAGTCCTGCCACTACCACCTTGAAACCCTTAGGCGCATCTTTCCATATCTCTCCTTCCCCAACAGACTCTCCGCGGTCCAATCAATCATTATATCAAGACTGGACTACGCAAACCCCCTATACCTCGGAGTCCATGCGTACCAACTGAATAAACTCCAAAGAGCACAAAACGCTGCAGCCAAACTCCTACTTGCGCTCGGCCCAAGAGACCACATCTCCCCAGCCCTTAAAACGCTGCACTGGCTTCCAGTGGCCCAAAGGGTGACTTTCAAAACCTTATGCATCTCCCATCGAGCATTGCATAAAACCGGACCTCAATATCTTCAAGACAAGCTAAAACCCTATCACCCTCCACGCACCCTAAGATCAAGCTCAGCCGGCCTCCTAGCCATACCTAAGACAAACTCAGTCAGGTTAGGTGGATTGTCATTCTCAGCCTTGGCACCCACAATGTGGAACTCACTCCCTCCCCACATCCTCCTAACTGAGGGTTTAATGTCTTTCCGCAAACTACTGAGAACCTGGCTCTTCCCCTAAAACCAACTCAAACGCAAACTAACCCAAACAGAATAACAGCATCTCAATGACACCAATCCAACAAACTACCCGATGCGAGAAATCGACAGCTAATAACCTCTAACATAAACTAAAAGGACAAACATAATTGAACGAGTAAAGTAGATCAAAGCAGTGAAGTGGATAATAAGAATAAATCATACGGAAACAGCAACGAGATTAAAACGAATTAAATGTATATGATGAATGAACGAAGTAAATGGTGTGGATGAAATAGTTAGTTTGGATGAAGCGTCTGGAACGGATGAATGCGCTGAGTGGAAGAATGCGTTGAACAGATGAGTATATAGATCAGATGAGTGTGGAGATCGGATGAGTGTGTAGTTGGGATGACTGTATAGAATGGATGAATATGTCGAGCGGTTGGGTGTGTAGAGCGGACGAGCGTGGATAGTGGATGAGTGTGGGGAGCGGATGAGTGTGGGGAGCGGATGAGTGTGGAGAACGGATGAGTGTGGGGAGCGTGATGAGGGTGGGGAGTGTGTTGAGTGTGAGGAGCGGATGAGTGTAGGGAGCGGTTGAGTGTGGGGAGCGTATAAATGTGGGGAGCGGATGAGTGTGAGGAGCGGATGAGTGTGGGGAGCAGATAATTGCGGACAGCGGATTAGTGCTGGGAGCGGATGCGTGTGGAGAACGGAAGAGTGTGGGTCACAGATGAGTGTGGGAAGCAGATGAGTGTGGGAAGCAGATGAGTGTGGGGAGCGGATGAGTGTGGGGAGCAGATGAGTGTGGGGAGTGGATGAGTGTGGGGAGCGGATGAGTGCGTAGAGTGGGTGAGTGAGTAAAACAGATGAATGTGTAGAGCGTGTGAGTGCATAAAGCGAACGAGTGCCTAGAGTGAATGAGTGCCTAGAGTGAACGAGTGCCTAGAGTGAACGAGTGCCTAGAGTGAACGAGTTGCCTAGAGCAGATGAGTTCCCTGGAGCAGATGAGTTGCCGAGAGCGGATGAGATGCATAGAGCGGATGAGTTGCATAGAGTGGATGAGTTGCGTAGAGCGGACGAATTGCGTAGAACGAATGAGTACGTAGAACGGATGAGTGCAGAATGCATGCAATGTGGATGAGTTCATAGAACTGATGAGTACGCAGAGCTACTGAATCCGTAGAGCGGACGGAACGAATGAAGTATGTAGATGGAACGGGTGTTGTATATGGATAGAACGAGTGATATATGTGAATAGAATTGACCACATATATGGATGGAACAGGTGCCGTACGTAGATGGAACAGGCGACGTATATGGATGGAACGGATGATGTATGTGGATGGAACAAGTGCTGTATATGGATGGATCGGGCGCCGTATGTGGATGGATCGGGTGCCATATGTGGATGGATCGGGTGCCGTAAGTGTATGGAACGGGTGACGCACGTGGATAAAACATGTGAAATAGGTGGATGGAAAGGATGAAGTATAAAGATGGTATGGATGAAATATGTGGATGGAATGCATAAAACAACTTAGAATACATGGAACGGTTCGGTGTAAATAGAGGGGATTTGATTGCGTGGGGTGGACAGGAGTGCGTGGGACAGACAGGAGTGCGTGGGGCGAACAGGAGTGCGTGGGGCAGAATGGAGTGCGTAGGGCGGACTGGAGTGCGCAGGCGGACTGGAGTGCATGGGGCGGACTGGAGTGCGTAAGTACATCAAGTGGACTGGAGTGTGTGGAGCAGACTGGGATGCATGGAGTGGACTGGAGCGCAGGGAACGGACTGGAGCGCATGGAACAGGCTGGAGCGCATAGAATGGTTTGGAGTGCAGGGAATGCTTGAAAGAGCATATAACCCATCATATCACACCACCACACTTACTCTCTTCTTTACACCACCACTCAACTAGAACACAGAGATACTATGACACCATTCGGTATAACTGTTCTCATACCAACATCTGCTGCACATTCCCCATAATTCTAAGTAAACACTGCTGGTTGCACACCCCCCAGCCAAGCGTTCCCCTCAGGCCTAACGCAGCCACTTTCGGTCTGGATAAATCCTGCCAGAAAAACACATACTCCTGATCTCTAAACCACCACACCTACCGCTAAGAAGCAGCTATCACACGAATACCTCACCAGCTGCACACATATCCGGTGCTCAAACGCACCTTTCACTCTCTCTACTCTCTCTACTGATCCAAACTTCGGTTACCAAGGGCGTTCAACCTACCAGTGCCTTCAGACCATACCAATGGTATATAAGGCACTATATAAATTCAAAATAACATAACATAACATAAGCAGCCCACATACCACAGTCAAAATGTTTGGTAGCATAGGTGTGTTATGCTGCGGTGGTTGTGGCCAGGGCCTAGAGTTTTGGGTGCATGGCCAAAGGCCACTGCAGCATAACACACCCATAGAATCAAACATCCATTAAATATGCACAACCGAAAAGTTTGTGAACTGTTTTATTTGAAGAGTTTGTATGTGAAGTTTTAGTTAGGTTATGCAGTTAAGATTGTAGAGTTTGTAATAAGGAGTGCAGTGTTTCTGAGATTATTTATTGGATACTTACTGGTTGAGTTTTTTGTTGTTGTGTGCAGTTTTTTCATGACATGGGTAACTGGACCAGACATACTTTTTCGATCTCTACAGTAAAAGAAAAGATCCTATGTTAGAGCAGGTAGTTCATAATGAGTTATTGCATTGCATAATAGACATTTCTGAATTTTGTTGACCCTCATATTTAGTACTTTACAAGTACTGTAGTTCAAACCAATGTATTGCGCAATTTGCTCAATTTCTGTTTTTGTTTTCTAAATCATTGGGTCTGTGGGAAAAAAATCCATGCTGGATTAAAAAAAAAAAACTTCTATGTTGTGGTACAATATATTTCTTTCATTGTTTTATTGTTTATTTCTTGTTTCTTGCTATCTTCTATCTGTTGGCTTGTTGCAGATTTTTGGGGCAATTAGATACCTGTTGGCGTATTCTAATTGTTTATTTTTATGCTATTCATCTTTCTGTTGGGTTTTTGCAGATTTTTTGGGGCTGTTAGGTACCTGTTGGCGTATTCTAACTGTATATTTCTTGTTTGATTTTAGTAGTATTTGTTTAACTGTTTGCTTGTTTGATATTAGTGGATTTATTTATGTGTTTGCAAGTTGCAGAATATTGGGGCAGTTAGATACCTGTTGGCATATTCTAACTGTGTATTTCCTGTTACATTTTAGTGGAATGTGTCTGTTTGCTTGTTGCAGAATCTTGGGGCAGTTAGATACATGTTGGTGTACTCTAAATGTGCACAATTTTGAAGTTGAAGTTTTGCTTATGTTCATAAACAGATTACATATTAAATTTTGGTTTTAAGAATATTAAGTAAGCGTTTACAAGATTTGCTGACAATCTCTGCTTTAGAGTAATGGTACTATCATTACATTCGAACCATCCACAATTCTTTTTTAAATATGCAGTGTAGTGACCTGCATTGGTTGTGGCTCCTGCCTGGTAGATTATACCTATTGTTGTGAAGGTTTTCTTACCAAGTGTTACTTGACCATGTGTGAATCCAGTCAGCTTACAGTTGTTTTGGTACCATCTGCATTGTAACATAAAAGCATTACTATTATGTATTTACTATGAGTCTGTATTTGTAAGGTGGAGCGATTATCTGAATTGCAGGTAGTGCATAATCTGCCATGGTTTGCTTTTTGTACAAGTTGTTGAAATGGAATTTAGAAGTTGAAATTCACCAGTTTCTGACAACTCTTAAATTATTTCAATGGTTTCTCTCAGGTTTTCTTCAATATTAATCACTTTGTAGTATTCATTGTTGTTTTTTAGATATTGCAGGGATTGTGTTAATTTATGTAAGTCCACATGTTTTTGCCAAATTGTTTTGTCTTTTGTAGGTATGCCATTTACTAAGACAATGAAAGATTGATCTATTAGCCGTTGCACCCCTAGAGTGTGTACATATTCTTTGAGATCTAATGGTAAATAAACTACTTTGCCACAAATGCCTTTCACTAATTCAGAGGGAGGTAATTTTGCTGTTTTTGGTTGAAGGCATATTATTGCTTGAAATTGGTGCATTGTTTGAATTATGATGCTCTCATATACATTTAGTTGTTGCAGGGGTTTTGGTAGTGGGAATAATTTCAAGTTATTTGTGATAGCACGTGAAAGTGTTTTTATTTGTTGTCAAATTTTGCAGTGCAGCAATTACAAAGTATTAAGGGGTCAGCAATTTTGTATTTGGTTTCTGCTATAAGGTAGAGAGCTAATTGGACCATTTGGAATCTTCAATGTCTTCTATTTTGTATGTTATTTCTACAGTTTCTGTGCTACTTTTATAAAAAGTCCTGTGACAACACACACACACAAATGGTTTGGTACTTCAGCTGAGGTACTTTTAAACTTTAGTATTTCTTTTTAGTATATGTTTAATAGAAGGTTGCTATGTGTACAGTAGTTGCTAGTTTGTTGTAAAGCTAATGCATTTTGTAAGTGGCTTTCACTTCCAAAATATTTTCTCTGGATATGCTCTATTTCTTCGAGTAGTTGTTTGGCTGTACCATGTAGAAGATTGTTATATAAATTGGCTAGTGCTAAAACAGGACTTTTAGCATTGTAGAGTTAATGGACCAGATTTCTTGTAGTTGAATGATGTGTTGATATCATTTTGATATGATGGAAGGTGCTTTTGCAAATAGGTCCTGAAATGCAGGCTAATGAATGTCCTTGTAGCCCTGTGTATTTTCACCCTGGACAGGCATCCATATTTTGTAGTAGTTTCATTTTGAATTTGTCTTTGCTTTTTACATACTGATTGAGGAACTGGGGTAAAGATTTGAAAGTTTTTTGGCAATTTTACACCATTTGTAGACTGGACGTTTTGGTTCAGTTTTCTGGGGATATTTTTGTTAGCAGAGTTTCTTGTTCCATAATGGTGTTATTAAGTTGTTCATACCCTCATCCACTGCTACGTATGGCAATTGGGTTTGTTTGCTTTTGTTTCTATGCTTCTTTATTAAATATGGTTCTGTGCTCGTGGTGTGACTCCAGTTACCTCCTCAGATGTGTAAGAATCTATTTTTGTTGATATTCCGTTTATTGAAAAGTCTTTTTTGTAATTTAGTACTTAGTTTTGTTAGTGGTTTCTTTCTGTTTAAAACTAAAATCAATAACTTCCTTTTGAATAGGATTGCACTGTCTATGAGAGCTTATAGGATTAATTTTCTACGGTAGGTTTTAAGGGCTGTGCATGAATTCTCTCATTTTTTATAAGGTTCTAAGGACTCTGTGGCAGAACATTTTTTGTAAAATATGTTTTTGGTATGGTTACTTGCCACTATATCAAGATTTATAGGTGCAGCGTTAGCAGTAGTGGTAGCTGAAGTCTTGTTAATCACTTTCTGTTAGGTTTTACATTTTGATAGAGGAGGCTAGGTTTCTGTACTGGAAGCTTGTTTTGTTTCACTTAATGACTGTATTAGCTGTGTTGTTTGAACTTTTTCTACAAAATCGGCTAGAAATGGATGCTTATTTTGGACACTTTTATTTTGATTTGCTCCACTTCTGTGTTTCTTTCTACGGAGTTGCTTTTTGGTAGGTATTCTTTGGGGTCTGTTGGAGAAAAAAGAAAGTGTGGGTTGGGCTGTTTTGCAGTGTATGTGTGCTTTGTGCATGAGTGTCTGAGTATGATGGTACGGATGATTGCGGAGGTGTGTGTTTGTGCAATGGGGAGCTACATCAAGTTGGGAAGGGTATTCTTGTATTTGTGTGTTACTATACTGGGCTTCAGATGACAATATCAAGGATGCAACTGGTAAGGGGAAGCACTAATACTACATCTAATGGTAAAGGGTTAATGCACTTCTTTGCTCTACAATACTAAAATGCTAGTGTGTTTGAGTAACAGAACATTATGTTAGTATTGCAGTTACTTTTTTGTATGGAAAGAGTAGGTTTCTTCTAAGTCCTTGTTCGTACTTCAGATGCTGCTGCTTTTCAGGAGAGTGGTCTTCACTGCAATTGTAAAAGAAAGAAGTTAGTGAATATGTGTGTTTATAGCACTTTTGTTAATGCAGACATTGTTTTTTTTGCTTTTTTAGTAGTAGTGTTTTCTTACAACTGAGCATAGTATGCATATGCACTTTCCTTTGCCTATATGCATCCTGTATATTTTATTTAGAATCTGTTAGTTGAATATGTTTTACAAATGAGTATAATAGTAAACGTATAGAGAACACTTGTTTTTTTAATGTTATGTTATTGAATGTTAAGAGTTAGAAGAAATAATCATATGCATGTTTTGCTATTTTTACAGGCTAAATGGCAGAGATTGTACAGAAAAGCATGCAATGTATGCATTTGTGAAGGTGGGGGAAATAAAGCAGAAGGATTTCATATAGAGGCAGTGGTGTTGTTTGAGCTGGGAGCCTTTCTAATGATATTGTCTGTGTCTGTGTGTATGCTTGAATGCGATGTACTCATCCTGGCTGCGTGTAATTTTATAACACACTGGACAGCCTTTTTCCTAATTATACTGTTATTTCTCCCATCTTTTAATATGAAGTACCATTTTTTTAGATAGCTGTGTGAGTAAACAAAAATGTGGAGAGCAGACAGGTTTGCAATTGACACTTCATCATAGCAGATGGGAGAAATGACAGTAAGTTCATTTTACAGTTTATACAGGGTAAGTGGCAGTTACTCTGTTTATATGTATTCCTAGAAGAGCTGCACATGTACTGTGTAGAAAATATTCATACCTGTAGTCTGTGTTCATGCTTCTGGATGTGCATGTATCTGCAAGTAGAAATCTTGGAGAGTTTTATAGTAGTTGTTGCTGTAGGTCCGTTGCAGTCACAGCCGAATAGTACTGAGAGTGATCAATAGTACATCTAAAGTGCTGATCTCTGATGATAAAGTTAGATGTAGATTTCTTGGATGTGATCGGTGGATGATTGTGTGACTGCTTAGCAGTAGCCAATGAGGAAATGGTGCAGAAAGTGAAGTGGAAAGGGTGGAAGGACTGCCCCAGTGTTACGCGCTCTGCGGACACCACGGCTGTCTGCGGACAGGGCGTGCCACATCCAGGGTTTCTCAGCAAATGCAGCATGGAAAGGGGACTCTAGGGATTAGCCAATCAGATGTTGAGGTTGTGGTTTGTGTTGAAAGAGGGAGGCTGTGTGTAGTGAAGATGGCAGAGGTGGAGAAAGTCTGGGTGTTGGTGGTTGGAGATATGTGTGTGGAATTGTACAAGTTTGTGGAGATATGGGCAGGGTAAACATTCCACATGTAGTTGTTTTGCACTGTGGTGCCTCGCATTTGGGGCATGTCAGTGTCCCTACTTTGTTGGCAGAGTTGGAACACTTGGTTCAGGCAGTAATGCAAATACTTCCAAATGCCAAGGTTAAATTTTCTGGTTTAGCACCTAGGGCAATATGGGACAATAGTTTTTTTTTGTCCTCAGCAGTTGGAGAGAGGAAGATGTAGGTTGTGCTTTATTGAGGTAGGTCGCAGACCTTCTCATTTTCTGTTTTACAGTAAAGTTGGTATCATTATATTTGACCCATCCACACTTCTTTTTTATATATGCAATGTAGTGACCTGCATTGGTTGTGGCTCCTGCGTGGTAGATTATACCTACTGTTGTGAAGGTTTTCTTACCAAGTAATAGTTTACCATGTGTGAATCCAGTTAGCTTTCAGTTGTTTTTGGTACCATCTGCATTATAATGTAAAAGCATTACTATTACGTATTTACTATGTGTCTGTATTTGTAAGGTGGCAACACCCCCACACTGCTCATCTCTCTAGTGACCAAAAATGGGATAGTACAAACACACAGGTGCAAATTATAGGCCTCTAATATATAACTGTGGTCATGGTGCCAGGGGACCGCAGCCTGGCCGGAGGGGGTTGCAGCAGGGTTTGCTCGGACATTCTCATACGAGCACATTTTGTCAGGGCTCGAGACTTGCTCCCTTGCTAAATGTTCATGTGATTTTCCGTGTGAAGAGGAGATGGGCTGAGCTGACAGGGGGTGTGGCCTGGCTGTGGGAGTTGCTGGGAGAGTGCAAAGTTCTCCAAAGGAACAAAGTAAATCCGTCAAAATGTTGCCTGCATTGGTGAATGGTAGCAAACAATTCATATGTTTTTTTCAAAAAATATTTCTAATGCCACTATGGTCTGAAGGGCTATTGGCTCCCATTCTGAGTGAAGGTCAGCGCTGTTGAAATTTTGTTTCCAAACTGAGCAAACCCACTCATCATACACAGTATAAGATTCAATTGTTTTTCAACCTTAAAACAAAGGAAGGATTCCAAAACGAATGCATGAAGGGAGGGATGTAATACTTTCAAATATGATAAGGTTCACCATGCCAAACTGGACAAAGGAACATGTAATTTGATTTTATGAAAATTTGTTGTCCTGAACGGAGTGTGTCTGCGTTACGCCGATAGAATGGAAATGCTGAATATTATGTAAGTTTTACTTTCAATGATTTTATAGATGAACTAGTCAACTTATCATTCACTGACCATTATTGGTGGCTTACATTGTACTCTGTTGTTGTTTGTGGCATATTGCAATGACACGCAATTACAACTTGTGTGTCTACTTGGCTTTGTCCTGGGCACATGGGCAGTCCAGCATCGAGATTCATGTAGTCCACTAGTGGGTTCCCCCAGGTTCCACAAATGCGTAATTCAACACTAATATTTAATAAAAATTCTATGTGTTCTTGTTGGCCTTAGCTTGCTCCCTGATTGTAGCATCAGCCTCCACATCCCATTTCGAGTTGACTATACTCCATAGCACTAACCTCTGAAGCAAATTGAAGAGTACTTTCAACGTTGTTTTCTCTGTGTTCCCATTGTTTCACGTCCGTGTTTATCAATAGTTGTAACACTGGGCCAAATTAATGGTTAAAATGATAAACTGTTATAAAGATCGGCCACTGAGACATAATTCTGCTATCTTTTTTAAACAGCTACATCTTGCCTTTCTGCGATTGTCA